>NC_034181.2:68703560-69011060 GCF_002021735.2 Oncorhynchus kisutch | reverse complement strand
TGTCATGCTACAGCCCTGTGATGGTGTGTGTTGGTCATGCTACGGCCCTGTGATGGTGTGTGTTGGTCATGCTACAGCCCTGTGATGGTGTGTGTTTGTCATGCTACGGCCCTGTGATGGTGTGTGTTGGTCATGCTACGGCCCTGTGATGGTGTGTGTTGGTCATGCTACGGCCCTGTGATGGTGTGTGTTGGTCATGCTACGGCCCTGTGATGGTGTGTGTTGGTCATGCTATGGCCCTGTGATGGTGTGTGTTTGTCATGCTACGGCCCTGTGATGGTGTGTGTTTGTCATGCTACGGCCCTGTGATGGTGTGTGTTTGTCATGCTACGGCCCTGTGATGGTGTGTGTTGGTCATGCTACTACGGCCCTGTGATGGTGTGTGTTGGTCATGCTACGGCCCTGTGATGGTGTGTGTTGGTCATGCTACTACGGCCCTGTGATGGTGTGTGTTGGTCATGCTACGGACCTGTGATGGTGTGTGTTGGTCATGCTACGGCCCTGTGATGGTGTGTGTTTGTCATGCTACGGCCCTGTGATGGTGTGTGTTTGTCATGCTACGGCCCTGTGATGGTGTGTGTTGGTCATGCTACTACGGCCCTGTGATGGTGTGTGTTGGTCATGCTACGGCCCTGTGATGGTGTGTGCTGGTCATGCTACTACGGCCCTGTGATGGTGTGTGTTGGTCATGCTACGGCCCTGTGATGGTGTGTGTTGGTCATGCTACGGCCCTGTGATGGTGTGTGTTTGTCATGCTACGGCCCTGTGATGGTGTGTGTTTGTCATGCTACGACCCTGTGATGGTGTGTGTTTGTCATGCTACGGCCCTGTGATGGTGTGTGTTGGTCATGCTACGGCCCTGTGATGGTGTGTGTTGGTCATGCTACGGCCCTGTGATGGTGTGTGTTGGTCATGCTACGGCCCTGTGATGGTGTGTGTTGGTCATGCTACGACTGTGATGGTGTGTGTTGGTCATGCTACGGCCCTGTGATGGTGTGTGTTTGTCATGCTACGGCCCTGTGATGGTGTGTGGGGGTTGTTTGCTGCTTTGTGTGTGTGTGTGTGTGTGTGTGTGCTGTGTGTGTATTTTGCATATGTGTGCTCAGGTAGATCAGGCGAGGGCTGTTATTACCAGTTAACACCCTACTAGCAGTAAGGGAGGGAGGGAGAGAGACTGTACGTAAGTAGTGTGCTTGGTTTGCCAGATCAATGATGTGTGGCTGTGTGATCGATGTGAGGGCTTAGAGGACTGAAGCGGGCTAATGGGCAGGTCAGTGGATCAGGCACAGCCTCGCCTCCTACACCTGTTAATAGGCCTCACCACACTCCCCTGACACACACACTGAGAGAAGGGGGGGAGGGGGAAGGAGAAGAGGGAGAGAGAGGAGGAGAGAGGGGTGAGAGGAGAAGGAGGAGAGAGGGGGGAAAGGAGAAGGAGGAGGAGAGGGACAAGGGGAGAGAAAGAGAAAAGAGAGAGAGAACACTGACATGTTATACAATACATGCGTCATGTGTTTTACAGACACACACAGATACACACAGACACACACAGATACACACAGATATAGACAGATACACACATACAAATACACACAGACACAACGAGATACACATAGATACAGACAGAAACACACACAGATACACACAGACATACCCAGATACACACACACATATACATAAAGATATACACGGATACACACACACACAGATAAACACAGACACACACCCAGTTACACACACAGATACACCCAGATACACAGACACACATGCAGATACACACAGAGTAGGCAACAACACATCTGCCACGCTGATTCTTAACACTGGGGCCCCTCAGGGGTGTGTACTCAGTCCCCTCCTGTATTCCCTGTTCACCCACGACTGCGTGGCCAAACACGAATCCAACACCATCATTAAGTTTGCTGACGACACAACAGTGGTAGTCCTGATCACCAACAACGATGAGACAGCCTATAGGGAGGAGGTCAGAGACCTAGCAGTGTGGTGCCAGACAACAACCTCCCCCTCAATGTGAGCAAGACTAAGGAGCTGATCGTGGACTACTGGAAAAGGAGGGCTGAACAGACCCCAATTCACATCGACGGGGCTATAGTAGAGCAGGTCGAGAGTTTCAAGTTCCTTGGTGTCCACATCACCAATGAACTATTATGGTCCAAACACATCAAGACAGTCGTGAAGAGGGCACGACAACGCCTTTTCCCCCTCAGGAGACTGACAAGATTTGGCATGGGTCCCCAGATCTTCAAAAGGTTCTACAGCTTCACCATCGAGAGAATCTTGACTGGTTGCATCACCTCCTGGTATGGCAACTGCTCGGCATCTAACCGTAAGGCGCTACAGAGGGTAGTGCGAACGGCCCAGTACATCACTGGGGCCAAGCTTCCTGCCATCCAGGACCTATATAATAGGTGGTGTCAGAGGAAAGCCCATAAAATTGTCAGAGACTCCAGTCACCCAAGTTCTCTCTGTTACCGCACGGCAAGCGGTACCGGAGCCCAAAGTCTAGGACCGAGAGGCTCCTCAACAGCTTCTACCCCCAATCCATAGACTGCTGAACAATTCATAAAATCACCACCGGACAATTTACATTGACCCCCCCCCCCCTCCCTTTTGTACATTGCTGCTACTCGCTGTTTATTATCTATGCATAGTCACTTCACCCCCACCTACATGTACAGATTACCTCAACTAGCCTGTAACCCAGCACACTGACTCGGTACCGGTGCCCCCTGTATATAACCTCATTATTGTTATTCTTATTGTGTTACTTTTTATTATTACTTTTAATTTTAATCTACTTGATAAATATTTTCTAAAACTATTCTTGACCTGCATTGTTTGTTAAGTGCTTGTAAGTAAGCATTTCACGGTAAAGTCTACACCTGTTGTATTCAGCGCATGTGACAAATAAAGTTTGATTTGATTTGACACACAGACACACAGATACACAGATACACACAGACACACAGACACACAGACACACAGATACACAGATACACACAGACACACAGATACACACAGATACACACAGACACACAGACACACAGACACACAGACACACAGACACACAGATACACAGATACACACAGACACACTAATAAATAGACTTGTATCTCCCTCCTTTACTCCTGTACACTCAACTCTCCCCCCCACACACACACGCTCTCTCTATCTTCTCTCTATCACTCCCTAGCAGACTGTAGCAGTACCATATGGCTCAGTGTGTGTGTGTGTGTGTGTGTGTGTGTGTGTGTGTGTGTGTGTGTGTGTGTGTGTGTGTGTGTGTGTGTGTGTGTGTGTGTGTGTGTGTGTGTGTGTGTGTGTGTGTGTGTGTGTGGTTGGTATTTAGAGGCATATACAGTAAATATGACAAGGATTAGTGAACAGACCTTACCTAATCTCTTCAAACTCTACCCTCTCACACAATGCTCGTAAAGACTCTATCAGCCGCCTCCCAACACCTCTTATTGGCTCAGACAGAAATCTCTGCCTGGTGATTTGTTATTTGTGGCTGTCTGTCTCTTTGGTCTGGCTAGGTGAGCCAAGGGTCAAACAGAGAGAGAAGGGAGACGTCTGTGTGGTTGTTTGTGGGCTGAATCAGTAGCTTTCCAATAAACCAATGTTGTTGTCGTTTAAGTTTCTCAGTTGTTGTTGTCCGTGTGTGGTTGTGTGCGTGTGTGGGTGCCAGGTTATTGGCAGCTGACGGTCTCACACTGAGACATATCACAAACACAGAGAGACCTCGTGGTTAGCCTACACAGGCAGGTTGGAGCCAGGGTATGATAGAAAAGAATGTGAACTCTATCTGCCTAAAAACTCTTTGATGTGTGCGGCTGTTCAAGAATCTCCTCCTCCCTTTTGAATCTGTTCTGCATGTTAAATGCCTTTATTTCCACCCGATCTTCATTTAATAACTGCCCCTTAAGACTAGCAGGAAACATATGCCCCAGAGGCACCACACACACAACCGTCCCCCCCAACCATTATTATGCTTTCACAGAGGTACAGAGACATTTGAGGGGGTTTGGGTAGGCATAGATGGATAGAGAGGAGCTCTATGGGCTGAAATGATGAAATGATGGACTGACAGGCCTAGAGGGGAAGAGGGGGCCCCAGGCAGTCCATGGGAGGGCCCCACTCTATTCTTCTCCCCCACTCTGAGTGTGTCTCCCCATAGCAGGCTCTGAAAGGCCTGCTACTTGTCCTCTAAACAAAGGGAGAGAAGGAGGGGAGTGGGAGAGCTGTGTGCCTTTCAGAGGAGAAGGGGAGTTCAGAAAGGAGGTGAAGGAGGCATTCTATTCAGCCATGGAGGGGGGGGCACACATGCTTTCACTGTGCCTGGCAATCCCACCGTCAGTCCTCACACACACACACACACACACACACACCACTGCAATGTACACTGTGTGACACAAGAGCAAGGGCGAGAAGAGGAGAGAGAGGTACACAGTAATTAAATTCTATAGCATTCAACTACAGCATTCAACTACAGCATTCAACTACAGGATTCAACTACAGCATTCAACTACAGCATTCAACTACAGCATTCAACTACAGCATTCAACTACAGCATTCAACTACAGGATTCAACTACAGCATTCAACTACAGCATTCAACTACAGCATTCAACTACAGCATTCAACTACAGCATTCAACTACAGCATTCAACTACAGCATTCAATACATGGTAAACATATTATGACCATTCCTCTGTTATATAGAGAGAACTACAGTAGGTGTTACTGGTATTAACATCTTCATCTTCATCTCTTAGTGTGCCAGGTTTGAGGCGAAGGGTGGAGATTGGAGCAAGGCTCTCATAACTCCCTCCCTCCCCCTCTCTGTCTCTCTCTTATTTCTTCATTAGCGTGCTGCTAGCTGCGGCCGTGGAGCGAGGCCTTGTCTCCTGTGGCTGATAGATTGTAATGAATTTAACAGCAGTCAGATCCTTCAAAAGCCTCTCGTAAGCTTAAGCCCCTTTATTAAATTAAGCTAACGACGCCTAAGGCCAGGACCACTGACGAGAGGGATGGAGGGAGGGATGGAGATGGTGGAAGAGATGGGAGGAGAGGGAACGGGAGGGAAGAGATGGAGGGAGAGGAGACAGGGAGGGAGGAGAGGGCTAGAGAGGGAGGGAGGGCTAAAAAACAGGGTAGAGAAAGGTGGGAGGCAGGGTGAGGAGGGGAAGGGAATATCCGGTAGGCTCCCATACAGAGGGGAAGGGAATACCCAGTGGGCTCCCATACGGAGGAGAAGGGAATACCCTGTGGGCTCCCATACGGAGGAGAAGGGAATACCCGGTAGGCTCCCATACGGAGGGGAAGGGAATACCCGGTGGGCTCCCATATGGAGGGGAAGGGAATACCCAGTGGGCTCCCATATGGAGGGGAAGGGAATACCCAGTGGGCTCCCATATGGAGGGGAAGGGAATACCCAGTGGGCTCCCATACGGAGGGGAAGGGAATACCCAGTGGGCTCCCATACGGAGGGGAAGGGAATACCCAGTGGGCTCCCATATGGAGGGGAAGGGAATACCCAGTGGGCTCCCATATGGAGGGGAAGGGAATACTCAGTGGGCTCCCATACGGAGGGGAAGGGAATACCCAGTGGGCTCCCATACGGAGGGGAAGGGAATACCCAGTGGGCTCCCATACGGAGGGGAAGGGAATACCCAGTGGGCTCCCATACGGAGGGGAAGGGAATACCCAGTGGGCTCCCATACGGAGGGGAAGGGAATACCCGGTAGGCTCCCATACGGAGGGGAAGAGAATACCCAGTGGGCTCCCATATGGAGGGGAAGGGAATACCCAGTGGGCTCCCATATGGAGGGGAAGGGAATACCCAGTGGGCTCCCATACGGAGGGGAAGGGAATACCCGGTGGGCTCCCATATGGAGGGGAAGGGAATACCCAGTGGGCTCCCATACGGAGGGGAAGGGAATACCCGGTAGACTCCCATACGGAGGGGAAGGGAATACCCGGTAGGCTCCCATACGGAGGGGAAGGGAATACCCAGTGGGCTCCCATACGGAGGAGAAGAGAATACCCGGTAGGCTCCCATACGGAGGGGAAGGGAATAACCGGTAGGCTCCCATACAGAGGGGAAGGGAATACCCAGTGGGCTCCCATATGGAAGGAAGGGAATACCCGGTGGGCTCCCATATGGAAGGGAAGGGAATACCCAGTGGGCTCCCATATGGAGGGGAAGGGAATACCCAGTGGGCTCCCATATGGAGGGGAAGGGAATACCCGGTAGGCTCCCATACAGAGGGGAAGGGAATACCCAGTAGGCTCCCATATGGAGGGGAAGGGAATACCCAGTGGGCTCCCATATGGAGGGGAAGGGAATACCCAGTGGGCTCCCATACGGAGGGGGAAGGGAATACCCAGTGTGCTCCCATACGGAGGGGAAGGGAATACCCAGTGGGCTCCCATACGGAGGGGGAAGGGAATACCCAGTGTGCTCCCATTTGGAAGGAAGCGAATACCCAGTGGGCTCCCATATGGAGGGGAAGGGAATACCCAGTGGGCTCCCATATGGAGGGGAAGGGAATACCCAGTGGGCTCCCATATGGAGGGGAAGGGAATACCCAGTGGGCTCCCATACGGAGGGGAAGAGAATACCCGGTAGGCTCCCATATGGAGGGGAAGGGAATACCCGGTGGGCTCCCATATGGAGGGGAAGGGAATACCCAGTGGGCTCCCATATGGAGGGGAAGGGAATACCCAGTGGGCTCCCATATGGAGGGGAAGGGAATACCCAGTGGGCTCCCATATGGAGGGGAAGGGAATACCCAGTGTGCTCCCATACGGAAGGGAAGGGAATACCCGGTAGGCTCCCATATGGAGGGGAAGGGAATACCCAGTGGGCTCCCATATGGAGGGGAAGGGAATACCCAGTGGGCTCCTATATGGAAGGGAAGGGAATACCCAGTGGGCTCCCATATGGAGGGGAAGGGAATACCCAGTGGGCTCCCATATGGAGGGGAAGGGAATACCCAGTGGGCTCCCATATGGAGGGGAAGGGAATACCCCATACTTGTAGTGCACCTGCGGCTGCCTGGTTGAGAGGGAATAGTAATGAGGCCCTAGCAAAGCCTCACTGTGGGGATAACTCAATGCAAATGTGTGTTTTGAAAAGTATCTGCGCTAGAAACCATCCAGTAAAACATGAATGTTTAACCACACTGCTGAATGCAGGCCTTTCAAAGCTGTGTTTACACTTTCCCAGCTTCTATGTAAATGACTTTGTGTGCTTGAAGCCAAGCCTTTGACATTGTGATGTTTATGGTTTTGAATGGCATTTTGAATGTCATATTATGTGTATATACAGTGTTGTAACGATGTCCAAATAGTTAAAGTACAAAAGGGATAATAAATAAACATAAATATGGGTTGTATTTACAATGGTGTTTCTTCTTCGCTGGTTGACCTTTTCTCTCTCTGTCTCTCCCTCTCTCATCCCTACTCCCAGTCCTCCCTTCAGTAATCTATTTGAATATGAATGATATCTAGCTCAGTGCCCATTAGTCAACTACTCGTTATTGTTTTGTTTACAACACAGTTATTGGTAGTTTTTTGTTATTTTTAATTGTCTGCTTGTTTTTTCTATTTATTTTTCGTTTTTTAAACAGCTTTAGAAGCTATGAAGAGGATATACTCAATGTGCAGGGACAAAATGCCATGTAGCCTAATCATTTCAAATGTGCGAGCGAAGCCCTGACTTGGCAGGCAACACTTGGAAGTCTATGAGTTTTTACAATCAGAGTCCCATGCTTCTCCAACACTGGCTTATTGAGTGATCTACAATCAAGCCATTGATAAGTACACGGATGGGAGAGGGAGACAGTTCACGGTTAGTTCAGTGAGATAGACACCTGCCTGGTATGTGGGAGCTGTGCTCTTGGTAGGTGTCTGCCCCCTTGTGGACGTTCAGTGAAATTGTCATTTTCATAGCTGCAGATTTGATGTCAATTCGATCGTCCATGCATTCAATAGCTCATGAACACGTAAATAAACAAATGTTATATTTTTAGCCTACCTAAATCGGCTATTTCATGATCATTTTAGAAATTAAACTAGATTTGAATTGTGTTATGTTTAAAAGTAGACTAGTGTCATCAAACGATTAATGGAATTTAAAATTAAAAATGCATGTATTCAGCCTATAAATTATAAATAGGCCTGCCTAACTACTTGCGCATTGATCTCATTCAACCCTGTGACACTAAGCAGCCTCGTCTGCCCCTCCTGCCTTATAACATGTGTAATGACACAACAAAGCCGCTACAGTACATGAACTCCATTCCTGTCATGTGTGGAATGTGAAGCATCGACCCTCTATTCTTTTCAGTGGCCGGGGGACAATGTGGGGTCAGCGCTCCGACGGCGTGACATGGGAGCAGGTGCTTGTCCCCATGTCTGTCTGTTTTGTCGGTCCCCCACTAGAGAATAAGCCCCACCTCCCTCCTTTCTCCCTCCCTCCCCTCCGGGCTCTGCTCTGCTCAGCAGCCGGCTGGCTCCCTCGGTGTGCCTCGCAAGCGACGGAGCTTCCTGCGTGACAACAAAAGTAGCCTACTGTCGACAGCGCGGAGCGCGGCGATGGATTTGCGCTTTTACCACTAGTGGGGATTATAATAAAAATATTGGATTATTACTCTCCTTTTGCGGTGAGTTTTTGTCGGTATTCGTTTGGTAAGCAGCGTTTTTAGAGTAAACGAGTTAACAGTAGGGAGGTTTGTTGAGGAAGTTATGACTATCTCGAGGAAACGATTGTCGTGAATTGAAGCTCGATGCTGGCTTGCAGTTCTTGCGTTGCGGCGTGTTAACGCATCAACGGCTTTGTTTTATGATGCTGTTTTGTGATATTGTCCTGTGTGTCGGTGCGTAAAGCATTTGTCTTTATGACAAATGAAAACCGAAACTGGATTTGAACAATGTTACCTATTTTATTACTGAGTTACTATTACTATTGTTGAGTTACATCTAGGCTACGTTTAACAGTGTCCAAATGATGACTTTTCGATACATTGTCCCCGGGGGTTGTCGCCTTGAGTGTAGAGTTGATAAACTAAGCTTTGCGACAGCTTTCCTGGTGTGGTTGTCATGCCTTCATCTGCAAAAAAATAATTGTGAAGGAGGCACGGTTAAAGACATCGAAACCTTGGCAGAAATGGAGAAGTCTGCTTTGTGTCATTTTGTTTTATTGCCTTCCATAGCTATGGAAGTTATGTAGGCTATTGGAAATAATAGCTTCTTCCATCATAACATTGAAATTACAATGTTTAGCTATATGTAGGCCTATTTATCTTCATTTTGTCGGTTATATATAAATAATGGAATAAATGGAAACGTGTGTATTACTACTTTTCAGTTTATGACTCTGCTATTACATTTCTGGGCTAGTTATTTTGAAACGTCACGGGTTGTATGCCTGTGGGATCTTTGTATCTTATATTAGCCGGGTTTGTCTAGAATGGATACAGTTTGTTGTTAAAGGGTTGGAGAATTTTCGCAGCAGGTTAGGATAATTAATGTAGCAGGTTAGGATGAGTAGGTTAAGGTTAGGAAAAGTGTTAGGGTTTGCTAAAATGCCACCCAAAACTTTTGACGTCAATTTGACAAAAGCTGTATCCCATCTAGACATGATCATGTTATCACCATTGTCCCCACCGGTCGTATAAAATGGCGATGGTGTGACTCTGGTAAACGTTTGTTGGTCGTAGACGTAGGGTGTCACAAGAGGACTTATATTGAAGATGACTGTCCGTGACCGAGCGTGTGTGTACACAGACGCCAGGTGGAGTGGGTCAATAACTTCCCACGCTCCTGGTGCGCCAACCAGCGATCCCCTTGTTACCGGGAGGCGCGCGTAGCCTCAGCCTCTAAAGTAGGCATAAACACACACAAACACTACACGGCAAAGGCGTCGGGCCAGTGTGTAGAGTCGCACTGTGCTGTGTACTGATGTTATCAGTAGCCAGAAGAAGCGGGTTATTTGTTTACCCGCGGCTGATAAGGCTAAATGACCTCAGAATAATCCGCCATGTTGCTGCTCTCCTCTGTCACTGCAGGCTGCTGATTGGAGCTTGACGTATGAAAATTATAAAGCAAAGTGTTACATTGTATTTATTGGACTATGTCAAGTACAACGTGGAGCTGCCTGCAGATGTATTGCTCAGTGTTAGAAAACTAAAACGGATTAAAACCAAAACCAAAACAAAATATATTTCTACCTAAAACACAACCTCTATTGTTGCAACATTGTTCCTCTACCTCCTGTACTGTCATTGTACTTTATGACTGTTCTGACAGTGTGCTCCACCTACAGTAGGCAGCTGGTGTGTCTGTGGCCTCAGTCCTCCCGGTGACAGTTTGTCAGTGGTAAAAGCCATATGTCCCTGTTTAGACAGTGATTAGAGCCTACAAGGTGCTGTGTGTGTGTCTGTGTGTTTACACAGTGTGCCTAGATCTAAGGTGACCAGTTTGAATGTCCTTATCTCCGATAGCTTTCAATGACAGAGACTGTAAAGTTTGCATGGGTTTCCATATGTGTCTATTGGAGAGATGCAGGGAGGAGGCTGGCCTCACATTGGACTATTAGAAATAACTACAGTATGTCCCAGGGTTTCTCTGAAACTACAATGCACAGCATTTGAACACACAGTGAGGTGAGCGAAGTGTGTGTAGGCACATGTGTATGTTCACTGAGCTCTCTGTGTGTGACTGTGTGTATGTTCACTGAGCTCTCTGTGTGTGACTGTGTGTATGTTCACTGAGCTCTCTGTGTGTGACTGTGTGTATGTTCACTGAGCTCTCTGTGTGTATGTTCACTGAGCTCTCTGTGTGTATGTTCACTGAGCTCTCTGTGTGTGACTGTGTGTATGTTCACTGAGCTCTCTGTGTGTATGTTCACTGAGCTCTCTGTGTGTATGTTCACTGAGCTCTCTGTGTGTGACTGTGTGTATGTTCACTGAGCTCTCTGTGTGTATGTTCACTGAGCTCTCTGTGTGTATGTTCACTGAGCTCTCTGTGTGTGACTGTGTGTATGTTCACTGAGCTCTCTGTGTGTATGTTCACTGAGCTCTCTGTGTGTATGTTCACTGAGCTCTCTGTGTGACTGTGTGTATGTTCACTGAGCTCTCTGTGTGTATGTTCACTGAGCTCTCTGTGTGTATGTTCACTGAGCTCTCTGTGTGACTGTGTGTATGTTCACTGAGCTCTCTGTGTGTATGTTCACTGAGCTCTCTGTGTTTATGACTGTGTGTATGTTCACTGAGTTCTCTGTGCTTGTTGGGGTTGTGTGTATGTTCACTGAGTTCTCTGTGTGTATGTTCACTGAGCTCTCTGTGTGTATGTTCACTGAGTTCTCTGTGCTTGTTGGGGTTGTGTGTATGTTCACTGAGTTCTCTGTGTGTATGTTCACTGAGTTCTCTGTGCTTGTTGGGGTTGTGTGTATGTTCACTGAGCTATCTGTGTGTATGTTCACTGAGCTCTCTGTGTGTGACTGTGTGTATGTTCACTGAGCTCTCTGTGTTTATGACTGTGTGTATGTTCACTGAGCTCTCTGTGTGTATGTTCACTGAGCTCTCTGTGTGTATGTTCACTGAGCTCTCTGTGTGTATGTTCACTGAGCTCTCTGTGTGTATGTTCACTGAGTTCTCTGTGTGTATGTTCACTGAGCTCTCTGTGTGTATGTTCACTGAGCTCTCTGTGTGTATGTTCACTGAGCTCTCGGTGTTTATGACTGTGTGTATGTTCACTGAGCTCTCTGTGTGACTGTGTGTATGTTCACTGAGCTCTCTGTGTGTATGTTCACTGAGCTCTCTGTGTGTATGTTCACTGAGTTCTCTGTGCTTGTTGGGGTTATGTGTATGTTCACTGAGTTCTCTGTGTGTATGTTCACTGAGCTCTCTGTGTGTATGTTCACTGAGCTCTCTGTGCTTGTTGGGGTTATGTGTATGTTCACTGAGCTCTCTGTGTGTATGTTCACTGAGTTCTCTGTGTGTATGTTCACTGAGCTCTCTGTGTGTATGTTCACTGAGTTCTCTGTGTGTATGTTCACTGAGTTCTCTGTGTGTATGTTCACTGAGCTCTCTGTGTGTATGTTCACTGAGCTCTCTGTGCTTGTTGGGGTTGTGTGGTCTGTCTTTGCGTTGGAAGAGAAACCACTGGAGGATGCTTGGGTAATGAGGGTTTTCCCTGGCCAAGCTCTCTCTCCCTGTCTCTCTCTTGCTCACTCTATCGCTCTCTCTCTTTCTCTTTCTCTGTCGGTCTCTCTGTCTGTCTCTCTCTCATGGAGCTGTTAGTCTAGGGTTAGTCTGAAGGATTGTGTGGTGATGGGGTAATGTGGGATCTGGTTGACAGGCTTTCACTCCAGGCGCCGGGGAGGGGTGTGTGTGTAGGCCTGTCTTTTAACTATGCCTGTTTTCCCCCTTCCACACACTCCCTCATGGAGTAAAAACAGCAGGATGAAACAGAGGTGTAAAACAGGGAAGGATAAACAGGAAACAGGAAGAGTAGAGGCAGCTTTACAAACATGTCATAAACCACCTGTTTGACGAGGAGCCAGAGGGAGACAGACAGACGCACCCTAGGGGTCCGTTACCCCCTTACACCTACTGCCGTTCGCTCACCTCTCCCCCAGCTAATCTAACACTCAGTGATGAATGGCGTGTCAGGTTGAAAGTAAAGAGTCAGGTAGAGGAACATAGTGGTTTGACACCCCTGCTGTAGTCCCTGAGGTGTGTGTGACATCCGTCAGTTGTGTGTGTCTGCTCGCGGTGTGTGTGATGGAACAGGCCCAACCTGATCTGTGAGGTAATTACTCTGCGACTGTTTAGTGACACACATCGTCACACACACACCGTGTCCCCTGTGTCACACTCTGCTCAGGGGTTTAATGTTACTTCATCTCCACTGCGGGGCGATGTCCCGTGTGTGTAGGTTTAATCCTGCTTTCCAGGATGGATAAGGAGCAGCCTTCATTTGCCAACCTAGTGACACATGACGCACATACACACTTTCTCATACATACACACACCATCAATCCTCTTTTGCCCACAGACACACACAAAGCAGACCTCTCTGTAAAACCCTTGGTGGAATGGCGAGTGTGTTGTTGGCACATATGTAAACGGTTCAGCTTGTGCAAACAGAGGGATACAAAGCCCCCCCCCCCCCCCCCCCCCCCACTACACACACACACACACACACAGTTCTCCCAGCAGGCACCAGATGTTATCACCAGTCACCTGATCTGTCCCAGAATGCCCCTGGAAAAGGACACCTGACCTCTGATCCTCACCAACAGAAACGTGTACATTTGTTTGGTGTTATTGTTTGTCATTAGTTTGTTTTGCAATTTAATACCGTTTAGTATTATTTGTGGTTTATCTTGTAGGTCACACTGCTTTGGCAACATTGGACTAGTCATGCCAATGAAACTAAATTGAATTGAATTAATGTGAGGTAATAAAATGTCTCAGTCTTCTAGTCTCCTGGAGCACTAGACTGAGGGGTGTTCCGTTCCCTGGTCTGAGACTGAGCAGAGAGCTGGTCTTTCACTAGAGAAGAGCACACAGACTGAGGGGTGTTCCGTTCCCTGGTCTGAGACTGAGCAGAGAGCTGGTCTTTCACTAGAGAAGAGCACACAGACTGAGGGGTGTTCCGTTCCCTGGTCTGAGACTGAGCAGAGAGCTGGTCTTTCACTAGAGAAGAGCACACAAACTGAGGGGTGTTCCATTCCCTGGTCTGAGACTGAGCAGAGAGCTGGTCTTTCACTAGAGAAGAGCACACAGACTGAGGGGTGTTCCGTTCCCTGGTCTGAGACTGAGCAGAGAGCTGGTCTTTCACTAGAGAAGAGCACACAGACTGAGGGGTGTTCCGTTCCCTGGTCTGAGACTGAGCAGAGAGCTTGTCTTTCACTAGAGAAGAGCACACAGACTGGGGGGTGTTCCGTTCCCTGGTCTGAGACTGAGCAGAGAGCTGGTCTTTCACTAGAGATGAGCACACAGACTGAGGGATGTTCCGTTCCCTGGTCTGAGACTGAGCAGAGAGCTGGTCTTTCACTAGGGAAGAGCACACAGACTGAGGGATGTTCCGTTCCCTGGTCTGAGACTGAGCAGAGAGCTGGTCTTTCACTAGAGAAGAGCACACAGGAACAACGTGAAAGGAAGAGACATTTCTCAGGTCTAACATTAGCTAACCTGGTAGCGAAGCAATAACTGAAGAGCACAGAGTCGTGTGTTTAGCTGTGTGTGTGTTGTTAGCTGCTGTAGCTAAAGTCCCCAGGTCTGATAAGCACTGGCCAAACAAACTCTGCACAGGCACACGGGAGGCACAGCTAACACACACACACACACACACACACACACACTGGCTAAGCCAAACTCACACATGTAGCCAAACACACACTGTGCCTGGTCAGTTCAAAAGAGAACTCTGAGAAACACTGTAGAGTTGACAAAGCAGAGTGACGTCCTTCATTCACTCTGTGTCAATGTTTTTATGTGGTGTGTGTGTGGTGTATGTGGTGTATGTGGTGTGGTGTATGTGGTGTGTGTGGTGTATGTGGTGTATGTGGTGTGTGTGGTGTATGTGGGTCAATTTGCAATGTAATCAAATTCCAGAGAAAAGTCCTCATCCTCCTATTTTCCCCTCACTATGTCTCCCTTCTCCTTCTCTTCCTGTGTTCTATTGCTTTCTCTTACTTCTTCTCCCTGTCTATCTTGCTCTCTCTCTCTCTCTCTCTCTCTTCCTTCATTCTTCCACCCCCCCCCCTCTCTAGTCATGTGTTAGCCTGTCACATGTCTCCTCAGGGAGAGAAAGACTGTCATTATAAACATACTGGAAGTGCCACTGGCATCTGCTACATCAGCTGAGTGTCATAGGGTGTGTGTGTGTGTGTTTCCTTGTTTTTGAAGAGGATATTATCAGTGGAGGAGAAGTGCCTTACATGCATCTACCTCTGTCTAGTCTAGTCTGCAGCCCCTGTCCTCAACGGCCTCACTAAACCCCTAGAGGCAGATTACTCCAGTCTTGTCTAATGACACTGATATCAGGTCAGTGTGTGTTTTTTTCTTCTCATGGATAAGTTAGGATAGGTTAGTATTTGTGTAGAGTAAGCTGATCCTAGATCAGCTATAAATTCGACCCAGAGTGTGTTAAGGGACGGAGCTCCACTCCGCCCTATTTACTCTGAGTAGACTCTCCTACCCATCAGCCTTTGCTCTCATCACTAATGGCGAGAGAAAGTGTGGCCATGGCGACGGGTTCTCCTCTCCTACTCGCCCGGAGGGACAACACCAGCAGCCATCCATCATCCACACAAGGGCAAAAGACACACACACACACACACACACACACACACACACACACACACACACACACACACACACACACACACACAGAGAGTAGACCCCGACCCTTCCCCCAATAGCAGAGGGTGGTCGTTGCAGTGAGTAGCCAGGCTGTGAGGCTGTAAGTGTGTGTGTGTGTGTGTGTTGGAGTCACCATGGATCCCTGTCCCTGGCAGAGCACAGGGAGAGATAATTAGCCAACCATAACCCTACACACTTCATCAGAGCGACAGAGAGAGAAAGGAGGGGTTGAGCGAAGGGGAGAGGGAGGGGACGAGTGAAGGAGATTAGTAGGGGGAGAGAGAGGCAGTCTGGGAAAAGAGATGACCAGCAGAGACAACAAGAACAACAGTAGTGTACATAGTGGTGTATGGTTCAGTGTGAGTAAGGATGTAGTGTGGGGTATGACTGTGGTTGAGGAGAGATGTCATTGCTGGAGGTAGACTGAAGAGGCTGGCAGGTGCAGTTATCATGATAAGCTCCACAGCTGGCTGGGCCTTGTGATGTGTCTGTGCCTTTGTCTATGTCTTAGTGTGTGTCAGTGTTTGTGTCTGTCTGTTTTGGTGTATTTGGGTGTGCTGTTTGTCTTTCTCTGTGATTCTGCCTTTGGTGTTTGTATTTGTGCGTCTACATGTGTGTGTGTGTGTGTGTCTTTTTGTGTCTCTTGAGTGTGTGTGTTAGTGTGTGTCAGTTGGAGCCTCCATGATGGGAGCAGGTGCATGCTCTACCACTCCAGGCCCGGAGCCCAGTAGCTCTCAGCTCTGGGCTGCCTGCTATCAGGCTTACAGCTGGGCTGGGTCTGGCTCCACCACCAGGGGAGCAGTGGGCCATCTACCCCACATTAGCCACAGCATCTCAGACGCCAGCCAAGGCCCTGGGTCTGGCTCCACCACCAGGGGAGCAGTGGGCTATCTACCCCACATTAGCCACAGCATCTCAGACGACAGCCAAGGCCCTGGGTCTGGCTCCACCACCAGGGGAGCAGTGGGCCATCTACCCCACATTAGCCACAGCATCTCAGACGCCAGCCAAGGCCCTGGGTCTGGCTCCACCACCAGGGGAGCAGTGGGCCATCTACCCCACATTAGCCACAGCATCTCAGACGACAGCCAAGGCCCTGGGTCTGGCTCCACCACCAGGGGAGCAGTGGGCCATCTACCCCACATTAGCCACAGCATCTCAGACACCAGCCAAGGCCCTGGGTCTGGCTCCACCAGGGGAGCAGTGGGCCATCTACCCCACATTAGCCACAGCATCTCAGACGCCAGCCAAGGCCCTGGGTCTGGCTCCACCACCAGGGGAGCAGTGGGCCATCTACCCCACATTAGCCACAGCATCTCAGACGCCAGCCAAGGCCCTGGGTCTGGCTCCACCACCAGGGGAGCAGTGGGCCATCTACCCCACATTAGCCACAGCATCTCAGACGACAGCCAAGGCCCTGGGTCTGGCTCCACCACCAGGGGAGCAGTGGGCCATCTACCCCACATTAGCCACAGCATCTCAGACTCCAGCCAAGGCCCTGGGTCTGGCTCCACCACCAGGGGAGCAGTGGGCCATCTACCCCACATTAGCCACAGCATCTCAGACGCCAGCCAAGGCCTTGGGTCTGGATGGGGGGAAAGAGGAAGGGAACATGGAGGAGAGGAACAGACAATGAGCTCGGATATACCCTGGAGACAGTTTCACACTAGGCGGTATGTGTGTGTGTTTGGGAGAGAGAGATACTTTCTAAGCAGAACCTCGTCCCTGTCATTGCTGTGCTTTCATGCCGAGCCAGGCAAGTACACATGGAGAGAAGAGAAGGAGGAGGGAGGGAGAAATACAGAGAGAGAGTGGAGGACAGGAAGTAGGGGTGGTGAATAATAAAACACACACAGAACACTGGGCTGATAGTCCAGACTGGTAGACCAGACTCCCACTGGGCTGGTAGACCAGACTCCCACTGGGCTGATAGTCCAGACTGGTAGACCAGACTCCCACTGGGCTGGTAGACCAGACTCCCACTGGGCTGATAGTCCAGACTGGTAGACCAGACTCCCACTGGGCTGATAGACCAGACTGGTAGACCAGACTCCCACTGGGCTGGTAGACCAGACTCCCACTGGGCTGATAGTCCAGACTGGTAGACCAGACTCCCACTGGGCTGATAGACCAGACTGGTAGACCAGACCCCCACTGGGCTGATAGACAAGACTGGTAGACCAGACCCCCACTGGGCTGATAGACCAGACTGGTAGACCAGACCCCCACTGGGCTGATAGACCAGACTGGTAGACCAGAACCCCACTGGGCTGATAGACCAGACTGGTAGACCAGAACCCCACTGGGCTGATAGACCAGACTGGTAGACCAGACCCCCACTGGGCTGATAGACAAGACTGGTAGACCAGACCCCCACTGGGCTGATAGACCAGACTGGTAGACCAGACCCCCACTGGGCTGATAGACCAGACTGGTAGACCAGACCCCCACTGGGCTGATAGACCAGACTGGTAGACCAGAACCCCACTGGGCTGATAGACCAGACTGGTAGACCAGAACCCCACTGGGCTGATAGACCAGACTGGTAGACCAGAACCCCACCGGGCTGATAGACCAGACTGGTAGACCAGACCCCCACTGAAAGACTGCTCTCCTCTAATGCAGAAGCACCACTTTCACAAAGAGCGGTGTGGTGTATATGTGAGCGTCTGAGTGTGTGTGTGTGTGTGCAGGGTCAGGGGGAGCTGTACTCTCATGCTGTCTGATGTAACTCTATAATGGAGGTGAATGGAGGCCTGCAGGGTAATGATAGAGTACAGGTATACTGACAGACACTAGAATACTCTACTGTCTAACTACTGTACCCTCTCTCTCTCTCTCTCAATTCAGTTTCAATTTAAGGGGCTTAATTGGCATGGCAAACATATGTTTACATTGCCAAAGCAAGTGAAATAGATAATAAACTATATAAAATTAACAGTAAACATTACACTCACAAAAAAAATATGGGTTGTATTTATAATGGTGTTTGTTCTTCACTGGTTGATCTTTTCTTGTGACAACATGTCATAATCAGTGCTGTTTTGATGGCACACTGTGGTATTAGAGCCAAAAGATATGGTAGTTTATCAAAATTGGATTTGTTTTGGAAGTCTTTGTGGGTCTGTGTAATCTGAGGGAAATATGTGTCTCTAATATGGTCATACATTTGGCAGGAGGTTAGGAAGTGCAGCTCAGTTTCCACCTCATTTTGTTGGCAGTGAGCACATAGCCTATTTTCTGTTGAGAGCCATGTCTGCCTACGGCGGCCTTTCTCAATAGCAAGGCTATGCTCACTGAGTCTGTACATAGTCAAAGGTTTACTTAATTTTTGATCAGTCACAGTGGTCAGGTATTCTGCCACTGTACTCTCTGTGTAGGGCCAAATAGCATTGATGTTTTTGTTAATTCAGTAATGATATTTTTGTTTTCTCATGATTTGGTTAGGTCTCTCTCTATCTCTAATAGTCTAGCTCAGCAGCCTTATAGATGGCATCTCATATTCTTGATGATGTGGATGTGGCCGTGTAATAGAGAGAGTGTGAGCACACACACACACACACACAGACCTGGGGCTAGATCTCCTCTCAGAAGTCAAACTGACCTGGAACTACCAGAGTATGTTTATCCTGGTGTATCTGACAGTGTGTGTGTGTGTGTTAGAGGTCGACCGATTATGATTTTCCATGCCGATACCAATACCAATTATTGGAGGACCAAAAATAGCCGATACGATTTTTAATGACAATTACAACAATACTGAAATAACATTTCTATTTTAACTTAATATAATACATAAATAAAATCGATTTAGCCTCAAATAAATAATGAAACATGTTCAATTTGGTTTCAAAACACGGTGTTGGAGAAGAAAGTAAAAGTGCAATATGTACCATGTTAAAACGCGTCGACTATTTCTCTCTATACCATATGTATTTCATATACCTTTGACTATTGGATGTTCTAATAGGCACTTTAGTATTGCCAGCCTAATCTCAGGAGTTGATCGGCTTGAAGTCATAAACAGCGCTGTGATCAAGCATTGCTAAGAGCTGCTGGCAAACGCAGTAAAGTTTGAATGAATGCTTACGAGCCTGCTGCTGCCTACCACCGCTCAGTCAGACTGCTCTATCAAATATCAAATCATAGACTTAAGTATAATGTAATAAACACAGAAATACGAGCCTTTGGTCATTAATATGGTCAAATCCGGAGACTATCATTTCGAAAACAAAATGTTTATTCTTTCAGTGAAATACGGAACCGTTCCGTATTTTATCGAATGGGTGGCATCCCTAAGTCTAAATATTCCTGTTACATTGCACAACCTTCAATGTTATGTCATAATTATGTAGAATTCTGGCAAATTAGTTCGCAACGATCCAGGCGGCCCAAACTGTTGCATATACCCTGACTCTGTGTGCAATGAACGCAAGAGAAGTGACACAATTTCCCTAGTGAATATTGCCTGCTAACATGAATTTCTTTTAACAAAAAAATATACTTCTGTGTATTGATTTTAAGAAAGGCATTGATGTTTATGGTTAGGTACATTTGTGCAACGATTGTGCTTTTTTTAAATCATCCCCCGTTTGGCGAGGTAGGCTGTGATTCAATGATAAATTAACAGGCACCGCATTGATTATATGCAACGCAGGACAAGCTAGTTAACCTAGTAATATCATCAACCATGTGTAGTTAACTAGTGATTGTGAAGATTGATTGTTTTTTATAAGATAAGTTTAATGCTAGCTAGCAACTTACCTTGGCTCCCTGCTGAACTCGTGTAACCGGTGGTCAGCCTGCCACACAGTTTCCTCGTGGAATGCAATGTTATCGGCCATAATCGGCATCCAAAAATGACGATTACCGATTGTTATGAAAACTTAAATTGTTATGAAAACTTGGCCATGCCGATTAATCGGTCAACCTCTAGTGTGTATGTGTGTTTGTGTTCATGTGTGGGGTTTTAAACATGTTTACATTTGTGTGTCCATTTCAGTCATACAGGTTCAACCCTGGAGTTTCCCAGGGGTGTTAGTGTTCTCTTTAACCCCAGTAAGGTGCCCTGTCCTGGGGCAAATTCCTCCAGCTGCCATTCCTCTGCCTGGAGCTCTGGGTCTTTGTAGAGGACCAGGATCCTTGTTCAAAGAGGCCATAGCAGCAGGGATCATGGCTGATGAGAGGCCCTTGTTAGTGGGGTTAACTGAACTACAGTAGCTGCTAGCATGTAGCTCTTAATGCTAGTCTGTTTCACCAGTAGTACTCCTCTGTGCTAATGTACTAAACTAATAATCGGATATTGGTTTGGGAAAGAGAGGAGAGATTTTATACTCATGGAGGCTGGGCTAGATTAGCCAGGACTATACTGGACTGAGTTGGGTTAATGTTAGGCTGATCTGATCCTTGATGTGTGCTTTACCTCCAGTGAGAAGGGCTGGGTTGGGCTGAGCCTAGCAGCTGGATCTGCTAGACAGGCAGACAGGCTGCTTGTCTGTCAGACCGTATGTATCTCCATTGGTTGTTTTAACTAGCTGATAGTCAAATCCCTTCCTGGTTAAAGATGAACGGCCCTCTAGAGCTGCCTGACTGTTATCTCTGCACTGGCCAGGGCACACAGGAGCCAAGAGGATTTACTCTGTCTGTGTGTGTGTAATCTGCATTCCATGCAGCAAGAGGGCAGAACAGGGTGTGTGTTGTTGATTTTTCAGTGTGTCTGCGCAATTGTTTGTTAGTGATCGGCTTTTCTCACAGCAGGACGATACAACAGTCTGTTTACTGTTGTATCGTCGGCAGGTAGCCTAGTGGTTAGAGCGTTGGACTAGTAACCGAAATGTTGTTAGATCAAATCCCCAAGCTGACAAGGTAAAAATCTGTCGTTCTGCCCCTGAACAAGGCAGTTAACCCACTGTTCCTAGGCCGGCATTGTAAATAAGAATGTGTTCTTGACTGACTTGCCTAGTTAAATAAAGGTACAAAAAAGAAACTGTCAGTTAGCCATTGTGTGTGTGTGGTATTCATTGGATTTCCTTCTGAAAGCTTTGTTATGTTTTTCCCCAGGGCAGGGAAGCCTAGAAAGGGTTATTAAGTGCCCTGGGTGACGTTTAACTGAGCCCTTCAATCCCTTTTACTGTGGAACTGGAGTAAAGTTACTGAGAACAGAGAGATTTAACCCCTACTGAACTGCTGACCCAGTGTCATATTATTGACAAGTATTTTGACCATAGAAATTTAATGAACAGAACAGGCTTCCCCATTCAAGTCAGTGATAGCATAGTGGGTGGCCATTGCGAGTGAGCCCATATGAGCCATGCAGGAAGTAAAACCAGGAAGTGTACCCATCAATCTAGGCTGTGATTTGTTGTATCTTCTCAACTGACATTACAAAAAAGACATTCCATTGCATGAGCCACATTACTTAACATCATTTGAATTAACATTCTACATTACCATGGCAGCAGGCAGCATATGAGTTTACCACTAAAATTCCAGGGTTAGAGGTTCCAAGCCGGTTCTATTAGTTATATTTCTATAGTATTGACACCACTAACAAATAGCCCAATGATGATTCAATGACAATGTATTGAATTGTTCTTCCTCCTAAATGGCCCCATATGTGTTCTCTCCATGTCAAACTTCTGTTCTGTCAAGCTGAAGTCAGCCATAACCCAGTGGTCTGCCTCTGGTCTGCCTCTGGTCACACTGCTCACTATAGAACTGCTGCTGAAGAGCTGGGGACTCCCTCTCCATGTCTCTATGATGCACCTCCATCTGCTGGCCAAAGACAGTATAACATCCAGGAAGAACATCCTTCTCTCCCAGCCTTCTGAGAACCACAAGGCCTGTTGCAATGTGTGGCGTGTGGTGATGACACATGTCTGGTGTTTAAGGAGAAGTAGAACTCACTACCATGGAAAACACTGTCCTCATGACTCATGATGTGTCCTTGTGACTGATAGTGTTTACTGTGGATGATCTAGATGATTTATGTCAGTGAAGAGTAGGTCTACATTGTCTTGAGTATTTCACCGAACTCAGCAGTAGGCCTTATTTTCTACCGTTGGCATTGAACTGTTCAGCCAGGTACATTTAGAATGTGTAGTATTGGGGTGGTTGGTTGTGTGTCTCCTGGTTATCTTATCATTATGACAGCTGTGTTGTGTCCTGTAATCTGCTTCATAAGGATTGTCTGGGTTAATCCTATTTGTGTGTGTGTGTGTGTGTGTGTGTGTGGCCCTACTGCTGTGCCTCTCT
This sequence comes from Oncorhynchus kisutch, assembly GCF_002021735.2. Taxonomy (NCBI): domain Eukaryota; kingdom Metazoa; phylum Chordata; class Actinopteri; order Salmoniformes; family Salmonidae; genus Oncorhynchus; species Oncorhynchus kisutch. The sequence goes on along the minus strand of NC_034181.2, from coordinate 68,988,409 downwards.
CAGCAGGGTGCTGTGCTGAAGGCTGATGGGAAAATGACCCTCACCCAATCCCCCCTGATTATTTCTCTCTCTCTTCCTCTTCCTCTTTCCTCTCTGTGCTACACTCTCTCCATTTCAGGCACAGGAACACTGACATCCATTGATCCACACCCTCACAAACTGGGGGCTATCTATCTGTCACACACACGGGCACAGTCTCCTGCCTTCACAGTCCTCACACCAACACGACTGCATTGATCTTCCTCCCAACCTGTTCAGAAACCTCCTCTCTTCCTCCACTACGGTCTCACTGCGTGTCAGAAACTCTCTCACTACTTTAGTCTGTTACCTACATGGGGTAACTAGACGTTTCCTCTGTGATCACTGATTCATGGTGATGTTGTGTCTTCATCCTCCTCTACATAAGGCTGAGATCACACAGTTTCATGGAATCATACTTCAAAGTCTTCCACATCCTGACAGTGGATGTCATCTTATATTTAGACCAGCCAAACCACGTCAGATCAGTGGCTGTGATATTAAGGTACCAGTTACAGTTGGGTAATATGATCCTAGATCTGTGGTTAGGGGAAAAGTCTACTTCAAGCAGGCAGGGATAGATGCGGATAAAGAGGTCAATCGAATGGAAATGAATGGTGGAAAGGGCCTTGGGGGAAAGTCCTGAATCTCCTCATTGCCCCCCAGAAAAATGATCCTACATTTAGGCTGTTGTTTATATATGTATTTCACACTATGTTGAGGTAAAAATCGAAGTATAATTATTGTATAGATGTCAACTTCAATACATGTTCATGTCATCATTACCAATCAACTGCATTACAGTTAAAAAATGACTTTGACTACCACCACTGATTTCTCTATGCTACCAGCTTATATGAATGGGAGTTGACCCCTTCTACATCTATGCTGATGGCCTATAGAATGGTGTAATACTTCCACCTGCCACCAGAGAGCGATAACACAGAGACACAGGGCTACATTAGTGCTGTTCTCTCATCACAGAACACAGTGTGTGGTTGGGGAGTGTGGTTGTTCACACATAGCTTCTAGTGAAAAACCACATAACAGGCACAAGAGCTTGTCACTTCTCTAAAAATCATTTAGAGGTTATGGGTGAGGCTAGAGAGGGGGTAGGGTGCTCTGTGTTTTCTCAGAAGAGACAGATTGTGAGTTTTAGTGGCCCTTTGCACAATACTGGCCACCATGTTGCTTTTCTCATGACTAATCTCGCTCTCTTTCTGTCTTTCTCCCTCTCTTTTTCTATTTGTCTTTCTAGTTCTATCTTTCTCTCTCTTGTTCTCTATTTCTCTCTCTTGTTCTCTCTGCCTCTCTTTCTCTCTCTCTCTCCCCTCCCTTCTCATTTGGAGAAAGGTAGCGAGCGTCCGAAGGAGGAAATGACTAAAGAATCGACTCATTCACACCCCAGCAATGACAGCCAGAGGAGGGAGGGATGGAGAGATGGAAACCAACAGCTTTAACCCTTAACTGTCCAGCCCAGTCTAACCACAATTACACTCAGTCTTTTGGGTTGTTATAATAGATAGATAGATAGATAGATAGATAGATAGATAGATAGATAGATAGATAGATAGATAGATAGATAGGTAGGTAGGTAGGTAGGTAGGTAGGTAGGTAGGTAGGTAGGTAGGTAGGTAGGTAGGTAGGTAGGTAGGTAGGTAGGTAGGTAGGTAGGTAGGTAGGTAGGTAGGTAGGTAGGTAGGTAGGTAGGTAGGTAGGTAGATAGATAGATAGATAGATGGTAGGTAGGTAGGTAGGTAGGTAGGTAGGTAGGTAGGTAGGTAGGTAGGTAGGTAGGTAGATAGATAGTAGATAGGTAGGTAGATAGATAGATAGATAGATAGATAGATAGATAGATAGGTAGGTAGGTAGGTAGGTAGGTAGGTAGGTAGGTAGGTAGGTAGGTAGGTAGGTAGGTAGATAGATAGATAGATAGATAGATAGATAGATAGATAGATAGATAGATAGATAGATAGATAGATAGATAGATAGATAGATAGATAGATAGATAGATAGATAGATAGATAGATAGATAGATAGATAGATAGGTAGGTAGGTAGATAGTAGATAGGTAGGTAGGTAGGTAGGTAGGTAGGTAGGTAGGTAGGTAGGTAGGTAGGTAGGTAGATAGATAGATAGATAGTAGATAGGTAGGTAGGTAGGTAGATAGATAGATAGATAGATAGATAGATAGATAGATAGTAGATAGGTAGGTAGGTAGGTCCGGTATGTTCTTACCAGAGAGACTCATCATGTAAAACTCATCAGTCTCTGGCGTTGTATTGGTGGACATCTCTAACTTTATTTTTTACATTGTAGAATAATAGTGAAAATGTCAAAACTATGAAATAACACAGGAAATTTGGTAAACACTTTTTTGGTTCGTACATGATTCCATGTGTTATTTCATAGTGTTGATGTGTTCACTATTATTCTACAATGAAGAAAATAGTAAAAATAAAGAAAAACCTTTGAATGATTAGATGTGTACTTAAATTAGTTGTCCACCAATACAACGCCAGAGACTCTGATATTGCTCATCTATCTATCTATCTATCTATCTATCTATCTATCTATGTATCTATGATAACAACCCAAACCAAGTTGAGATAATATGACCCTTTTTCTCTGCAGATAGCCAGTCTAACTGATGAAAAGGCTCCCCCTCCAGATGAGTACGAGGAGAGAGTTTAAATACAACTATCACCAGCTTGTTCTGGCTGCTCTGTAGCTTATTCTTTAGATGGCAGGTGTCACTATCAGATATTTTGAGGTCGGAGCTAGGAATATAATATTTAGCTTTATCTTTGTGTAAACCTTTAGGGCCGTAGTCTGACGGTAGTCTACCGATCCAAGGTAGCGGACTGAAGTTTTTGGTGTAACCACTGAGTTGTCCACTTTGACACTAAAACCAAGGGGTCCTTGCAAGCTTTACTCTGGAACCAAATACGATGGGTTCTGTTTTTCCAAGATGCAGAGAAAGTTTGTTATCTGAAAGCCATTTAGTGATATTGGATAACTCTGCACTAAGGATCTCTTCTACTGAGGCTTTGTTTTTATGGGACACCAGTAGAGTCATCCACATACAACAACTAATTACGAGACCAGGATGATTTCATATCATCATTGTACAGCAGGAAGAGAAGAGGGCTGATGATGCTCCCCTGTGGGACCCCACAGCTAATCCCCTTCACACCAGAATGTTTTCCATAAACATCCACGATTTGGTCTCTACCTGTTTAAATAGGATTTAACCCAGTCAATGGCCCTGCTGTTAAAAGTCAGTTGAAAACAATAGGCGTGTCAGTGGATTGGGTCTTTCTAAAACCAGACTGTAGTTCATCTAAAATATTATTCTTGCTAGTAATATTTCAGCACTTTTGACAGCACACTCAAAATAGATACAGGTCTATAGTTGCCCTTGTCTGTTGTTATTTACTCTTAGTAATATTGCAAAATAGCAGTATTGTGTGCATACATGTATGTGTGTGTGGTATAAACCCCTCAACTGGCTCTGTGTGAGGTAACTGTAGTGTGTGTCTGCTCTCGGTTGGTGATAAAGAGGGCAGATCAAAGCTGTTTTCTCTCCCACTGGAAGCCAAGCTTTTGTATCTGAACATGAGCCTGGCTGTGTTTGCTTAGTGTGTGTTTGCTTAGTGTGTGTTTGCCTAGTGTGTGTGTGTGTGTGTGTGTGTGTGTGTGTGTGTGTGTGTGTGTGTGTGTGTGTGTGTGTGTGTGTGTGTGTGTGTGTGTGTGTGTGTGTGTGTGTGTTAGCAGTTTAGATGTGGGGGCAATGTTTCAGTAACAGGCCAGAACAAGCTTCCACCTTAGCCTATGGCATTATCTCTTTCTGTCTCTCTCTCTCTCTTGCTCTCTCTCTCTCTCTTGCACTCTCTTTCTCACACTCGCTCTCTCGCACTCACATTCTCTCTCTCGCACTCACTTTCTCTCCCTCTGTCTCTTTGTCTCCCTCTGTCTCTCTTTCTCTCTCTATCTTTCTCTCTTCTTTTTCTAACAGCCAAGAAGAGGAGGAGGAAGGGAGGAGAAGGGGAGGGTGTCAGCACCTCACATATTTAACCACCCCTCCTCCCTCTCTCCCCGCCAGGGGGGTCAGATGTGACGACTGGGGCTGTGTGTAGAAGAAGAGGCAGCTGACACACAGTCAGCCCTCCCCTCCTCCCCCCCCCCCCCCCCTCCCTCCCTCCCTCGCTCCCCTTGGCAGGGCATCCATGCTTCTGTTATCTCCCAATGGCTCAGGAATTATAGGTTGAGAGGAGGAGGGGGAAGGTCATGTGACATCGCAGCAGCTGCTAGGCTAAGAATTTCTGTTTTCACTCAGCGAGAGAAAGAGGAGGGTAGAGCGAGAGAGAGAGAGAGAGAGAGAGGAGATAGGCAGAGTTGTGTGGTGTGTTGCTTCGTAAGATAAGCTCCAAACGGTCTTTGTGAGCGACCGAGTGAGCGTGCGCGAGAGACAGAAAGAAAAGGAGAGACAGAGAAGCGACGGAGAGGAGGAAGAGAAGATGGTGTGTGTCTTGACTGTGTCTCTGTCTGTGTGCTGGGTTTGGCTGAAGATGCAGCGATGGGAGAACCAGGGAGCTCCAGTCCTTTGTGCAGTAAGGAGCCTCAACACCCGCCACCACGTTCACTCTGCTACTCTGGAGGGGGGTCGAGAACCGCCGCTAGCCCTGTGTGTGTGTGTGGGAGGGAGGGAGGGGTGTGTGTGAAGGAGGGGTGTGTGTGTGTGGGAGGGAGGGAGGGATGGGTGTGTGTGTGCTATCAGCATGGCTGTGTTTCTTGAATATCTATGGTGTTTCTCTAGCGGTCGATTACCATCTTATTAGCTCCTGTGAAAAGTTCCTGCTTTACCAGGAATACTGTCTTTCTTTAAAGCCCTGAGGCTGTGTGCGTGTATCCGTGTGTGTGAAGGTGTGTGTTTGTGAGGAGAGGTGGGTGGGTGGAGCAGGGCTTTGCAGTCATGACGAGGTCACAGCAGTGAACTGAGCAGTTGCTGTGCCTGGCTGTCGATGTGAGTGTGTGTGCTTGTGTGTGTGTGCGCCTGGCTGTTGCTGTGAGTGTGAGTGTGTGTGTGTGGAAAGGGAGCTCATTGTTAATTTCATTATGAATTGTGTTGCTGGGGGTTCACCGGGAGTGCAGGGGGTGAATGGGAGGTTATGAGCAGGGCGGACCCAGAGGTGTTGCCACTCATTTTCTCTCCCGTTACACTCTGTGTCCCTGTGACCCACCAGTTCACTACTCCCCTGCCATCTTCTGTTCCACTGACACACACACACTCCCTCGCACACTTAAACAACGACAGCCAGACACACACACACACACACACAGCACCCCTGACCTCTCTCGGGGAGACATGGGTTTTTTAATAGACCTGCCCAGGCTCTGGGGTGGACCAATATATAACTCCACAGATCTATTAGTGCTATTGACACTGTGTGCTACTGTGTGTGCTACTGTGTGTGTTTGTGTGTGTGTGTGCGAGCGTGCGTGCGTGCGTGCAGGTTTGTTTGTAGGGGGTGTGTGAGGGTAGGTATGGTGTGTGATTTGGCTACATTTGAGTGTGGATCTGTGATATTGATAAGACTGAGTGTGTGTAATGTGTATGTGTGTGTAATCAGATATGGTGTGTGGTAGTAATGTTGTAGTGTGTGCATGTGTGTGTGTAATCTCACTGCATTGCTACAGACTGCTCTTTACTGTGACCCTACCATGACCTCTGACTCTGAGGACTTGTAGTTAATGGGACAGTTGAGTGGTGATGTGTGTTTGTTTGTGTAAAGTATGTGTGTTTGTTTGTGTAAAGTATGTGTGTGTTTATTCCATGTGTTTGCTCATGTAAGATGTGTGCATGCTTGTGTGTGTGTGTGTGTGTGTGTGTGTGTGTGTGTGTGTGTGTGTGTGTGTGTGTGTGTGTGTGTGTGTGTGTGTGTCTGTGTGTGTGTGTGTGTGTGTGTGTGTGTGTGTGTGTGCGTGTGTGTGTGTGTGTGTGCGTGTGTGTGTGTGTGTGTTCAGTGCGACGGCATGCCGCTCTCTGGCATTCAGGGATTCCACCGGCCCAGGAGCTGTCATCACAGTGTCCCCTTTCACCCCTTCACTGAGAGAGAGAAACCCTCGATCCCCTACATCCCCCATAGTGAGCTCGTAAATCTGACACGGAGAAAAGACGAGAGAAAAAACTCCACTCACAGTCCAACAGGTCACTCAGTGGAGGGAGAGAGAGAGATGGGGGAGGGAGAGATGGGGGAGGGAGGGAGAGAGAGGGGAGGGAGGGAGAGAGTTAGGGGGGGAGAGGGAGGGAGAGAGGGGGAGAGATGGGGGAGGGAGAGAGTTAGGGGGGGGAGAGAGGGGGGAGGGAGGGAGAGATGGGGAGGGAGAGAGTTAGGGGGGGGAGAGGGGGGGGGGGGAGTTATGGAAAGAGAGAGGGGTGAGTGGGTATCACATGGACACCATATTAACATGATGTGTAATGGTAATAGGAGTAGCTGTGTACTGTACATAGTGTGTCAACTATCCAGTTTACTAATGGTGCTATATCACTATAAACAATATGAAGGCAATGTAAACTCAGAGTAGATCACATGCTTTTCAGACTGTACACTGGATGTAGGACTATATAAGGCTCTATGATATTTATCTGTGATTCAACAACACACAGACACACAAACGCACGCGAGCACACACACTCCCACTACTGTAGATGGGTCCGTATGAGTGAGTGTGTGAATCAGACTTGATGATAATAGTGGATTGAAGTGGAAATAGCTTGTAGCTGGTGTTCATCACTGTAGCAATCACCACAATGACCATCCTGACATTAACATGGGGATGATTAAGGGGATCTGGTACGTGTGTTACCTCTATCAAACTGTTCTCTCATGGTGTGTTACCTCTTTCAAACTGTTCTCTCATGGTGTGTGTTACCTCTATCAAACTGTTCTCTCATGGTGTGTGTTACCTCTATCAAACTGTTCTCTCATGGTGTGTGTTACCTCTATCAAACTGTTCTCTCATGGTGTGTGTTACCTCTATCAAACTGTTCTCTCATGGTGTGTGTTACCTCTATCAAACTGTTCTCTCATGGTGTGTGTTACCTCTATCAAACTGTTCTCTCGTGGTGTGTGTTACCTCTATCAAACTGTTCTCTCATGGTGTGTGTTACCTCTATCAAACTGTTCTCTCATGGTGTGTGTTACCTCTATCAAACTGTTCTCTCATGGTGTGTGTTACCTCTATCAAACTGTTCTCTCATGGTGTGTGTTACCTCTATCAAACTGTTCTCTCATGGTGTGTGTTACCTCTATCAAACTGTTCTCTCAGGGTGTGTGTTACCTCTATCAAACTGTTCTCTCATGGTGTGTGTTACCTCTATCAAACTGTTCTCTCAGGGTGTGTGTTTGAAAGGTTTCTATTGGCCCTGTCTCAGTTGGAGCATGTTAAGTAGAGCTGCTGTGTGGGCTGAGGCAGACAGACCGGACCCGTGAGGTAGGGGTTACACACCCTGTAACCTATAACCTTTAACCTCAGCTCCCCAGCCTAAGTCCAAAGCCCCCAGTGTGTGTGTGTGTGTGTGTGTAAGGTCTGGTGTGAGACAGACAGTTAGCCCCCAGTGTGTGTGTGTGAGGTCTGATGTGAGACAGACAGATAGCCCCCAGTGTGTGTGTGTGTGTGTGTGTGTGTGTGTGTGTGTGTGTGTGTGTGTGTGTGTGTGTGTGTGTGTGTGTGTGTGTGTGTGTGTGTGTAAGGTCTGGTGTGAGACAGACAGATAGCCCCCAGTGTGTGTGTGTGTGTGTGTGTGTGTGTGTGTGTGTGTGTGTGTGTGTGTGTGTAAGGTCTGGTGTGAGACGGACAGATAGCCCCCAGTGTGTGTGTGTAAGGTCTGGTGTGAGACAGACAGACATAGCCCCCAGTGTGTGTGTGTAAGGTCTGGTGTGAGACAGACAGACATAGCCCCCAGTGTGTGTGTGTGTAAGGTCTGGTGTGAGACAGACAGATAGCCCCCAGTGTGTGTGTGTGTGTGTGTGTGTAAGGTCTGGTGTGAGACAGACAGATAGCCCCCAGTGTGTGTGTGTAAGGTCTGGTGTGAGACAGACAGACATAGCCCCCAGTGTGTGTGTGTAAGGTCTGGTGTGAGACAGACAGACATAGCCCCCAGTGTGTGTGTGTGTAAGGTCTGGTGTGAGACAGACAGATAGCCCCCAGTGTGTGTGTGTGTGTGTGTGTAAGGTCTGGTGTGAGACAGACAGATAGCCCCCAGTGTGTGTGTGTGTGTAAGGTCTGGTGTGAGACGGACAGATAGCCCCCAGTGTGTGTGTGTGTGTGTGTAATGTCTGGTGTGAGACAGACAGATAGCCCCCAGTGTGTGTGTGTGTGTGTGTGTAAGGTCTGGTGTGAGACAGACAGACATAGCCCCCAGTGTGTGTGTGTAAGGTCTGGTGTGAGACAGACAGATAGCCCCCAGTGTGTGTGTGTGTGTGTGTGTGTGTAAGGTCTGGTGTGAGACAGACAAATAGCCCCCAGTGTGTGTGTGTGTGTAAGGTCTGGTGTGAGACGGACAGATAGCCCCCAGTGTGTGTGTGTGTGTGTGTGTAATGTCTGGTGTGAGACAGACAGATAGCCCCCAGTGTGTGTGTGTGTGTGTAAGGTCTGGTGTGAGACAGACAGACATAGCCCCCAGTGTGTGTGTGTAAGGTCTGGTGTGAGACAGACAGATAGCCCCCAGTGTGTGTGTGTGTGTGTGTGTAAGGTCTGGTGTGAGACAGACAGATAGCCCCCAATGTGTGTGTGTGTGTAAGGTCTGGTGTGAGACGGACAGATAGCCCCCAGTGTGTGTGTGTGTGTGTAATGTCTGGTGTGAGACAGACAGATAGCCCCCAGTGTGTGTGTGTGTAAGGTCTGGTGTGAGACAGACAGATAGCCCCCAGTGTGTGTGTGTGTGTGTAATGTCTGGTGTGAGACAGACAGATAGCCCCCAGTGTGTGTGTGTGTGTGTAAGGTCTGGTGTGAGACAGACAGACATAGCCCCCAGTGTGTGTGTGTAAGGTCTGGTGTGAGACAGACAGATAGCCCCCAGTGTGTGTGTGTGTGTGTGTGTGTGTGTGTAAGGTCTGGTGTGAGACAGACAGATAGCCCCCAGTGTGTGTGTGTGTGTAAGGTCTGGTGTGAGACGGACAGATAGCCCCCAGTGTGTGTGTGTGTGTGTGTGTGTAATGTCTGGTGTGAGACAGACAGATAGCCCCCAGTGTGTGTGTGTGTGTGTGTAAGGTCTGGTGTGAGACAGACAGATAGCCCCCAGTGTGTGTGTGTGTATGTGTGTAAGGTCTGAGAGATTTTCCAGTCCACAGGGTTTGGTGTCACTGGGGGGGGGGGGGGGGGGGGGGGCTCTGGTAAACCACTGATAAGTTGACCAATCACAGCATGAGTAAGTCTGACTGACAGACTGACTGACCCATCATCTACAGCCGCTTTGTAATTGCTTTATAAATGACGAACATCAGTCTATTATGTCTATTAACCCTTTCTCTCCCTCTCTCTCCTCTCTCCAGGCATGAGCCATGAGCCAAAGTCACCTTCCTTAGGAATGATATCCACGGCAACTCGCACCACGGCGACGGTCAGCCCCCTCACCCCGTCGCCCCTTAACGGATCTATCGTAGCCAATGGGAGCCCGGCGGCCCAGTCTGCACACTCCGGATTCGCCGCCGCCCTCCGTAAACTGGCCAAACAGGCCGAGGATCCTCGAGGTAAGAACAACCAACATGTGGACAGACAGAGTTATGATTCTAGAGTTTCTTAATGCCAGGTGTATTGGTATCAAGGCTATATAAGGTGTAGAAACGTTGGGTCATTTAAAGCCATTGTAGAACCAGCTGTTGTCAGAAATCCCTCTTACCCGTATGACCTAACCGTCCCCTCTTCTTACCCTCCTCTCACTCTTTCCTTCCTCCCTGAGGCGCTAAGCTCGTTCAAAAACCATCTGTCCTCCTGGATCCTAACCTCTAACCCCTGTAGCCTAACCCCTCAGATGTCTCAGAGGTTCCTCTGCTGGGGCCGTACCTGTGTGTCGTGTTTAGCTGCTAATAGCAGTGGAGTGATATTCACACTAGATTGAATTATGCAGCCTCCCCTAAGAGAGCAGGACACATAACAGCCATACTAGCTGACCCATTTAGGTGCCAGCGCTGTGTGTGTGTGGGTGTGTGTGTGTGTGTGCACGTGCGTCCATTTATTTGTGTGTATGTGTGAAGGACATTGAATGTTTGTGTCACCTCCTCTCCTCACCTGGAGCAAACACGCACACACACACACACACACACACACACACACACACACACACACACACACACACACACACCACTGTGTTGTTGAGTTTATTGGGCCCTGCTATCCCACCGGTCTAACCTGACTGTGAAGTAGTCACTGTGTGGTGGGTTGAGCAGTTGACAAGGACTGCTTTTAGAATTGGTTGTGGAGGGATCATAGGATGCATCTGTAACACACTGACCCTCTCCTCTCAGACTCACTACACAGTAGAACATAGCAGGTTCCTTACAGCCATTTCTCAATCAACACTGAATCAATAGAATACTTCTCTTTTTCTCACTACCCTTTCGACCTCCTACAGGTTCCTATCAGTCAGACATACAGCTCATGGTTTGATTGTGAGTTGTTGATATTTGTAGCTAGTTTGGATATTAGATATTGCTGTGTGCTACAGACAGTTGGATATTAGATATTGCTGTGTGCTACAGACAGTTGGATATTGTTTGTTCAGTTGTTGGTTGTTGTCTGGACAGGGTCAGACTTAGGTCACAGATGGACAAGGCTGCTATTCTCCCGTGTAAACACACACACACACACACACACACACACACACACACACACACACACACACACACACACGCTATTCTCTCGGGGGCTGTTTGGCTGGCTGGCTTTGGGCAGCAGCTCACTGAGGCCTTTCTGGTAGATGATGTGAGAAACAGTGGCTCTGGTAAACCATGGTGTGTGTGTCTATGAGGTGTAACCTTCCCCAGAACAGAGACTCTGGCTGGCCCACTGCTTCACTGGCCCCCTAAGACACACACACATACGCTGCTGGGCCCCTCCAGGGGGACGGAGCCAGACTGCTGAGAGTCCCCTGAGTAGTGCTGGCAGGGGTCCTGTTTGGGTGTGTGTGAGTGCGTGTGTGTGTCTGTTTATGTGTGTGTATCTGGATGTCTGCCCCAGCTCCAGTGAGCCCCAGCCATCCCCCCCTCGGGTCAGGCTCTCTTAATCAGGCTGTGTGTTTGAGAGAGGTCCCCTCCTCCTGGGCCCTCCCTGGCTCTCTCTGGCTGCCTGGCTCCCCTGCAGATCACACCGGGGGCCCAACACCAATGATTTATTACTCTGAGAAAGAAACAGAGACAGAGCTCACAACCCCAATCTCTCCCTCTCTCTCACACACTCACCCTCTCAATCTCATTCTCTTCCTCCATTGTTTCTCACCTTCCCCTTCTCTCTTCCCCACTCCCTCTCCGTCTCTCCCTTTCACTCCATTTCTATTTCTCCATATTTTCTCTCCCTCTCACACACTCACTCATCTATCTCACTCCATTTCTCCCTCACTGTCACTCTCCCGCACATAATCTATTTTCTCACCTCTCTCTCTCTCCCTCTCCCTCTCCCTTTCTTGCACACATACTGTTTGTCTCACTGTCTCATCTCTCTCTCTCTCTCTCTATCGACCAGGTGTGTGTATGTGCATGTGTACATGTACGTGTGTTGTGTGTCTGTTGCTATTTCAACCTAGCTGGGACAGTCGTCAGATAGTCTGAGGGAGGTACAGACACACACACAGAGACTATGATTAAACCTAGGCATTTTTTAAAACAGAGCAGAAAAGTCCCTCTGTTATTTTGGGCCTGTCTGTGTGCAGTCTGCCTGGCGTAGGTAGAGACACAGTGTGTGTGAGTCATGCTCCACAGCTCCAGTCGAACAGGCCAATCATGGGGCCGATCCTGCCCACGTTAGGAGTGCCGTCGCTGGGGTGGGCAGGCTGGAGCGTGGGCCTCCTCCGGATCTCCAGCCACTTTGCTGTCTCCAAAGATATTTATAGACAAGCCCTCATACACACAAACACAGACACACACACTCACACATAAAACCTGACCTTCCCTGTCATGTTGTAGCCTCCTAGCAGTGTGTGTGTCCTACTGCACAGTGTGTTCCTGTGTGTCCTACTGCACAGTGTGTTCCTGTGTCCTACTGCACAGTGTGTTCCTGTCTGTCCTACTGCACAGTGTGTTCCTGTGTCTCCTACTGCAAAGTGTGTTCCTGTGTGTCCTACTGCACTGTGTGTTCCTGTGTGTCCTACTGCACAGTGTGTTCCTGTGTGTCCTACTGCACTGTGTGTTCCTGTGTGTCCTAGTGTACAGTGTGTTCCTGTGTGTCCTACTGCACTGTGTGTTCCTGTGTGTCCTACTGCACAGTGTGTTCCTGTGTGTCCTACTGCACAGTGTGTTCCTGTGTCTCCTACTGCAAAGTGTGTTCCTGTGTGCCCTACTACACAGTGTGTTCCTGTGTGTCCTACTGCAAAGTGTGTTCCTGTGTGTCCTACTGCACTGTGTGTTCCTGTGTGTCCTATTGCACAGTGTGTTCCTGTGTGTCCTACTGCACAGTGTGTTCCTGTGTGTCCTACTGCACAGTGTGTTCCTGTGTGTCCTACTGCACTGTGTGTTCCTGTGTCCTAGTGTACAGTGTGTTCCTGTGTGTCCTACTGCAAGGTGTGTTCCTGTGTGTCCTACTGCACTGTGTGTTCCTGTGTTTCCTACTGCACAGTGTGTTCCTGTGTGTCCTACTGCACAGTGTGTTCCTGTGTGTCCTACTGCACAGTGTGTTCCTGTGTGTCCTACTGCACTGTGTGTTCCTGTGTCCTAGTGTACAGTGTGTTCCTGTGTCTCCTACTGCAAAGTGTGTTCCTGTGTGTCCTACTGCACTGTGTGTTCCTGTGTGTCCTACTGCACAGTGTGTTCCTGTGTGTCCTACTGCACTGTGTGTTTCTGTGTGTCCTAGTGTACAGTGTGTTCCTGTGTGTCCTACTGCACTGTGTGTTCCTGTGTGTCCTACTGCACAGTGTGTTCCTGTGTGTCCTACTGCACAGTGTGTTCCTGTGTCTCCTACTGCAAAGTGTGTTCCTGTGTGCCCTACTACACAGTTTGTTCCTGTGTGTCCTACTGCAAAGTGTGTTCCTGTGTGTCCTACTGCACTGTGTGTTCCTGTGTGTCCTACTGCACAGTGTGTTCCTGTGTGTCCTACTGCACAGTGTGTTCCTGTGTTTCCTACTGCACAGTGTGTTCCTGTGTGTCCTACTGCACTGTGTGTTCCTGTGTCCTAGTGTACAGTGTGTTCCTGTGTGTCCTACTGCAAAGTGTGTTCCTGTGTGCCCTACTACACAGTGTGTTCCTGTGTGTCCTACTGCAAAGTGTGTTCCTGTGTGTCCTACTGCACAGTGTGTTCCTGTGTGTCCTACTGCACAGTGTGTTCCTGTGTGTCCTACTGCACAGTGTGTTCCTGTGGCTCCTACTGCACTGTGTGTTCCTGTGTCCTAGTGTACAGTGTGTTCCTGTGTGTCCTACTGCACTGTGTGTTCCTGTGTGTCCTACTGCACAGTGTGTTCCTGTGTGTCCTACTGCACTGTGTGTTCCTGTGTGTCCTACTGCACTGTGTGTTCCTGTGTGTCCTACTGCACAGTGTGTTCCTGTGTCTCCTACTGCACTGTGTGTTCCTGTGTGTCCTACTGCACAGTGTGTTCCTGTGTGTCCTACTGCACAGTGTGTTCCTGTGTCTCCTACTGCAAAGTGTGTTCCTGTGTGCCCTACTACACAGTTTGTTCCTGTGTGTCCTACTGCAAAGTGTGTTCCTGTGTGTCCTACTGCACTGTGTGTTCCTGTGTGTCCTACTGCACAGTGTGTTCCTGTGTGTCCTACTGCACAGTGTGTTCCTGTGTTTCCTACTGCACAGTGTGTTCCTGTGTGTCCTACTGCACTGTGTGTTCCTGTGTCCTAGTGTACAGTGTGTTCCTGTGTGTCCTACTGCAAAGTGTGTTCCTGTGTGCCCTACTACACAGTGTGTTCCTGTGTGTCCTACTGCAAAGTGTGTTCCTGTGTGTCCTACTGCACAGTGTGTTCCTGTGTGTCCTACTGCACAGTGTGTTCCTGTGTGTCCTACTGCACAGTGTGTTCCTGTGGCTCCTACTGCACTGTGTGTTCCTGTGTCCTAGTGTACAGTGTGTTCCTGTGTGTCCTACTGCACTGTGTGTTCCTGTGTGTCCTACTGCACAGTGTGTTCCTGTGTGTCCTACTGCACTGTGTGTTCCTGTGTGTCCTACTGCACTGTGTGTTCCTGTGTGTCCTACTGCACAGTGTGTTCCTGTGTGTCCTACTGCACAGTGTGTTCCTGTGTGTCCTACTGCACTGTGTGTTCCTGTGTCCTAGTGTACAGTGTGTTCCTGTGTGTCCTACTGCACTGTGTCTTCCTGTGTCCTAGTGTACAGTGTCTTCCTGTGTGTCCTACTGCACTGTGTGTTCCTGTGTCTCCTACTGCACAGTGTGTGTCCTACTGCACATTGTGTTCCTGTGGGTCCTACAGCACAGTGTGTTCCTGTGACTCCTACTGCACAGTGTGTGTTCCTGTGGCTCCTACTGCACAGTGTGTGTTCCTGTGGCTCCTACTGCACAGTGTGTGTTCCTGTGGCTCCTACTGCACAGTGTGTGTTCCTGTGTGTCCTACTGCACAGTGTGTGTTCCTGTGGCTCCTACTGAACAGTGTGTGTTCCTGTGTGTCCTACTGCACAGTGTGTGTTCCTGTGGCTCCTACTGAACAGTGTGTGTTCCTGTGTGTCCTACTGCACAGTGTGTGTTCCTGTGTGTCCTACTGCACAGTGTGTTCCTGTGGCTCCTACTGAGCAGTGTGTGTTCCTGTGCGTCCTACTGCACAGTGTGTTCCTGTGTGTCCTCTGGCCCTCTGTCCTGTGTTACTGTTGTGCATATGGAGCATGAATCAGTCTCCTAAGCCTAAAGGATGTTGTTTGTTTTGTTGTGCTAGTATCATAGCCACTAGCTAGCTAGCTATCACCCTGATTTATAAACCCTGACTCGTCCTCTGTGTTTTCATCTGCATACACACACACACACACACACACACACACAGTAACACACATACATACACGCACGGTCATACAGACACACACACTCTCCCGTCTGATGAGTAGCTCTGTGTACTGAGTCTCATGCTGAAGAGGGGAGGTGATGGATAATGAGTATTGCAGCAGAGTAAAGGACACACACCTCGTGTCAGAGAGGCAGGCATGCTAGTATCTGATTAATTAGGCAGATCTAGACTTAACTTGCACTGAACTCACTGTAGCATTACACTACCTACCTACAGTACCTATCTAGACCACCTGAGGAAAAGAGATGGGGATGGGAGGGAGAAAAAGGTAAAGAAGAGAGAGGGTTTATGGAGTGATGGAAGGAGTGGGTAGAGGGATACTGAGAGATTGAATGTGTTACCATGTGTGTTTGGCCGGGGGCTACCCTTGTTTCTGGGAGCCCAGAGCATGCTGGGACAGCAGGGCAGTGTGTCTCTGACCCCTCCATCTGGAGCCTGGAGCGCACACACACTATCACACGCACGCATCTCTCTCTCTCTCTCTCTCTCTCTCTCTCCATACAGTACTTTATTCATCCATATATCTATGTCTCTTCTTCTAGGTAAACATACTAACAATAGCTCATACACAGTTCACTCAGTTAAACATTCTCCTTCAGAAACCATCCTACTGCTCGCTCTCTATCTCTCTGTCTTTACTCCCCCTCTCTGGGAAAATAACACACACCACACTCTTAGAAAAAAATATTCCAAAATGGTTCTTCGGCTGTCCCCATAGGAGAACCCCTTTTTGGTTCCAGGTAGAACCCTTTTTGGTTTCCATGTAGAATCATCTACTTGGAACCCAATAGGGTTTTACCTGGAACCAAAAAGGGTTCTTCAAAGGGTTCTCCTATGGGGACAGCTGACTAACCCTTTCTTTTAGGTTCTAGATTGCACCCTTTTTCTAAGAGTGCACACACATATACACCCTTGAAACACACACTCCCTGATGCAGATTAGGTGCTTTGAACTGTGTTGTCGGTCCGTGGCCGAGGTTGTGTGTGTGTGTGTGTGTGTGTGTGTGTGTGTGTGTGTGTGTGTGTGTGTGTGTGTGTGTGTGAGTGTGAGTGTGTGTGTGTGTGTGTGTGTGTGTGTGAGTGAGTGAGTGAGGCAGGGTTTGTGTGTGTGTGGCTGGGGGATGGTATGGCATATGGAGGAAGGGTTGGCTCGCTCGGCGCTGCTATGCACACCAGGTGTGAAATGGACTGTTTAATTAAGTGCTGATGTTGTTCTAATGCAGGGAGGGAAGGAGGGAGGGAGGGAGGTGAACAACAGCTTGTCGCTAGCTGGTAGGGCTGTGTCTGGGGGTGTGTTCAGGGCTGTGGAGGAGAGAGGAAGGAAGGAGGGAGGGAGGGAGGGAGGTGAACAACAGCTTGTCGCTAGCTGGTAGGGCTGTGTCTGGGGGTGTGGAGGAGAGAGGAAGGAAGGAGGGAAGGGGAGGAGATGAACAACAGCTTGTCGCTAGCTGGTAGGGCTGTGTCTGGGGGTGTGTTCAGGGCTGTGGAGGAGAGAGGAAGGAAGGAGGGAAGGGGAGGAGATGAACAACAGCTTGTCGCTAGCTGGTAGGGCTGTGTCTGGGGGGGTGTTCAGGGCTGTGGAGGAGAGAGGAAGGAAGGAGGGAAGGGGAGGAGATGAACAACAGCTTGTCGCTAGCTGGTAGGGCTGTGTCTGGGGGTGTGTTCAGGGCTGTGGAGGAGAGGCAGGGTTTGGAGCTTTGGATAGGGCCAGGAAGGGAACATGAGATTTGGGGCTTGAATGGCACAGTCGGTTGGAGTGTAGCTGGCAAGATCAAAGATGTGGGTTCAATACTCGCAAGGATCACTGTCCCTGAACGTTTGTGTTAAGACAAGTCCCCTTGGATAAAAGCTGCAGGTGAACAAGTATATTGTTATGTTTCTTGATGGGATTAGAGGTGGAAGGATACGGTGCTGGGACAGAGAGAACTTAACCTGGGGCTGTGTGGAGCTTTGTGTGTGCGTGTGTATACGTGCGTGCGTACATGCATGTGTCTGTGTGTACCTCTCTCTCCCAGTTAGGGTCAGCTTGGGCGGTCATGCATGGAGGTAGTCTGGGAGAGAGGGACTGGTAGTGGCGCAGCGATGGAGAGAGGAGCTACACATTAATCACACACACACATTTGCCCACACAGACATACACTCAATCACACCCACATACACCACACACACATACAGTGCATTTGGAAAGTATTCAGACCCCTTGACTTTTCCCACATGTTGTTATGTTACAGCCTTATTCTAAAATGAATAAATAAATCAAATCTACACATCTACACTATCCAATTAATGACAGAGCAAAAACTTTTTTTTTTACATTTTTACAAATTTGATAAAAAACACTTAAATATCACATTAACATAAGTATTCAGACCCTTTACTCAGTACTTTGTTTAAGCACCTTTGGCAGCACAGTGTGTTTGGCATGATGCCACAAGCTTGGCACACCTGTATTTGTGGAGTTTCTCCCATTCTTCTCTGCAGATCCTCTCAAGCTCTGTCAGGTTGGATGGAGAGCGTCGCTGCACCACTATTTTCAACCTGTCTCAGAGCTCTACGGACAATTCCTTCGACCTCATGGCTGGGTTTTTGCTCTGACATGCACTGTCAACTGTGGGACCTTATATAGACAAGTGTGTGCCTTTCCACATCATGTCCAATCAACTGAATTTACCACAGGTGGACTCCAATACAGTTGTAGAAACCTCTCAAGGACGATCAAAGGAAACAGGATGCACCTGAGCTCAATTTCGAGGATCATAGCAAAGAGTCTGAATACTTATGTAAAGAAGCTATTTCTGGTAATACAATTCTTAAAACCTGTTTTTGCTTTGTCATTATGGGGTATATGTGTATATTGATGAAGATAAAAATTTAAAAAACATTTCAGAATAAGGCGGAAACATAAAAAATGTGGAAAAATTCAAGGGCCCTGAATACTTTCTGAATGCACTGTACATACACACACACGCAGGAACAGAGACAGAGCACTCTCTCTCTCTCGCTTAGACTTCCTCGCTCTCCGTCTCTGTAGCGTAGGAGCAGAGCGTGGAGCCACAGCTTGGCCTGCAGTGTCTTATCCACCATTAGAGGGCAGAAGACCAGCCGTCTCTCTGTAGCGTAGGAGCAGAGCGTGGAGCCACAGCTTGGCCTGCAGTCTCTTATCCACCATTAGAGGGCAGAAGACCAGCCGTCTCTCTGTAGCGTAGGAGCAGAGCGTGGAGCCACAGCTTGGCCTGCAGTCTCTTATCCACCATTAGAGGGAAGAAGACCAGCCGTCTCTCTGTAGCGTAGGAGCAGAGCGTGGAGCCACAGCTTGGCCTGCAGTCTCTTATCCACCATTAGAGGGCAGAAGACCAGCCGTCTCTCTGTAGCGTAGGAGCAGAGCGTGGAGCCACAGCTTGGCCTGCAGTCCCTTATCCACCATTAGAGGGCAGAAGACCAGCCGTCTCTCTGTAGCGTAGGAGCAGAGCGTGGAGCCACAGCTTGGCCTGCAGTCTCTTATCCACCATTAGAGGGCAGAAGACCAGCCGTCTCTCTGTAGCGTAGGAGCAGAGCCTGGAGCCACAGCTTGGCCTGCAGTCTCTTATCCACCATTAGAGGGCAGAAGACCAGCTGTCTCTCTGTAGCGTAGGAGCAGAGCGTGGAGCCACAGCTTGACCTGTCTCTTATCCACCATTAGAGGGCAGAAGACCAGCGTGTTGTTCTTACTGTATGTCCTAACAGCACCAGTAGGGGACAGGCTTCATCTCCTCACCTCCTTTCTTTTAATGTCTGACTGATCTGAAAGAACTGGACTGGTGTCTAGTCCATTTTGCTTTCACCAGTCCTTTGTGATTCGATCAATACAGAAGAAGGGGAGGACAGGAGAACGGGGAGAGGAAGCATGTTCAGACTATGGAGATACATCCATAATGCCCAGGGCTGTGTTTGAAACCAGGACACTCCCTCCTCTCCTCTCAGCCTCAGTGTGAGCATGTGTGGCGACACGTCAGTGAATAGACGAAGGCTGGATCTGCATATGGCAGCATGACACTATTTTAGGGCCACTCAGATGGCCTGCATATCATTTCTGTCCCATCTTCTCAGTGATGGACTGACTTCCTGTCAACTAGCACTGTCACCACAAGAGGAGTGAGGAAGGGGGAGTGACAGGAAAAGACTGGAGGGGGTTGTATTTATTAGAACGAGGGAGAGAGGGTAGTTTAGACTTTAGGAGATGCTAGAAATCTAAGATTAAGCACACACACACACGCACACACACACACACACACACACACACACACACACACACCACTCATCTCAGGCTGTTAAGCGTTCAGGGCTACTTCCCTTTCTCCTTAACTGTCTGTAACTGTTGAAAATGTGTTTATGAAAAATGGATGTCTTCCCAGAGAGATCTCTGCTTGGGAGGCAGTCCGTTTGAAGAACAGAGAGGGGAGGGAGGGATGTGTGGAAAGAGGGAGAGAAAGAGAGATGGAGGAGAGTGAGTGAATAACAGAACAGGCTGGAGCTGGTGGTGTGTGGATGGTTTCCAGTGAAGGAGGGATGGGGTCGGTGGAGGTATACAGAGGTTATGATGTTGGCTTGTAGAGGAGGACAATGAAGAGGACAATCAGATGAGGGAACACCAACCCCTCCTCCTCCTCACCTGCTTCTCCTCCAGCTTTCACTCAATGATGCAGTGTGTCCTGCCTCCCCCACTGTACAGACAGCTACACACACACACACACACACACACACACAGGGAACGGGAGTGAGAACAATGAGAGGGAGGAAGGGATGGTGGAGGAGAGAGAGATGGAGTGGTACCAGGGGAGTAGAGGTCTGTTGCTTGAAGCTCTGGCAGGTCTGGATTACTGTGATCATTATTCATTTCTGCTCTATCCCTTTTTATCTCTCTCTCATTCACTCTTTTGTAACGATTCTTATTTCTCTTGCCCTCTTTCTCTCTCTCTCTCCCTCTTCCACTCCCCTGTGGTGGTATCCTTTCTCTCTCTCTCTCCCTCTTCCACTCCCCTGTGGTGGTAGCCTCTCTCTCTCTCTCTCTCCCTCTTCCACACCCCTGTGGTGGTAGCCTCTCTCTCCCGATTCCACTCCCCTGTGGTGGTAGCCTCTCTCTCTCTCTCTCCCTATTCCACTCCCCTGTGGTGGTAGTCTCTCTCGCTCTCTCCCTCTTCCACTCCCCTGTGGTGGTAGTCTCTCTCTCTCTCCCTCTTCCACTCCCCTATGATGGTAGCCTCTTTCTCTCTCTCTCTCCCGATTCCACTCCCCTGTGGTGGTAGCCTCTCTCTCTCTCTCTCTCTCTCTCCCTATTCCACTCCCCTGTGGTGGTAGTCTCTCTCGCTCTCTCCCTCTTCCACTCCCCTGTGGTGGTAGTCTCTCTCTCTCTCTCCCTCTTCCACTCCCCTGTGATGGTAGCCTCTCTCTCTCTCTCCCTCCCTCCCTCTTCCACTCCCCTGTGGTGGTAGTCTCTCTCTCCCTCTTCCACTCCCCTGTGGTGGTAGCCTCTCTCTCTCTCTCTCTCTCCCTATTTCACTCCCCTGTGGTGGTAGTCTCTTTTTCTCTCTCTCTCCCTATTCCACTCCCCTGTGGTGGTAGTCTCTTTCTCTCTCTCCCTATTCCACTCCCCTGTGGTGGTAGTCTCTTTCTCTCTCTCTCCCTCTTCCACTCCCCTGTGGTGGTAGCCTCTTTCTCCCTCTCTCTCCCTCTTCCACTTCCCTGTGGTGGTAGCCTCTTTCTCTCTCTCTCTCCCTCCCTCTTCACTCCCCTGTGGTGGTGGTAGTCTCTCTCTCTCTCTCTCTCTCTCTCTCTCTCTCTCTCTCTCTCTCTCTCTCTCTCTCTCTCTCCTGTGGTGGTAGTCTCTTTCACTCTCTTTTTCTGTGAGTATATGAGGTGTGATAGTGGAGCTGTATTAAGTGTCACTCTGCTCGCCAGCCTGAGTGCTCTGGTATTGATTGTCCTGGTCTTCCTGGGGAGAGTAATGGCTTTCTGAGGTGAGGGAGGGAGGATTAGGCCACTAATTGCTGTCGTGCAGACAATATATGCTTCCTCCTCTCTCACCTCATCACCTCTCTCTCTCTCATATATACAGCTGAAAGTTTACATACACTTTACATTAAAACTCATTTTCCAACCACTCCGCAAATTTCTTGAAAACAAGTCGGTCGGTTAGGACATCTACTTTGTCCATGTAACAAGTATTTTTTGCAACAATTGTTTACAGACCGATTATTTCACTTAAAATTCACAGTATCACAATTCCAGTGGGTCAGAAGTTTACATACACTAAGTTGACTGTGCCTTTAAACAGCTTGGAAAATTCCAGAAAATTATGTCATGGCTTTAGAAGCTTCTGATAGGCTAATTGACATAATTTGAGTCAATTGGAGGTGTACCTGTGGATGTATTTCAAGGCCTACCTAAACTCAATGCCTCTTTGCTTGACATCATGGGAAAATCAAAGGATATCAGCCAAGACCTCAGAAAATGTAGACCTCCACAAGTCTGGTTCATCCTTGGGAGCAATTACCAAACGCCTGAAGGTACCACATTCATCTGTACAAACAATAGTACGCAAGTATAAACACCATGGGACTACGCAGCCGTCATACCGCTCAGGAAGGAGACATATTCGGACTCCTAGAGATGAGCGTACTTTGGTGCGAAAAGTGCAAATCAATCCTTGAACAACAGCAAAGGACCTTGTTTCCTCCAGCATCTTCACAAGTACAAAAGTATCTATATCCACAATAAAACAAGTCCTATATTGATATAACCTGAAAGGCCGCTCAGCAAGGAAGAAGCCACTGCTCCAAAACCGCCATAAAAAAAGCCTGACTACTGTTTGCAACTGCACATGGGGACAAAGATCGTACTTTCTGGAGAAATGTCTCTGGTCTGATGAAACAAAAATAGAACTGTTTTGCTGTAATGACCATCCGTTTGGAGGAAAAAGGGGGAGGCTTGCAAGCCGAAGAACACCATCCCAACCGTGAAACAAGGGGGTGGCAGCATCATGTTGTGGGGGTGCTTTGCTGCAGGAGGGACTGGTGCACTTCATGAAATAGATGGCATCATGAGGGAGGAAAATGATGTGGATATATTGAAGCAACATCTCAAGACATCAGTCAGGAAGTTAAAGCTTGGTTGCAAATGGGTCTTCCAAATGGACAATGACCCCAAGCATACTTCCAAAGTTGTGGCAAAATGGCTTAAGGACAACAAAGTCAAGGTATTGGAGTAGCCATCACAAACCCCTGACCTCAATCCTATGGAATATTTGTGGGCAGATCTGAAAAAGCGTGTGCAAGCAAGGAGGCCTACAAACCTGACTCAGTTACACCAGCTCTGTCAGAAGGAATGGGCCAAAATTCACCCAACCTATTGTGGGAAGCTTGAGGAAGGCTACCCAAAACATTTGACCCAAGTTAAACAATTTCAAGGCAATGCTACCAAATACTAATTGAGTGTATGTAAACTTCTGACCCACTGGGAATGTGATGAATAAAAAATTAAAGCTGAAATAAATCATTGTCCCTACTATTATTCTGACATTTTAGATTCTTAAAATAAAGTATTGATCCTAACTGATCTAAGACAGGAAATTGTTACTAGGATTAAATGTCAGGAATTGTGAAAAACTGAGTTTAAATGTATTTGGCTAAGGTGTATGTAAACTTCCGATTTCAGCTGTATATACACAGGAGTGATGGTTGCTGAAAATGGGCCTCTACGCCTATGTAGATATTTTATAAAAAATCTGCCATTTCCAGCTACAATAGTAATTTACAACATTAACAATGTCTACACTGTATTTCTGATAAATTTGATGTTATTTTAATGGACAAAAAATGTGCTTTTCTTTCAACAACAAGGACATTTCTAAGTGACCCTAAACTTTTGAACAGTAGTGTATATATATATATACACTGCTCAAAAAAATAAAGGGAACACTTAAACAACACAATGTAACTCCAAGTCAATCACACTTCTGTGAAATCAAACTGTCCACTTAGGAAGCAACACTGATTGACAATAAATTTCACATGCTGTTGTGCAAATGGAATAGACAACAGGTGGAAATTATAGGCAATTAACAAGACACCCCCAATAAAGGAGTGGTTCTGCAGGTGGTGAC
The DNA here is from genome assembly GCF_002021735.2 of Oncorhynchus kisutch. Classification (NCBI taxonomy): domain Eukaryota; kingdom Metazoa; phylum Chordata; class Actinopteri; order Salmoniformes; family Salmonidae; genus Oncorhynchus; species Oncorhynchus kisutch. The sequence continues at coordinate 68,965,033 of NC_034181.2, read as the reverse complement.
CACAGACCACTTCTCAGTTCCTATGCTTCCTGGCTGATGTTTTGGTCACTTTTGAATGCTGGCGGTGCTTTCACTCTAGTGGTAGCATGAGACGGAGTCTACAACTCACACAAGTGGCTCAGGTAGTGCAGCTCATTCAAGATGGCACATCAATGCGAGCTGTGGCAAGAAGGTTTGCTGTGTCTGTCAGCGTAGAGTCCAGAGCATGGAGGCGCTACCAGGAGACAGGCCAGTACATCAGGAGATGCAGGCCGTAGGAGGGCAACAACCCAGCAGCAGGACCGCTACCTCTGCCTTTGTGCAAGGAGGAGCAGGAGGAGCACTGCCAGAGCCCTGCAAAATGACCTCCAGCAGGCCACAAATGTGCATGTGTCTGCTCAAACGGTCAGAAACAGACTCCATGAGGGTGGTATGAGGGCCCGACGTCCACAGGTGGGGGTTGTGCCTACAGCCCAACACCGTGGCAGGACGTTTGGCATTTGCCAGAGAACACCAAGATTGGCAAATTCGCCACTGGCGCTCTGTGCTCTTCACAGATGAAAGCAGGTTCACACTGAGCACGTGACATATGTGACAGAGTCTGGAGACGCCATGGAGAATGTTCTGCTGCCTGCAACATCCTCCAGCATGACCGGTTTGGCGGTGGGTCAGTCATGGTGTGGAGTGGCATTTCTTTGGGGGACCGCACAGCCCTCCAGGTGCTCGCCAGAGGTAGCCTGACTGCCATTAGGTACCGAGATGAGATCCTCAGACCCCTTGTGAGACCATATGCTGGTGCGGTTGGCCCTGGGTTCCTCCTAATGCAAGAATGCTAGACCTCATGTGGCTGGAGTGTGTCAGCAGTTCCTGTAAGAGGAAGGCATTGATGCTCTGGACTGGCCCGCCCGTTCCCCAGACCTGAAACCAATTGAGCACATCTGGGACATCATGTCTCGCTCCACCAACGCCACGTTGCACCACAGACTGTCCAGGAGTTGGCGGATGCGTTGTAGGGAGGTCATACAGGCACGTGGAGGCCACACACACTACTGAGCCTCATTTTGACTTGTTTTAAGGACATTACATCAAAGTTGGATCAGCCTGTAGTGTGGTTTTCCACTTTAATTTTGAGTGTGACTCCAAATCCAGACCTCCATGGGTTGATAAATTTGATTTCCATTGATAATTTTTGTGTGGTTTTGTTGTCAGCACATTCAACTATGTAAAGAAAAAAGTATTTAATAAGAATATTTCATTTATTCAAATCTAGGATGTGTTATTTTAGTGTTCCCTTTATTTTTTTGAGGAGTGTATATATATATATATATATATATATATACACAGTTGAAGTCGTAATTTATATACACCTTAGCCATAAACTCTGTTTTTCACAATTCCTGACATTTAATCCCAGTAAAAATGTCCTGTTTTAGGTCATTTAGGATCACCACTATATTTTAAGAATATATATATATATATATATAAATATAGAGATAGAGAACAATATTGTTCTCCATCTCTATATTTGTGTGTATATATATATCTGTCTCTCTCTCTCTCTCTCTATTGTTCTCTATCATTCTCTCTCTCTCTAGTATTATCTAGCCACAGAGGCCTGCTGTGTAGTCTACACCTATTACACCAATTTCCCTTTAAAGCTTTTCCTCATTCACATTTTCAAAAGGAATTACAATATCTGTCTCATTAGTAATTGATTAGATTTATAAACATGTGTCTTAATTCTTTCTACCGGGTCATATCCAGATCCAGATATCCAGACCAGAACAGTGGGGGTCTGTTGCTAGGGTAACTAAACTAGGTCACAATGCTAGAATGATAAGGAGTGATAATCCAGACACATGTCCAGACATCCTGACCTATCACACTCTCCTCAGGCTGTCTCTGTGTGGTCAGGTGGATAGATTGGAGAGGATAGAGAACTGAAACTGGCCTGCGGTTTAAAGCTACTGCTGCTGTGTGTTACATACACCACAGAAACTACTACACACACCATTACATACACCACACACTGTTACATACACCACAGCAACTACTACATACACCACACACACTATTACATACACCACACACACTGTTACATACACCACAGAAACTACTACATACACCACACACACTACTACATACACCACAGAAACTACTACATACACCACACACACTATTACATACACCACAGAAACTACTACATACACCACACACACTATTACATACACCACACACACTATTACATACACCACACACACTATTACACACACCACACACACTATTACATACACCACAGAAACTACTACATACACCACACACACTATTACATACACCACAGAAACTACTACATACACCACACACACTATTACATACACCACACACACTATTACATACACCACAGAAACTACTACATACACCACACACACTATTACATACACCACACACACTATTACATACACCACAGAAACTACTACATACACCACACACACTACTACATACACCACACACACTGTTACATACACCACACACACTATTACATACACCACACACACTATTACATACACCACACACAGTATTACATACACCACAGAAACTACTACATACACCACACACACTATTACATACACCACACACACTATTACATACACCACACACACTACTACATACACCACACACACTATTACATACACCACACACACTACTACATACACCACAGAAACTACTACATACACCACACACACTATTACATACACCACACACACTACTACATACACCACAGAAACTACTACATACACCACACACACTATTACATACACCACAGAAACTACTACATACACCACACACACTATTACATACACCACACACACTACTACATACACCACACACACTATTACATACACCACACACACTACTACATACACCACAGAAACTACTACATACACCAGACACACTATTACATACACCACAGAAACTACAACATACACCACACACTATTACATACACCACACACACTACTACATACACCACACACACTATTACATACACCACAGAAACTACTACATACACCACACACACTATTACATACACCACACACACTACTACATACACCACACACACTATTACATACACCACAGAAACTACTACATACACCACAGAAACTACTACATACACGTGTGCAAAAAACACTTCAAAACACATACACACATTCGCTCTCTCTCTCCCTTTCTCTCGCTCTCTTTCTCTCTCTACTTCTCTCTTGCTCTCTCTCTCTCTCTCTCTCTCTCTCTCTCTATACTTCTCTCTTTCTCTCTCTACTCTCTCTCTCTCTCTCTCTCTATACTTCTCTCTTTCTCTCTCTCTCTCTCTCTATACTTCTCTCTTTCTCTCTCTACTCTCTCTCTCGCTCTCTCTCTATACTTCTCTCTTTCTCTCTCTCTCTCTATACTTCTCTCTTTCTCTCTCTACTCTCTCTCTCGCTCTCTCTCTATACTTCTCTCTTTCTCTCTCTCTCTCTACTTCTCTCTACTCTCTCTCTCTCTCTCTCTCTCTCTATACTTCTCTCTTTCTCTCTCCTACTCTCTCTCTCGCTCTCTCTCTATACTTCTCTCTTTCTCTCTCTCTCTCTCTACCTCTCTTTCTCTCTCTACTCTCTCTCTCTCTCTCTCTCTTTCTCTCTCTCTCTCTCTCTCTCTCTCTCTCTCTCTCTCTCTCTCTCTCTCTCTCTCTTTCTCTCTCTACTTCTCTCTTCTCTCTCTCTCTCTCTCTCTCTCTCTCTCTCTCTCTCTCTCTCTCTTTCTCTCTCTACTTCTCTCTTTCTCTCTCTCTCTCTCTCTCTATACTTCTCTCTTTCTCTCTCTACTCTCTCTCTCGCTCTCTCTCTATACTTCTCTCTTTCTCTCTCTCTCTCTCTACTTCTCTCGTTCTCTCTCTACTCTCTCTCTCTCTCTCTCTCTTTCTCTCTCTACTCTCTCTCTCTCTCTCTCTCCTTCTCTCTCTTTCTCTCTCTACTTCTCTCTCTCTCTTTATATCTCTCTCTCTCTCTGTATATCTCTCTCTCTGTATATCTCTCTCTATTTATCTATTTATCTCACTCGCTTTCTCTCTCTCATCTCTCGCTTTCGCTCTCTTTCTATCTCCATCTCTATTTAAGGGGCGTTATTGGCATGGGAAACATGATTACATTGCCAACGCAAGTGATAATAATAACAATAGATAATAAACAAAAGTGAAATAAAAAATCAACAGTAAACATTACACTCACAAAAGTTCCAAAAGAATAAAGACATTTCAAATGTCATATTATGTGTATATATAGTGTTGTAGCGATGTGCAAATAGTTAAAGTACAAAAGGGAAAATAAATAAACATAAATATGGGTTGTATTTATAATGGTGTTTGTTCTTCACTGGTTGCCCTTTTCTTGTGGCAACAGGTCACAAATGTTGCTGCTGTGATGGCACACTAGTCTTTCACCTAACAGAAATTGGATTTGTTTTCTATTTCTTTGTGGGTCTGTGTAATCTGAGGGAAATATGTGTCGCTAATATGGTCATACATTTGGCAGGAGGTTAGGAAGTGCAGCTCAGTTTCCACCTCATTTTGTGGGCAGTGTGCACATAGCCTGTCTTCTCTTGAAAGCCATGTCTTCCTACGGCGGCCTTTCTCTATAGCAATGCTCACTGAGTCTGCACATAGTCAAAGCTTTCCTTCATTTTGTGTCAGTCACAGTGGTCAGGTATTCTTCCACTCTGTACTCTCTGTTTAGGGCCAAATAGCATTCTAGTTTGCTCTGTTTTTTTGTTAATTCTTTCCAATGTGTCACGTAATTATCTTTTTCTTTTCTCATGATTTGGTTGGGTTTAATTGTGTTGCTGTCCTGGGGCTCTGTGGGGTCTGTTTGTGTTTGAACAGAGCCCCAGGACCAGCTTGCTTAGGGGACTCCTCTCTCTGTAGGTGATTGCTTTGTTATGGAAGTTTTGGGAATCACTTCCTTTTAGGTGGTTGTAGAATTTAATGGATCTTTTCTGAATTTTGATAATAAGTGGGTATCGGCCTAATTCTGCTCTGCATGCATTATTTGGTGTTTTACGTTGTACACAGAGGATATTTTTGCAGAATTCTGCATGCAGTCTCTCAATTTGGTGTTTGTCCCATTTTGTGAATTCTTAGTTGGTGAGAGGACCCCAGACCTCACAACCATAAAGGGCAATGGGTTCTATAACTGATTCAAGTGTTTTTTAGCCAGATCCTAATTGGTATGTTGAATTTTATGTTCCTTTTTGTTGTGTATTGATATTCTAGTTTTGTCCCTTTAGGGCACCTGTAACCCCCCTTGCATACCTACGTTAAAATACTTGGAATGTCCTTCCTGTGAAATGCATTAAACAATGCCTACCTTAATTTCTACTATTGAAACAGTTATCTGAACACTGTGAATTTGGGCGATCAATGAGTGACCCTATACGTGATGGGTTAGTGTGTGGCAATGCGCAGGGAAGCAATTCAGAAACGCCTTTTGACTGAGAGTAACTTAACATTGCAGAGAGCAAAAGAAGTGAGTACGTCAATGGAAATGGCAAATAAAGACGCACAACAGCTAAGGGCATCGACCAAAGTGCATAAGGTGTCTACGTGGTTAGAAAACAAGGCAGGAGGTGGGAAGCCATGCTATCGCTGTGGGAAACCAGGGCACCAAGCAGGGTAGTGTTGGTGCAAAGGCTTAGACTGCAGAAGTTGTGGGGAAAAGGGTCACATCGAACGTGCAGAGAAAAACAAAAAGACACAATCAAACAAAAGTACTGAACAAAGGAAAAGTGACTTCAGGAAGAACAACAAGAAAGAGCATAAAATGGGGCACACAGAGAATGAACAAAGTGATAGTCTGTCTGAAGGGGAAGAATCTTTGCATGTTTTGTCCACTTCAGACAATCGACACGGATACTGGGTGACAGCGCTACTGGATGGAAACGCAGTACGGATGCAAGTGGACACTGGAGCAGCCATATCTTCGCTGTCTGAGGCTGTATACAAGGAGAAACTACATCACCTCACACTACAGCCCACAAAGATGACCCTGAAAACACACCAGTGAGAGTGTTCCAGTGAGAGGAAGCGTGAGTGTTCCAGTGAGAGGAAGCGTGATCGTTACAGTGAAGCTCAACAAACAGAAGGTAAAGATACCACTCTACATAGTGAAAGGCAACCATCCAGCATTGCTAGGACGCACATGGCTGGTAAAGATCAAACTAAACTGGCAGGAAGTTCACATGGTTGCAAAAGAGGACACAAACCTACAAGGGATATTGAGGAAACACTCGGATGTGGTCAAAGGAGACCTTGGCAGTATGAAGGACATAACGGTTAAACTGACCGTGAAACCAGACAGCAAGCCAAAATGCTTCAAAGATAGACCTGTCCCATACTCCATAAAACTAAAAGTTGAAATTGAGCTAAACAGACTAGTTGAGAGTGGAGTATTGGACCCAGTGAATGTTAGTGAAAGGGCTACATCCGTTGTTCCAGTCATGAAAAAAGATGGATCACTCAGACTCTGTGGTGATTTCAAAGTCACCATTAACCCAGTCTTGTCTGGTGAAAAATATCCACTACCCCTTATTGAAGACCTCTTTTCTGGTTTAGCTGGAGGACAAAAATTCAGTAAGATAGACTTATATCAGGCCTATCTACAGATGCATGTGGACCAAGAGTCACAAGAACTGTTGACCATAGTGACTCACAAAGGATTGTACAGGTACCGGAGGCTTCCTTTTGGAATCACCTCCGCTCTGGCCTTATTTCAGAGAGCTATGGACCAGATACGTAGCGGGCTCACTGGGGTCCGATGTTACCTCGATGATCTACTCATCACCGGCAAAGACAAGCAGGAGCACCTGAGAAACCTGAACGCTACACTAGAGAGATTGGAAGAGTTCCGGTCATTCATGGAAGCAAATGGAATTCAGCACATCAAGTCAGCGCCGTATCACCCTACAACGAACGGCCTCGCTGAACGGTTTGTCCAAACGATGGAGCAAGCTTTAAAATCATCACAAGGGAACGGCTCCCTCAATAGGCGCCTAAACACCTTCCTGTTAACCTACAGAAACACTGCCCACGTCAGCCATGATGAAAAGACAGCTTCGCATGCGACTCGACCTCCACAGTGGTTGTACAAACAGGGCCTGTGTCCTACACAGTTCACACACCGGAAAACATCATCTGGAGGAGACATGTGGATCAACTGTTGCCAGGAGCCAACCTCAGAGATGACTCCTGCCAAGTGACAAATCAAGATCAGCTACTGGAGACCTACCATGACTACGAGCCATCACCTGAACATCCACTGCAGCAACAGCACATACATATGTGGAAAGTGCTCCAGACTCACCTGAACCAGCCAGAGTGCCTACTCAGGGTATTGTTGCACCTCAGTCTGGGCATACACCATCACCACTCAGACTCAGAGACAATGTGACTGTAGACTCACCAGTACGTCGTCATTACCCTGTAAGAGAAAGACGACCCCCTGACAGGTTGACTATTTAGTTCAGACTAACCTCCGACATTGGGGCAGAATACACCCCAGGGTTAAGTCTGGGGACTGAGGAGGTCTACCCTCTTTCCCTAGTTCAGAAAAGGTTATGAAAAGTTCATTTATTTACATTAAGAGGACTTATATTAAAAGTTATTATTACTTTTTCATTTTGAGTCATCAAAAGGGGGAGGAATATGTTGTGCATTGATATTCTAGTTTTGTCCCTTTAGGGCACCTGTAACCCCCTCTTGCTTACCTACGTTAAAATGCTTGGAATGTTCTTCCTGTGAAACGCATTAAACAATGCCTACCTTAATTTCTACTCCTGTCTTATGTCCTGTCCTTATAGTAGAGAGAGAGAGAGAGAGAGAAAGAGAGAGAGACCATATGAGATGAGAGCTGCAGAGAGAGAGAGAGACATGTGACCAGACCATGACCCTTCTCTGCACGGTTTCCCCGTAGGGGCTGAGAATGTGCCACAGCTCATTGGGCCAGCTCTTACTCCCTGCTGTGTGTGTGTGTCTTAGCGGTGTGTCAGGGCCGTGTGACTCTCACAGGGTTGCTCGTCCTGATCACTGTCACTATCTAATGGCCACCCATCTGGGTCTGTGTATATGCTAGTCTAGCATACTCTAACCCAGAACTGTGTGTCTGAGCCCACTGTTTCCTCTCCACTACGCTACTCTTGGATATGGTAGTCTAGCATACTCTAACCCAGAACTGTGTGTCTGAGCCCACTGTTTCCTCTCCACTACGCTACTCTTGGATATGGTAGTCTAGCATACTCTAACCCAGAACTGTGTGTCTGAGCCCACTGTTTCCTCTCCACTACGCTACTCTTGGATATGGTAGTCTAGCATACTCTAACCCAGAACTGTGTGTCAGAGCCCACTGTTTCCTCTCTACTATGCTAGGCAAGGATATGCTAACACAGGCTCTAGACTACAGCTAATATTAGCCTATCTTGCAAGGCATACTATGTAGCTGCTACTGTGTTGTAGCTATGTTATTTTAACCTTGCATTGCTGCTATGTTATGTTAGCTCAGAGTAGAGGTCTTCACGGGTCCAAAAGTATTGACCCGTTCCAAAATGGATCCAATATGCTTAAATAAATGTTTTAAATGCAGACCCGTTACCAACCGACCCGTTCCGATACATTTTAAAGCTATTTTATTAACTGTAGCTGATAAAGCACGTGGTGAGGGATAGAGGTCGAAATGCCTCTCTAGCAGGTGGGGGAGGGGGCCATGGCAACCAAACAAGCCGACTCGCACTATAGTAGACTATTAGCAGTCATAGCTGCTGTAGGTTATTTATCATCCAATATGATGACGTAGTACCTGTCTTGACTGCATCAAACCAGGAGAAGGTAGTTAAGCTAACTGACGTTAGGTAGCTAGGCTAGTTGAAGCTGCAGTGCATGACCTTCCTCATCCTACAGGTACAACTCCATTCAGAACATTAAGTAGCAGCCTGTCTGTTGGCTCCTGGTCGTTGTAGCCAATCCTTCTCCTTGAACTTTTAATTACGTCATTTTAATGACATCTTCCATTGATTAGATATTCCCTAACCTTCACACACACAGGGACCCGATCCCTATCCCTCCCTTACCGCCAACTGACATTAACTCCTGAGGTGCTGACCTGTTGCACCCTCTACAACCACTGTGATTATTATTTGACCCTGCTGGTCATCTAGGAACATTTGAACATCTTGAAGATAATAATGACTGTGTGGTTCAGCTGTCTAGTAACATGTCATGTAACAAGGCTGTATAGTAATAATGACTGTGTGGTTCAGCTGTCTAGTAACATGTCATGTAACAAGGCTGTATAGTAATAATGACTGTGTGGTTCAGCTGTCTAGTAACATGTCATGTAACAAGGCTGTATAGTAATAATGCTACTGTAATAATGTCATGTACTCTCTTCTCTCTTCATAGCTGGCTCGTCCATCAGTAGTGAGTCGTCTCCGGTCTCGTCCCCAGCCACCAACCACAGTTCTCCGGTGAGCACACCCAAGAGAGGCCCCCTGGGCCCAGGGCCTGTCCTGGTGCCACCTGGGGGCCACAGTGTGCCAAGCACCCCGCCCGTCGTCACCATCGCCCCCACCAAGACCAGCAACGGCCTCTGGAGGAGCGAGGCACGCCAGGTGAGACTAGACACACACAGAGACAGACAATCACACTGTATGTACCTGCTGTCTCCCCTCCTCTCTCTGTTCCTCTTTCTCTTTTCACATCTTGTTTCCTGTTGCGTCTTTTGTGTTTTCAACCACTCTATATTTTCATCCATCCATTTCAGCCCAGTCAAAGCAATGTTTCAACCTCTCTGTCCCTGGTAAGAGATCTAGTACAAAGAGGCTGCCTGCACACACACACACACACACACACACACACACACACACACACACACACACACACACAGGCTCTCGAGGGATTAGTGGATTTCCAGGCTGGCCTGTAACCCATGGCGTGGCAGAATGTATGTGACATATGTACATGTGACATCGCTGGCGGCTCTGCGAATGCGAACGCCTCTTCCCCCTCTTCTCCCCCATCTCCTCACCCTCCTCTCTCTGTTTGTTAAACAATGCCAGCTGCCACCAGGCCACTGAGGTGACAGGCTTAACGGCAGCCAACATCTGTGCCCCCTCGAGCCCCCCCCCCCCCCCCCCCCCCCCCCGGTCCTATGTTATAACCCCAGACCTATCCTCAGCCCTAGCTTTATAACCACAGCTCCAGCCTCATTCTAACCCCCTGTCCCAGCCCAGTCCAAGCGTTGTTCTAACCCCCAGTCCCAGCCCAGCCCAGTCCAAGCCTTGTTCTAACCCCCAGGCCCAGCCCAGCCCAAGCCTTGTTCTAACCCCCAGTCCAAGCCTTGTTCTAACCCCCAGTCCAAGCCTTGTTCTAACCCCCAGTCCCAGCCCAGTCTAAGCCTTGTTCTAACGCCCAGTCCCAGCCCAGTCCAAGTCTTGTTCTATAACCCCCAGTCTCAGCCCAGTCCAAGCCTTGTTCTAACCCCCAGTCCCAGCCCAGTCCAAGCCTTGTTCTAACCCTGGGTCCTAGCTCAGTCCAAGCCTTGCCTCCCACCCCTCCAACCCTTCAGGGACTCAGCAGTCAAGTGTGTCCCCTACCCATCTGCCCCCCTTCCCCCTTGCACTGACTGACCCAGTGTGTGTGTATGTGTGTGTAGCTGCTAGCTTTGATAAGGAGTGGATTATGGATTATGGCTTCCCTCTAAACCCTCTTATCGTAGCTCTGAGGCTAATGGTGGAGGGCAGAGGAGCAGCACAGCACTCCTCAACACTTCCTGTGCAACACTCCTCAGCACTCCTAAAACACTCCTCAACACTCCCTGTGCAACACTCCTCAACACTCCCTATGCAACACTCCTCAACACTCCTAAAACACTCCTCAACACTTATCAACATTCCTCATGCAACACTCCTCAACACTTATCAACACTCCCTATGCGACACTTCTCAACACTCCCTATGCGACACTTCTCAACACTCCCTATGCAGCACTCCTCAACACTTCTCAACACTCCTCATGCAGCACTCCTCAACACTTCTCAACACTCCCTATGCAGCACTCCTTAACACTTCTCAACACTCCTCAACACTTCCTAACACTCCTCAACACTCCCTATGCAGTATTCCACAGCACTCCTCAACACTCCACAGCACTCCTCAACACTCCTCAACACTCCTCAGCACTCCTCAACACTCCCTATGCAGCACTCCACAACATTCATCAACACTTCTAAACACTTCTCAACACTCCTCAACACTCCCTATGCAGCACTCCTCAGCACTCCTCAACACTTTTCAACACTCCCTATGCAGCACTCCTCAACACTTCGCAACACTCCCCAACACTCCCTATACAGCACTCCTCAGCAATCCTCAGCACTCCTCAACACTTCTCAACACTCCTCAACACTCCCTATGCAGCACTCCTCAGCACTTCTCAACACTCCTCATGCAGCACTTCTCAATACTCCTCAACACTTCTCAACACTCCTTAACACTCCCAATGCAGCACTCCTCAGCACTTCTCAACACTCCTTAACACTCCCTATGCAGCACTCCTCAGCACTCCTCAACACTCCTCAACACTTCTCAACACTCCCTATGCAGCACTCCTTAACACTCCTCAACACTTTTCAACACTCCCTATGCAGCACTCCTCAACACTTCGCAACACTCCCCAACACTCCCTATACAGCACTCCTCAGCAATCCTCAGCACTCCTCAACACTTCTCAACACTCCTCAACACTCCCTATGCAGCACTCCTCCACACTTCTCAACACTCCTCAACACTTCTCAACACTCCTCAACACTCCTCAACACTCCTTAGCACTCCCTATGCAGCACTCCTCAGCACTCCACAGCACTCCTCTACACTCCCTATGCAGCCCTTCTCAACACTCCTCAGCACTCCTCAACACTCCTCAACACTCCTCATGCAGCACTTTTCAACACTCCTCAGCACTCCTCAGCACTCCACAGCACTCCTCAACACTCCCTATGCAGCACTTCTCAACACTCCTCAACACTCCCTATGTAGCACTTTTCAACACTCCTCAGCACTCCTCAGCACTCCACAGCACTCCTCAACACTCCCTATGCAGCACTTCTCAACACTCCTCAGCACTCCTCAACACTCCTCAACACTCCTCAGCACTTCTCAACACTCCTCAGCACTCCTCAGCACTCCTCAACACTCCCTATGTAGCACTTTTCAACACTCCTCAGCACTCCACAGCACTCCTCAACACTCCCTATGCAGCACTTCTCAACACTCCTCAGCACTCCTCAACACTCCTCAGCACTCCTCAGCACTCCTCAACACTCCTCAGCACTCCTCAGCACTTCTCAACACTCCTCAACACTCCCTATGCAGCACTTCTCAACACTCCTCAGCACTCCTCAACACTCCTCAGCACTCCTCAGCACTCCTCAACACTCCTCAACACTCCTCAGCACTCCTCAACACTCCTCAACACTCCTCAACACTCCTCAGCACTCCCTATGCAGCACTCCTCAGCAACACTCTCACAACACCACATATGTTGAATGTCTCTCACTCCTCAGCACTCCTCAGCACTCCACAGCACTCCTCAACACTCCCTATGCAGCACTCCTCAACACTTCGCAACACTCCCCAACACTCCCTATACAGCACTCCTCAGCAATCCTCAGCACTCCTCAACACTTCTCAACACTCCTCAACACTCCCTATGCAGCACTCCTCCACACTTCTCAACACTTCTCAACACTCCTCAACACTTCTCAACACTTCTCAACACTCCTCAACACTCCTCAACACTCCTCAACACTCCTTAGCACTCCCTATGCAGCACTCCTCAGCACTCCACAGCACTCCTCTACACTCCCTATGCAGCCCTTCTCAACACTCCTCAGCACTCCTCAACACTCCTCAACACTCCTCATGCAGCACTTTTCAACACTCCTCAGCACTCCTCAGCACTCCACAGCACTCCTCAACACTCCCTATGCAGCACTTCTCAACACTCCTCAACACTCCCTATGTAGCACTTTTCAACACTCCTCAGCACTCCTCAGCACTCCACAGCACTCCTCAACACTCCCTATGCAGCACTTCTCAACACTCCTCAGCACTCCTCAACACTCCTCAACACTCCTCAGCACTTCTCAACACTCCTCAGCACTCCTCAGCACTCCTCAACACTCCCTATGTAGCACTTTTCAACACTCCTCAGCACTCCACAGCACTCCTCAACACTCCCTATGCAGCACTTCTCAACACTCCTCAGCACTCCTCAACACTCCTCAGCACTCCTCAGCACTCCTCAACACTCCTCAGCACTCCTCAGCACTTCTCAACACTCCTCAACACTCCCTATGCAGCACTTCTCAACACTCCTCAGCACTCCTCAACACTCCTCAGCACTCCTCAGCACTCCTCAACACTCCTCAACACTCCTCAGCACTCCTCAACACTCCTCAACACTCCTCAACACTCCTCAGCACTCCCTATGCAGCACTCCTCAGCAACACTCTCACAACACCACATATGTTGAATGTCTCTCACTCCTCAGCACTCCTCAGCACTCCACAGCACTCCTCAACACTCCCTATGCAGCACTCCTCAACACTTCGCAACACTCCCCAACACTCCCTATACAGCACTCCTCAGCAATCCTCAGCACTCCTCAACACTTCTCAACACTCCTCAACACTCCCTATGCAGCACTCCTCCACACTTCTCAACACTTCTCAACACTCCTCAACACTTCTCAACACTCCTCAACACTCCTCAACACTCCTCAACACTCCTTAGCACTCCCTATGCAGCACTCCTCAGCACTCCACAGCACTCCTCTACACTCCCTATGCAGCCCTTCTCAACACTCCTCAGCACTCCTCAACACTCCTCAACACTCCTCATGCAGCACTTTTCAACACTCCTCAGCACTCCTCAACACTCCTCAGCACTCCTCAACACTCCTCAACACTCCTCAGCACTCCCTATGCAGCACTCCTCAGCAACACTCTCACAACACCACATATGTTGAATGTCTCTCACTCCTCAGCACTCCTCAGCACTCCACAGCACTCCTCAACACTCCCTATGCAGCACTCCTCAACACTTCGCAACACTCCCCAACACTCCCTATACAGCACTCCTCAGCAATCCTCAGCACTCCTCAACACTTCTCAACACTCCTCAACACTCCCTATGCAGCACTCCTCCACACTTCTCAACACTTCTCAACACTCCTCAACACTTCTCAACACTCCTCAACACTCCTCAACACTCCTCAACACTCCTCAACACTCCTTAGCACTCCCTATGCAGCACTCCTCAGCACTCCACAGCACTCCTCTACACTCCCTATGCAGCCCTTCTCAACACTCCTCAGCACTCCTCAACACTCCTCAACACTCCTCATGCAGCACTTTTCAACACTCCTCAGCACTCCACAGCACTCCTCAACACTCCCTATGCAGCACTTCTCAACACTCCTCAACACTCCTCAACACTCCCTATGTAGCACTTTTCAACACTCCTCAGCACTCCTCAGCACTCCACAGCACTCCTCAACACTCCCTATGCAGCACTTCTCAACACTCCTCAGCACTCCTCAACACTCCTCAACACTCCTCAACACTCCTCAGCACTCCCTATGCAGCACTCCTCAGCAACACTCTCACAACACCACATATGTTGAATGTCTCTCACTCCTCAGCACTCCTCAGCACTCCACAGCACTCCTCAACACTCCCTATGCAGCACTCCTCAACACTTCGCAACACTCCCCAACACTCCCTATACAGCACTCCTCAGCAATCCTCAGCACTCCTCAACACTTCTCAACACTCCTCAACACTCCCTATGCAGCACTCCTCCACACTTCTCAACACTTCTCAACACTCCTCAACACTTCTCAACACTCCTCAACACTCCTCAACACTCCTCAACACTCCTTAGCACTCCCTATGCAGCACTCCTCAGCACTCCACAGCACTCCTCTACACTCCCTATGCAGCCCTTCTCAACACTCCTCAGCACTCCTCAACACTCCTCAACACTCCTCATGCAGCACTTTTCAACACTCCTCAGCACTCCTCAACACTCCTCAGCACTCCTCAACACTCCTCAACACTCCTCAGCACTCCCTATGCAGCACTCCTCAGCAACACTCTCACAACACCACATATGTTGAATGTCTCTCACTCCTCAGCACTCCTCAGCACTCCACAGCACTCCTCAACACTCCCTATGCAGCACTCCTCAACACTTCGCAACACTCCCCAACACTCCCTATACAGCACTCCTCAGCAATCCTCAGCACTCCTCAACACTTCTCAACACTCCTCAACACTCCCTATGCAGCACTCCTCCACACTTCTCAACACTTCTCAACACTCCTCAACACTTCTCAACACTCCTCAACACTCCTCAACACTCCTCAACACTCCTTAGCACTCCCTATGCAGCACTCCTCAGCACTCCACAGCACTCCTCTACACTCCCTATGCAGCCCTTCTCAACACTCCTCAGCACTCCTCAACACTCCTCAACACTCCTCATGCAGCACTTTTCAACACTCCTCAGCACTCCACAGCACTCCTCAACACTCCCTATGCAGTACTTCTCAACACTCCTCAACACTCCTCAACACTCCCTATGTAGCACTTTTCAACACTCCTCAGCACTCCTCAGCACTCCACAGCACTCCTCAACACTCCCTATGCAGCACTTCTCAACACTCCTCAGCACTCCTCAACACTCCTCAGCACTTCTCAACACTCCTCAGCACTCCTCAGCACTCCTCAACACTCCCTATGTAGCACTTTTCAACACTCCTCAGCACTCCTCAGCACTCCACAGCACTCCTCAGCACTCCCTATGCAGCACTTCTCAACACTCCTCAGCACTCCTCAGCACTCCTCAACACTCCTCAACACTCCTCAGCACTCCTCAGCACTTCTCAACACTCCTCAACACTCCCTATGCAGCACTTCTCAACACTCCTCAGCACTCCTCAACACTCCTCAACACTCCTCAACACTCCTCAGCACTCCCTATGCAGCACTCCTCAGCAACACTCTCACAACACCACATATGTTGAATGTCTCCCTGGAGACTGAGGAAGTGGGGAGAGGAGGGTGGAGGAGAGAGAGTGAGGGGTGATGGGATTCAGAGATAGGGGGTCAGCTCACCCCTCTGTGTGGGAGCGTCCTATGATCTTGCACCCGCCATATGCCCCTTCACCTCAAGCATAGAGCATTAGCCAGAGGGTTAGCCAGAGCCCCTATGGGTGGGAGGGGAGGGAGAAGTGATGTCATCCTGTCACAACCCTGTCATCACCTTCCTTGCCTTAGAAGAAAGAGAGAGGGGTGAGCAGAGAGAGAGAGAAATGGATAGTGATAGGCAGAGAGGGGCACAGACCTTCTGCTCCCACACTCACTGACACACACACTGACACACACACACTCATATACATTTTCTCCTTCACAGAATCACACTCACCCTGTTTATCTTTGGGGCGAAGTGGTTCCAGCTAGCTCTTGAGATGCACTCTGTTCCAGTGTATGTGTGTGTGTATGTACTGTATACGTGTGTCAGTGTGTGTGTGTGCAGGGTCATGCTGGGAGAGAGAATGTCGTGTTGGGGGGTTTCTGGTGCCTCTGACAGCTCGAGGGCCACCCAGCTGAAGGAGGAGGGCGAGGGGTAGTCTAGTGGGTGAGAGGTGGGCGGGGGTGAGAGGGGTGATACAGAGGGGGGCTAGCATCAGTGCGTTTCCCCTGTTTACCCTATGCTGGTCCAGCGAACACTTGAAACCCTGCTGTCACAAAGACAAACAATGGGCAGGGTCAAGCACACACTCTCTCTGTCTCTGTCTGTCTGTCTCTCTCTCTCTCTCTCTCTCTCTCTCTCTCTCTCTCTCTCTCTCTCTCTCTCTCTCTCTCTCTCTCTGTCTCTGTCTCTCTCTCTGTCTCTCTCTCTCTCTCTCTCTGTCTCTCTCTCTGTCTCTCTCTGTCTCTGTCTCTGTATCTCTCTCTGTCTCTCTGTCTCTGTCTCTCTCTCTCTCTCTCTCTCTCCTCTCTCTCTCTCTCTCTCTGTCTCTCTCTCTGTCTCTCTCTCTGTCTCTGTCTCTCTCTGTATCTGTCTCTCTCTCTCTCTGTCTCTCTCTCTGTCTCTCTCGCTGTCTCTCTCTCTCTCTCTCTCTCTCTCTCTCTGTCTCTCTTTGTCTCTGTATCTCTCTCTGTATCTCTCTCTGTATCTCTCTCTCTCTGTCTCTGTATCTCTCTCTGTATCTCTCTCTGTATCTCTCTCTGTATCTCTCTCTGTATCTCTCGTCTCTGTATCTCTCTCTCTCTCTCTCTCTCTCTCTCTCTCTCTCTCTGTATCTCTCTCTCTGTCTCTCTCTCTGTATCTCTCTCTCTCTGTCTCTGTATCTCTCTCTGTATCTCTCTCTCTCTGTCTCTGTATCTCTCTCTGTATCTCTCTCTCTCTGTCTCTGTATCTCTCTCTGTATCTCTCTCTGTATCTCTCTCTCTCTGTCTCTGTATCTCTCTCTGTATCTCTCTCTCTGTCTCTCTCTCTGTCTCTGTATCTCTCTCTGTATCTCTCTCTCTCTGTCTCTGTATCTCTCTCTGTATCTCTCTCTGTATCTCTCTCTGTATCTCTCTGTATCTCTCTCTCTCTGTCTCTGTATCTCTCTCTGTATCTCTCTCTCTGTCTCTCTCTCTGTATCTCTCTCTCTCTGTCTCTGTATCTCTCTCTGTATCTCTCTCTCTCTGTATCTCTCTCTGTATCTCTCTCTGTATATCTCTCTGTATCTCTCTCTCTCTGTCTCTGTATCTCTCTCTGTATCTCTCTCTGTATCTCTCTCTGTATCTCTCTCTCTCTCTCTCTCTCTCTCTCTCTCTCTCTCTCTCTCTCTCTCTCTCTCTGTATCTCTCTCTCTGTCTCTGTATCTCTCTCTCTCTCTCTCTCTCTCTCTCTCTCTCTCTCTCTCTCTCTGTATCTCTCTGTCTCTGTATCTCTCTGTCTCTGTATCTCTCTCTGTATCTCTCTGTATCTCTCTCTCTGTCTCTCTCTCTGTATCTCTCTCTCTCTGTCTCTGTATCTCTCTCTGTATCTCTCTCTCTCTGTCTCTGTATCTCTCTCTGTATCTCTCTCTGTATATCTCTCTGTATCTCTCTCTCTCTGTCTCTGTATCTCTCTCTGTATCTCTCTCTGTATCTCTCTCTGTATCTCTCTCTCTCTCTCTCTCTCTCTCTCTCTCTCTCTCTCTCTCTCTGTATCTCTCTCTCTGTCTCTGTATCTCTCTCTCTCTCTCTCTCTCAAAAAACGTCCCTCAGTATTGCAGACAAAGGAAGCTCTGTTTTTATCCCTAATCATCAGCGAGGGAGGGGGGGGCTCACCAACATTTTTGTAAGATTTGAACGTCCCTAACACCCCCACGTCCGCCCCTGCCCTGCCCTCCCCACTCCTCTTCCCCTTCTCCCCGTATTCTCTCTTAGTGCTGTCTATTCAATTAGTTCCTAGCCCGGGCTGTGCTGTGAACTGACCTCAGGTCTCCAGCTTGCGTAAGCCTGCAGAAATGAGGGCTAGATACATGGTTAGAGACACACAGAGAGAGAGACAGGGCTAGAACCACTCAGACACTAGCAGGGCCTGGGTTAGAGGCCTGGGTTAGAGGCCTGGGTTAGATGCAGGGTTACTGGGACTTGGAGCCTGGAGACCATGCAGGGTTAAAACCAGACACACTCACACAGAGTCTGGGATGAGCTGCTGAGAGAGTGATAGAGAGAGAGACAAATACAAATAGATCCCACAGAGCCCCAGGACAGCAACACAATTAGACTCATGAGAAATCATGAGAAAACAAAAAGATAATTACTTGACACATTAGAAAGAATGAACAAAAAAACAGAGCAAACTAAAATGCTATTTGGCCCTAAACAGAGAGTACACAGTGGCAGAATACCTGACCACTGTGACTGACCCAAAATTAAGGAAAGCTTCGACTATGTACAGACTCAGTGAGTATAGCCTTGCTATTGAGAAAGGCTGCTGTAGGCAGACATGGCTCTCAAGAGAAGACAGGCTATGTGCACACTTCTCACAAAATGAGGTGGCAACTGAGCTGCACTTCCTAACCTCCTGCCAAATCTATGACCATATTAGAGACACATATTGCCTCAGTGTGTGATGATCTGCGTGAGTGTGTATATGCCTCAGTGTGTGATGATCTGCGTGAGTGTGTATATGCCTCAGTGTGTGATGATCTGCGTGAGTGTGTATATGCCTCAGTGTGTGATGATCTGTGTGAGTGTGTATATGCCTCAGTGTGTGATGATCTGTGTGAGTGTGTATATGCCTCAGTGTGTGATGATCTGTGTGAGTGTGTATATGCCTCAGTGTGTGATGATCTGTGTGAGTGTGTATATGCCTCAGTGTGTGATGATCTGTGTGAGTGTGTATATGCTTCAGTGTGTGATGATCTGTGTGAGTGTGTATATGCCTCAGTGTGTGATGATCTGTGTGAGTGTGTATATGCCTCAGTGTGTGATGATCTGTGTGAGTGTGTATATGCCTCAGTGTGTGATGATCTGTGTGAGTGTGTATATGCCTCAGTGTGTGATGATCTGTGTGAGTGTGTATATGCCTCAGTGTGTGATGATCTGTGTGAGTGTGTATATGCCTCAGTGTGTGATGATCTGTGTGAGTGTGTATATGCCTCAGTGTGTGATGATCTGTGTGAGTGTGTATATGCCTCAGTGTGTGATGATCTGTGTGAGTGTGTATATGCCTCAGTGTGTGATGATCTGTGTGAGTGTGTATATGCCTCAGTGTGTGATGATCTGTGTGAGTGTGTATATGCCTCAGTGTGTGATGATCTGTGTGAGTGTGTATATGCCTCAGTGTGTGATGATCTGTGTGAGTGTGTATATGCCTCAGTGTGTGATGATCTGTGTGAGTGTGTATATGCCTCAGTGTGTGATGATCTGTGTGAGTGTGTATATGCCTCAGTGTGTGATGATCTGTGTGAGTGTGTATATGCCTCAGTGTGTGATGATCTGTGTGAGTGTGTATATGCCTCAGTGTGTGATGATCTGTGTGAGTGTGTATATGCCTCAGTGTGTGATGATCTGTGTGTGTGTGAGATGTTTCCTTTTTGTGCTGCTGTGTTTTTGCATTCCTGTGTGTGTGTGTGTGTGTGTGTGTGTGTGTGTGTGTGTGTGTGTGTGTGTGTGTGTGTGTGTGTGTGTGTGTGTGTGTGTGTGTGTGTGTGTGTGTGTGTGTGTGTGTGTGTGTGTTGCCTCTCAGTGTGTCTTATGAGGGTTGATTAGATATGAGACTCGGGCAGGGTGAGAGGTAGTGGTGCAACCGATCACAAAACTCACAAACGTCCTCCCTGCCCTCCCCACTCCTCTTCCCCTTCTCCCCATATTCTCTCTTAGTGCTGTCTATTCAATTAGTTCCTAGCCCGGGCTGTGCTGTGAACTGACCTCAGGTCTCCAGCTTGCGTAAGCCTGCAGAAATGAGGGCTAGATACATGGTTAGAGACACACAGAGAGAGAGACAGGGCTAGAACCACTCAGACACTAGCAGGGCCTGGGTTAGAGGCCTGGGTTAGAGGCCTGGGTTAGATGCAGGGTTACTGGGACTTGGAGCCTGGAGACCATGCAGGGTTAAAACCAGACACACTCACACAGAGTCTGGGATGAGCTGCTGAGAGAGTGATAGAGAGAGAGACAAATACAAATAGATCCCACAGAGCCCCAGGACAGCAACACAATTAGACTCATGAGAAATCATGAGAAAACAAAAAGATAATTACTTGACACATTAGAAAGAATGAACAAAAAAACAGAGCAAACTAAAATGCTATTTGGCCCTAAACAGAGAGTACACAGTGGCAGAATACCTGACCACTGTGACTGACCCAAAATTAAGGAAAGCTTCGACTATGTACAGACTCAGTGAGTATAGCCTTGCTATTGAGAAAGGCTGCTGTAGGCAGACATGGCTCTCAAGAGAAGACAGGCTATGTGCACACTTCTCACAAAATGAGGTGGCAACTGAGCTGCACTTCCTAACCTCCTGCCAAATCTATGACCATATTAGAGACACATATTTCCCTCAGATTACACAGACCCACAAAGACTTTGAAAACAAACCTAATTTTGATAAACTCCCATATCTACTGGGTGAAATACCATAGTGTGCCATCATAGCAGCATGATTTGTGACGTGTTGTCACAAGAAAGGGGCAACCAGTGAAGAACAAACACCAATGTAAATGCAACCCATATTTATTTATTTCCCTTTTGTAGTTGAACTATTTGCACATCGTTACAACACTGTATATGGACATAATATGACATTTGAAATGTCTTTATTCTTTTGGAGCCTGTATGAGTGTAATGTTTACTGTTAATTTTGGGTTGTTTATTTCACTTTTGTTTATCCATTTCACTTGCAATGGCAATGTAAACATATGTTTCCCATGCCAATAAAGACCCTTGAATTGAATTGAGGGATAGAGAGGGTGAGAGAGGGATAGAGAGGGTGAGAGAGGGATAGAGAGGGTGAGAGAGGGATAGAGAGGGTGAGAGAGGGATAGAGAGGGTGGGGAGAGGGATAGAGAGGGAGGGGAGAGGGATAGAGAGGGTGAGAGAGGGAGGGGAGAGGGTTAGATAGGGAGAAGAGAGGGTGGGGAGAGGGATAGAGAGGGAGGGGAGAGGGATAGAGATAGAGGGATAGAGAGGGAGGGGAGAGGGATAGAGAGGGTGGGGAAAGGGATAGAGAGGGTGGGGAGAGGGATAGAGAGGGTGTGGAGAGGGTGAGAGAGGGAGGGGAGAGGGATAGAGAGGGTGGGGAGAGGGATAGAGAGGGAGGGGAGAGGGATAGAGAGAGAGGGAGGGGAGAGGGATAGAGAGGCAGGGGAGAGGGATAGAGAGGGAGGGGAGAGGGATAGAGAGGGTGGGGAGAGGGATAGAGAGGGTGGGGAAAGGGATAGAGAGGGTGGGGTGAGGGATAGAGAGGGTGGGGAAAGGGATAGAGAGGGTGGGGAGAGGGATAGAGAGGGATAGAGAGGGTGTGGAGAGGGTGAGAGAGGGAGGGGAGAGGGATAGAGAGGGTGGGGAGAGGGATAGAGAGGGTGAGAGAGGGATGGGAGAGGGATAGAGAGGGAGGGGAGAGGGATAGAGAGGGAGGGAGGGGTGAGGGATAGAGAGGGAGGGGAGAGGGATAGAGAGGGTGAGAGAGGGAGGGGCGAGGGATAGAGAGGGTGAGCGAGGGATGGGAGAGGGATAAAAAGGGTGAGAGAGGGAGGGGAGAGGGTGAGAGAGGGATAGAGAGGGAGGGGCGAGGGATAGAGAGGGTGAGGGAGGGGAGAGGGATAGAGAGGGTGGGGAGAGGCATAGAGAGGGTTTGGAGAGAGATAGAGAGGGTGGGGAGAGGGATAGAGAGAGTGGGGAGAGGGATAGAGAGGGATAGAGAGGGTGAGAGAGGCAGGAATTGATATTCAGAGGCAGCAGTATTATCTCTGGAGCCCCTGTAGAGCGTCAGTACTTCATTTACCCTGGACTGACTGTGAGTGTGTATATGCCTCAGTGTGTGATGATCTGTGTGAGTGTGTATATGCCTCAGTGTGTGATGATCTGTGTGAGTGTGTATATGCCTCAGTGTGTGATGATCTGTGTGAGTGTGTATATGCCTCAGTGTGTGATGATCTGTGTGAGTGTGTATATGCCTCAGTGTGTGATGATCTGTGTGAGTGTGTATATGCCTCAGTGTGTGATGATCTGTGTGAGTGTGTATATGCCTCAGTGTGTGATGATCTGTGTGAGTGTGTATATGCCTCAGTGTGTGATGATCTGTGTGAGTGTGTATATGCCTCAGTGTGTGATGATCTGTGTGAGTGTGTATATGCCTCAGTGTGTGATGATCTGTGTGAGTGTGTATATGCCTCAGTGTGTGATGATCTGTGTGAGTGTGTATATGCCTCAGTGTGTGATGATCTGTGTGAGTGTGTATATGCCTCAGTGTGTGATGATCTGTGTGAGTGTGTATATGCCTCAGTGTGTGATGATCTGTGTGAGTGTGTATATGCCTCAGTGTGTGATGATCTGCGTGAGTGTGTATATGCCTCAGTGTGTGATGATCTGCGTGAGTGTGTATATGCCTCAGTGTGTGATGATCTGCGTGAGTGTGTATATGCCTCAGTGTGTGATGATCTGTGTGAGTGTGTATATGCCTCAGTGTGTGATGATCTGTGTGAGTGTGTATATGCCTCAGTGTGTGATGATCTGTGTGAGTGTGTATATGCCTCAGTGTGTGATGATCTGTGTGAGTGTGTATATGCCTCAGTGTGTGATGATCTGTGTGAGTGTGTATATGCTTCAGTGTGTGATGATCTGTGTGAGTGTGTATATGCCTCAGTGTGTGATGATCTGTGTGAGTGTGTATATGCCTCAGTGTGTGATGATCTGTGTGAGTGTGTATATGCCTCAGTGTGTGATGATCTGTGTGAGTGTGTATATGCCTCAGTGTGTGATGATCTGTGTGAGTGTGTATATGCCTCAGTGTGTGATGATCTGTGTGAGTGTGTATATGCCTCAGTGTGTGATGATCTGTGTGAGTGTGTATATGCCTCAGTGTGTGATGATCTGTGTGAGTGTGTATATGCCTCAGTGTGTGATGATCTGTGTGAGTGTGTATATGCCTCAGTGTGTGATGATCTGTGTGAGTGTGTATATGCCTCAGTGTGTGATGATCTGTGTGAGTGTGTATATGCCTCAGTGTGTGATGATCTGTGTGAGTGTGTATATGCCTCAGTGTGTGATGATCTGTGTGAGTGTGTATATGCCTCAGTGTGTGATGATCTGTGTGAGTGTGTATATGCCTCAGTGTGTGATGATCTGTGTGAGTGTGTATATGCCTCAGTGTGTGATGATCTGTGTGAGTGTGTATATGCCTCAGTGTGTGATGATCTGTGTGAGTGTGTATATGCCTCAGTGTGTGATGATCTGTGTGAGTGTGTATATGCCTCAGTGTGTGATGATCTGTGTGAGTGTGTATATGCCTCAGTGTGTGATGATCTGTGTGAGTGTGTATATGCCTCAGTGTGTGATGATCTGTGTGAGTGTGTATATGCCTCAGTGTGTGATGATCTGTGTGTGTGTGAGATGTTTCCTTTTTGTGCTGCTGTGTTTTTGCATTCCTGTGTGTGTGTGTGTGTGTGTGTGTGTGTGTGTGTGTGTGTGTGTGTGTGTGTGTGTGTGTGTGTGTGTGTGTGTGTGTGTGTGTGTGTGTGTGTGTGTGTGTTGCCTCTCAGTGTGTCTTATGAGGGTTGATTAGATATGAGACTCGGGCAGGGTGAGAGGTAGTGGTGCAACCGATCACAAAACTCACAAACGTCGCGGATCGGATTGGATCACGGTTTTGAGTCGCGGATCGGATTGGATCACGGTTTTGAGTCGCGGATTGGATCACGGTTTTGAGTCGCGGATTGAATCACGGTTGTGAGTTGCGGCTCGGATTGGATCACGGTTTTGAGTCACGGATCGGATTGGATCACAGTTTTGAGTCACGGATCGGATTGGATCACGGTTTTGAGTCACGGATCGGATTGGATCACAGTTTTGGGTCGCGGATCGGATTGGATCACGGTTTTGAGTCACGGATCGGATCACGGTTTTGGGTCGCGGATCGGATTGGATCACGGTTTTGAGTCGCGGATTGAATCACGGTTGTGAGTTGCGGATCGGATTGGATCACGGTTTTGAGTCGCGTATTGAATCACGGTTGTGAGTTGCGGATCGAATTGGATCACGGTTTTGAGTCGCGGATCGGATTGGATCACGGTTTTGAGTCGCGGATCGGATTGGATCACGGTTTTGAGTCGCGGATCGGATTGGATCACTGTTTTGAGTCGCGGATCGGATTGGATCACGGTTTTGAGTCACGGATCAGATCATTTTCTGGATCAGCTATAAAAAAAGGGAGACGAAACAATTCTTGCCATTTATTACTTAAAGAACACTTGAAGCAAGGCACTTTTCAATGTTTAAATAAAATCTTTAAATAAAATATTCAATACTCAATTGTTAAATTAAAGTGCAATATGAGGCATGAAACCTTCTTCCTTTGAACAATAGTAAATGTAACAATCGTCCGTGTCCACACCATCAAACAAAAGTACAAAAGAAAGAAAGCAAAGCAGACCTGAGCTTATAACTTCACATTACTTTTCTAAAAGATGAGGATGTCTACATTGCCTGGGGAGAGGGACCTCTTAACAGTCACTATGTCCCCTGCCGTGGAGAACACCCTCTCACTTGGAACTGAAGTGCCAGGCAGAGCCAGATAGCTTCTTGCTGTCATGGCAATGTGAGGGTATTGACACTCATTGTTTTTCCACCATGTTAGTGGATCAGCATGTTAGTGGATCACCATGTTAGTGGATCACCATGTTAGTGGATCACCATGTTAGTGGATCACCATGTTAGTGGATCACCATCCAGTGGATCACCATGTTAGTGGATCACCATGTTAGTGGATCACCATCCAGTGGATCACCATGCTAGTGGATCACCATCCAGTGGATCACCATGCTAGTGGATCACCATCCAGTGGATCACCATGTTAGTGGATCACCATGTTAGTGGATCACCATGTTAGTGGATCACCATCCAGTGGATCACCATGCTAGTGGATCACCATCCAGTGGATCACCATGTTAGTGGATCACCATGTTAGTGGATCACCATCCAGTGGATCACCATGCTAGTGGATCACCATCCAGTGGATCACCATGCTAGTGGATCACCATCCAGTGGATCACCATGCTAGTGGATCACCATGTTAGTGGATCACCATCCAGTGGATCACCATCCAGTGGATCACCATGTTAGTGGATCACCATGTTAGTGGATCACCATGTTAGTGGATCACCATGCTAGTGGATCACCATCCAGTGGATCACCATCCAGTGGATCACCATGTTAGTGGATCACCATCCAGTGGAATGACACTGTCTTGTAGGATGCCACCTCGTCTTTGATGGTGTTGTCAAACGTCTTGCCTGTGTCCTTACTCATAAAGGTCTCCCTGAAAAGCTCCTTCATGACAAAATATTCTGAGTCTGCTCCTGTCGTCTCTGTGGCTTGACCCCGCAGAAAGAAATGACTTGATCTATTAAACTAACTAATTATTTGTTTACACATTTCATAGAACTATAATTGTGGCAATAAAATGTAATAAAAGCCATTATTATTCCAAATCAAGAATGTATGATTCTGATAGCAATAACGTAGACTAAGATTAGACTACAGTATATTAGTTATTTAAGTCATTCACTCTTATTTTTTATTTGACCTCTTCAGTGGCCACAGTCTCAGTGGTAAAATCACTGTATGTCCTCCGGCGTAGGGCAGAGTCTAGGTGAGACAGGGACTTGAACAGATAGGGACTTGAACAGACAGGGACTTGAACAGATAGGGACTTGACCAGACAGGGACTTGAACAGACAGGGACTTGAACAGACAGGGACTTGAACAGACAGGGACTTGAACAGACAGGGACTTGAACAGACAGGGACTTGACCAGACAGGGACTTGAACAGACAGGGACTTGAACTGACAGGGACTTGAACAGACAGGGACTTGAACAGACAGGGACTTGACCAGACAGGGACTTGAACAGACAGGGACTTGAACAGACAGGGACTTGACCAGACAGGGACTTGAACAGACAGGGACTTGAACAGACAGGGACTTGACCCTTGGATCCAGTGCAGTACATCTATGAAGGTAGTCCTGTACATCAGGGGGGTACCTGGGGTTCAGGTCCTCTCTAATTGCAGCCTTGACATCTCTAGGGATGGTTCCTCACTTGGGGCCTTGGATTGTTGAATCCTTGTTTTCAGAGGTAGGATCATGGACACAGACGGTGCAGTTTCAGTGCTCAATAGGGTTGTAACCGTTTTGAGGGGTTTGAGCACCTGGAGGACCTCCTCTGCCACTTTCAAGCCATCATCAGACAAGGTGTCTTTATTTTTTTTCAGGGTCTTGTCTGTCAGTGCAGAGTATACAGCTGTCTGCTGCTCAAGATAGCACTCCAACATATCATGTGGAGTTCCATGTTGTTGTGACATTGTGTATGAGCTTGTGGGTTGGTAGCTGGAACATTTCTTGCTTGGTCTTAAGCACATGAGCGGCTGTTGTGCTTCTGTGGAAAAAGGAAACCACCTTCCTGATCCTCCCAAGGAGACGGTCCATCTGGTTCACTGAGATTCCCCTTTGGGATGCTAAATTGACCACACGTGCAAAGCAAGCTATCTGTGGCCCCAGTCCAGCTTCTATCACTGTATTTACTTGTTTCTTGGCATTATCTGTGGTGATTGGGTTATTGCTATTGGGGCTCTCTAGCTCCCACTCTGCTACTGCTCCTAGCAGTACCTGCGCCAGATGTGTGCCTGTGCAACTCTCATAGAGGGGGCGTGTCTGTAGCACCAGACTTCACATCTCCTACTCCTCTGGTGTAGTGAACAGTCACAGTCACCTAGGTTTCCATTGCCCTGGAGGTCCACTCCTCTGTGGTGTAGTGAACAGTCACAATCACGTAGCTTTCTGTTACCCTGGAGGTCCACTCCTCTGTGGTGTTGTGAGCAGTCACAGTCACGTAGCTTTCTGTTACCCTGGAGGTCCACTCCTCTGTGGTGTAGTGAACAGTCACAGTCACGTAGCTTTCTGTTACCCTGGAGGTCCACTCCTCTGTGGTGTAGTGAACAGTCACAGTCACGTAGCTTTCTGTTACCCTGGAGGTCCACTCCTCTGTGGTGTAGTGAACAGTCACAGTCACGTAGCTTTCTGTTACCTTGGAGGTCCACTCCTCTGTGGTGTAGTGAACAGTCACAGTCATGTAGCTTTCTGTTACCTTGGAGGTCCACTCCTCTGGTGTAGTGAACAGTCACAGTCACGTAGCTTTCTGTTACCCTGGAGGTCCACTCCTCTGTGGTGTAGTGAGCAGTCACAGTCACGTAGCTTTCTGTTACCCTGGAGGTCCACTCCTCTGTGGTGTAGTGAACAGTCACAGTCACGTAGGTTTCTGTGTAGTGAGCAGTCACAGTCACGTAGCTTTCTGTTACCCTGGAGGTCCACTCCTCTGTGGTGTAGTGAACAGTCACAGTCACGTAGCTTTCTGTTACCCTGGAGGTCCACTCCTCTGTGGTGTTGTGAGCAGTCACAGTCACGTAGCTTTCTGTTACCCTGAAGGTCCACTCCTCTGTGGTGTAGTGAACAGTCACAGTCACGTAGCTTTCTGTTACCCTGGAGGTCCACTCCTCTGTGGTGTTGTGAGCAGTCACAGTCACATAGCTTTCTGTTACCTTGGAGGTCCACTCCTCTGTGGTGTAGTGAACAGTCACAGTCATGTAGCTTTCTGTTACCTTGGAGGTCCACTCCTCTGTGGTGTAGTGAGCAGTCACAGTCACGTAGGTTTCCATTGCCCTGGAGGTCCACTCCTCTGTGGTGTGGGCAACAAAGGATGCCTTAGATAATTAATCAACAATTTTAATCTGTTCCTGTTCATTAAGATCTGGCACAATCTTCATACTGAAGTGGGTGCGGCAGGGGATTTCGTAGCGTGACTCAAGCACTTTCACCATATTTTGAAAACCTTTGTTTTCCACAACAGAGTATGGCCTCATGTCTGCAGCGATAAATGTCCCAATAGATTTGGTGATGGCTTTAGCCTCGTCTGATTCTGCAGCAAAGGGCTGCTTAAATGTCGCGGTGAGAACCCTGACACACCAGGGTGATGACGCTCTGAATGTGTGGCCATGCTGAATGTATTTCCATGATCATACGGCTTTCTTGTGGCATAATACCTACACACAGTAACGGTGTTGTCCACCACCCTTCTTCCGTCATCATATTTGACAGGGAAATGCTCCAATACATGAGCAGTTCTTCAGCTCCTCACGGCTCTTTTCTTCTTCTTTGCTTTTTGCTACGTGACCATCCAGGATTGATTCAACAGGCCCCGTTCACACACGTGAACAGTACACGCAACTGCTTTTAAAAAAATCATCCCATCAACCTTCAGGCTTCAGAGTAAAACACAGCATCTATCTTGTCTTTATCTTTTCACTGCAACTCTGCATCGAGATTTAGGGAATTAGGACTTTATAAAGTAACAGCGGAACTGTATTTCACATTATGATGGTTAAACTTTGCAATTGATACGCGGATGACATACGTGCCGAACCGTGGGGGGTGATCCGTGTGGATCACGGACCAACTACGGTCCGTTACACCACTAGTGAGAGGGGAGGTGAGGGGAGGGTGAGAGGGGAGGTGAGGGGAGGGTTAGAGGAGGGTGAAAGGGGAGGTGAGGGGAGGCGAGAGGAGGGTGAGGGGTGGCGAGGGTGAGAGGAGGGTGAGAGGGAAGGTGAGAGGAGAGGAGAGTGAGAAGGGAGGCGAGAGGAGGGTGAAGGGGAGGCGAGAGGAGGGTGAGAGGGGAGGCGAGAGGAGTGTGAGAGGAGGGTGAGGGGTGGCGAGGGTGAGAGGAGGGTGAGAGGGAAGGTGAGAGGAGAGGAGAGTGAGAGGGGAGGTGAGAGGAGGGTGAGATGGGAGGCGAGAGGAGGGTGAGAGGGGAGGTGAGACGAGGGTGAGAGGAGAGTGGAGGCGAGAGGAGGGCAAGAGGGGAGGTGAGACGAGGGTGAGAGGAGAGGTGAGAGGGGAGGAGAGGCGAGAGGAGGGTGAGAGGGGAGGTGAGACGAGGGTGAGAGGAGAGGTGAGAGGGGAGGCGAGAGGAGGGTGAGAGGAGGGTGAGGGGTGGCGAGGGTGAGAGGAGAGGGGAGGCGAGAGGAGGGCGAGAGGAGGGTGAGAGGGGAGGGGAGAGGAGTGTGAGAGGGGAGGGGGGAGGAGGGTGAGAGGAGAGGGGAGAGGGGAGGCGAGAGGAGGGCGAGAGGAGGGTGAGAGGGGAGGCGAGAGGAGGGCGAGAGGAGGGTGAGAGGGGAGGGGAGAGGAGGGTGAGAGGAGAGGGGAGAGGGGAGGCGAGAGGAGGGTGAGAGGAGGGAGAGATGGGAGGTGACGAGAGGTTGAGGCGCGTTGGTATTTTGCTTCAATGACTGCCAGAGTTTGTTCCCGCTGCTGCCTGTAATTGCTTTTTAGATTCATGGCTCCATCAGAGAGGCATAAATGAGCGCCCTCCCATACGCGGGGTCTCCCACCCCTCACCAGGGGGCCACCAGGGCCCAGGCTTACACAGAGGGGGCAGCCTGGGTGTGAGGGTGTGTATCCGTATCAGATTGTTTTTGTTGCACAGTGAGTCTGAGAAATAAGGGCACATTTTTGGAGTGAAGCCTCCAGCAGGGCTAAAGGTCAGGGAAAGATGGTGTGTGGGGGGGGGGGGGGGGGTCATCCTGTCAGCCCAGCACACAAACAGCAAGAGAAGAGTCCTCCATCATCATTAGAGAGGCCCCTTAGTGACACACATACACACAGCCCAGTAGCAGCAGGCGCCATGCAGTGAGTCTTTTGTCTCTCAGCCTGTGTTTGTCAGTCAGTCTCTATTCATCTCTGTTCTGCCTCCTGTCTGCCAGTAAAGTCATCCCAACAGCTCATCAATAGTCTGTGTGTTGTACTGGCTGATTGCTTCTGTTCTGCTGTAGGATGGTTTAGCAGGCTCTGATAACTGGTGTTGTTTCTCATATAGAGAGTAGGAGAGAGGATAGGGGGGCGGCGGAGGTCGACAGAGAGAGAGAGAGAGAGAGGAGTAGAGAGAGGTCTGTGGCTCAGAGGGTGTCAGTGCTCTGTGCTCTAACCCTGCTCTTGTTGACTCCTGTGGACTCTGCAGCCCAGTTTTTGGGGAGGAGGATTTGGGGGGGGGGGGGGTTAATGTTATCCTCCCCTCAGACAAAAGACACAGGATGCACAGTCAACCAGACACTCACACACTCACGCAGGTTGTAGACAGGCGCTACAGGAGGCATCTTTTATTTTTGCTTTGGCCCAAGAGGCATCCACTAGCCTCTGAGACTCCACCAAGTCTGTGCGTGTGTGTGTGGGTGCATTCGTGAGTGTGTATGTGTGTGTGTGTGTAAACAACCTGAGGAGGAGAGAGCACCCAATCAATAGCAATAGTGTAACTTGGCCACCAGAGGGCATGTTATATTCTATTTCATATATTGTTTCTTTCTTTGTTTTAGATACAGTATAACAGCCATTGTACTATAATATAGAGGAATCATTTAGACTCTTTTGACTCATCACATACTCTGCTACTGCTACTGCTGTTACCTGTTACCTAGTCACTTTACCCCTACCTATATGTACAGTTGAAGTCAGAAGTTTACATACACTCCAACAATTGTTGACAGACAGATTATTTCACTTATAATTCACTGTATCACAATTCCAGTGGGTCAGAAGTTTACATACACTAAGTTGACTGTGCCTTTAAACAGCTTGGAAAATTACAGAAAATAATGTCATGGCTTTCGAAGCTTCTGATAGGCTAATTGACATAATTTGAGTCAATTGGAGGTGTACCTGTGGATGTATTTCAAGGCCTACCTTCAAACTCTGTGCCTCTTTGCTTGACATCATGGGAAAATCAAAAGAAATCAGCCAAGATCTCAGAAAAAAATGGTAGACCTCCACAAGTCTGATTCATCCTTGGGAGCAATTTCCAAACACCTGAAGGTACCACGTTCATCTGTACAAACAATAGTACGCAAGTATAAACACGATGGGACCACGCATCCGTCATACCGCTCAGGAAGGAGACGCGTTCTGTCTCCTAGAGATGAAGCGAAAAGTGCAAATCAATCCCAGAACAACAGCAAAAGGACCTTGTGAAAATGCTGGAGGAAACAGGTACAAAGTATCTATATCCACAATAAAACAAGTCCTATATTGACATGACCTGAATGGCCGCTCAGCAAGGAAGAAGCCACTGCTCCAAAACCGCCATAAAAAAGACGGACTACGGTTTGTGACTGCACTTGGGGACAAAGATCGTACTTTCTGGAGAAATGTCCTCTGGTCTGATGAAACAAAAATATAACTGTTTGGCCATAATGACCATTGTTATGTTTGGAGGGAAAAGGGGGAGGTTTGCAAGCTGAAGAACACCATCCCAACCGTGAAGTAAGGGGGGTGGCAGCATCATGTTGTGGGGGTGCTTTGCTGCAGGAAGGACTGGTGCACTTCACGAAATAGATGGCATCATGAGGGAGGAAAATGATGTGGATATATTGTATGTAAACTTCTGACCCACTGGAATTGTGATATAGTGAATTATAAGTTAAATAATCTGTCTGTAAACAATTGTTGGGAAAATTACTTGCACAAAGTAGATGTCTTAACCGACTTGCCAAACTATAATAAATGTGTGGAGTTGTTGAAAAACGAGTTTTAATGACTCCAACCTAAGTGTATGTAAACTTCTGACTTTAACTGTGAATCAAATAATCATTTTGAAAGGACACATTTTAAAATACCATTTTCAACATGGCTGCCTGTTATCAACACTAATCAGGCTCATGTTAAAACTATGAAAAGACATTCTTCCCGACACTCTGTGGGGTCATGATTGAATCCAGATGCATCAGAACAGCCGGATTAGAGGCAGAGAAAACACACAAATCCTCTTTTCCTGGTGGCCCTCTAACAGATGTTGTTTGGTACCATTTCACTGTGGTGACTAGCGAGGAGACAGACAGGCAGGCAGGCACTGCCACATAGCCTCTCTTCTTGATTTACAGGGATATTAGGGGCTAGGCGTGGCTAGCTCTGTTCTCTCTGTTCTAATACGTAATATGGCGCTCAGTGGGAGAAGGGGGAGATGGGCTCTGTGTGGGTGCGCGTGTGTGTGGGTGCGTGTGCGTGCGTGTGGATGTGTGTGTGAGTGCGTGTGTGTGCCTGCGTGTGTGTGTGTGTGCGTGGGCGAGATGGGCTAAATGTCAGCAGCCCTGTCACAAATAACAGTAGAGTGCCTGCTAATAGGCAGGTCTGTACTGTCTCCAGACAGCCACCGTTTAATGTTCCATGGACAGAGATGGAGGAAGAGAGGGAGGGAGGAGGCAGAGGAAGAGAGAGGGTTGAGGAAGGAGGGTGGAGGAGGATGGAGGGAGGAGGAGGCAGAGAGAGGGTTGAGGAAGGAGGGTGGAGGAGGATGGAGGGAGGAGGAGGCAGAGGAAGAGAGAGGGTTGAGGAAGGGGGGTGAAGGAGGATGGAGAGAGGAGGAGGCAGAGGGAGGGAGGAGGCAGAGGCAGAGAGAGGGTTGAAGAAGGAGGGTGGAGGAGGAGGCAGAGGAAGAGAGAGGGTTGAAGAAGGAGGGTGAAGGAGGATGGAGAGAGGAGGCAGAGGAAGAGAGAGGGTTGAAGAAGGATGGAGAGAGGAGGAGGCAGAGGAAGAGAGAGGGTTGAAGAAGGAGGGAGAGAGGAGGAGGCAGAGGAAGAGAGAGGGTTGAAGAAGGAGGGTCGAGGAGGATGGAGGAAGAGAGGGAGGGGTCTTGCGTTTTCATGGCCTCTCTGATTTTGAGTTCTTTTGACATATCTGAACCACTTTTCCAGTTGGCTGCTCATCGGGGAGGGAGAGCCCACCTCTCTGACGCTAACACAGCCATTAGGGCAGGAGGGGGGACTAGGGAAACGGGGCTTGGCGTGGGGGTTTGGGGCGAGGGACAGGGACAGGGGCCACTCTGCCTGGCTGCTCAGTGAAGCATGTTTAACAACGAGGGGCAAATATTAGAGGCATTTAATATGAACTGTTAGTGCATTAGTGTCACCCCGGGTCATTGGCTGAGGGGGTGGGGGTAATGGTTTGCATTAGTGTCACCCCGGGTCATTGGCTGAGGGGGTGGGGGTAATGGTTTGCATTAGTGTCACCCCGGGTCATTGGCTGAGGGGGTGGGGGTAATGGTTTGCATTAGTGTCACCCCGGGTCATTGGCTGAGGGGGTGGGGGTAATGGTTTGCATTAGTGTCACCCCGGGTCATTGGCTGAGGGGGTGGGGGTAATGGTTTGCATTAGTGTCACCCCGGGTCATTGGCTGAGGGGGTGGGGGTAATGGTTTGCATTAGTGCACCCCGGGTCATTGGCTGAGGGGGTGGGGGTAATGGTTAGCATTAGTGTCACCCCGGGTCATTGGCTGAGGGGGTGGGGGTAATGGTTTGCATTAGTGTCACCCCGGGTCATTGGCTGAGGGGGTGGGGGTAATGGTTTGCATTAGTGTCACCCCGGGTCATTGGCTGAGGGGGTGGGGGTAATGGTTTGCATTAGTGTCACCCCGGGTCATTGGCTGAGGGGGTGGGGGTAATGGTTTGAAGGGGTGAGCATAATGGGACTGGTGGTAGGGGTAAATGGAACTAAATGGGTTGTGTTTTCTCAGTGACAGTGGAAAGAGACACACACACACACTCACACACATACTGTACACACACACACACTAACATACTATACACACACACAGTGATGTAGAAAAGCCTCCCTCTATTCCCAGGGATCCTTGGGGTTAATTTAGCAGGACAGCTTCCTCCCTCCTTCCCCTGCCTTTGTCAGTGTTTTAATGGCAACAGTACCCTAGCTCTTACCTCTCCTATTATCTGGTGTGTGGGGTGAGGAGGGTCCAGATGAGAGGGAATAACCACTCTCATCCCTGGACATTCTCTACCATCATCCTCTACCCACTTCCTTCTCTCTGTTCCGTTTCTCTCCAAGAGCCCTCACATGGTGCTTTTCTCCCTCTCTCCATACCCTGGACTAAATGCTGCTTTTCTACCTCTCTCCATACCCTGGACTAAATGCTGCTTTTCTCCCTCTCTCCATACCCTGGACTAAATGCTGCTTTTCTCCCTCTCTCCATACCCTGGACTAAATGCTGCTTTTCTCCCTCTCTCCATACCCTGGACTAAATGCTGCTTTTCTCCCTCTCTCCATACCCTGGACTAAATGCTGCTCTTCTCCTTCTCCATACCCTGGACTAAATGTTGCTCTTCTCCCTCCCCCTCTCTTCATACCCTGGACTAAATGTTGCTATTCCCCCCCCCCCCTCTCTCCATACCCTGGACTAAATGTTGCTCTTCTCCCTCCCCCTCTCTTCATACCCTGGACTAAATGTTGCTATCCCCCCCCCCCTCTCTCCATACCCTGGACTAAATGTTGCTTTTCTCCCTCTCTCCATACCCTGGACTAAATGCTGCTCTTCTCCCTCTCCATACCCTGGACTAAATGCTGCTTTTCTCCCTCTCTCCATACCTTGGACTAAATGCTGCTCTTCCCCCTCTCCATACCCTGGACTAAATACTGCTATTCTCCCTCCCCCTCTCTTCATACCCTGGACTAAATGTTGCTATTCTCCCCCCCCCCCTCTCTCCATACCCTGGACTAAATGTAGCTCTTCTCCCTCCCCCTCTCTCCATACCCTGGACTAAATGCTGCTCTTCTCCCTCCCCTTCTCTCCATACCCTGGACTAAATGCTGCTCTTCTCCCTCTCCATACCCTGGACTAAATGTTGCTGTTCTCCCTCCCCCTCTCTCTATACCCTGGACTAAATGTTGCTCTTCTCCCTTCCCCTCTCTCCATACCCTGGAAGAAATGCTGCTCTTCTCCCTCCCCCTCTCTCCATAGCCTGGACTAAATGCTGCTCTTCTCCCTCTCCATACCCTGGACTAAATGTTGCTCTTCTCCCTCCCCCCCTCCCCATACCCTGGACTAAATGTTGCTCTTCTCCCTCCCCCTCTCTCCATACCCTGGACTAAATGCTGCTCTTCTCCCTCTCCATACCCTGGCCTAAATGCTGCTCTTCTCCCTCCCCATACCCTGGACTAAATGTTGCTCTTCTCCCTCCCCCCCTCCCCATACCCTGGACTAAATGTTGCTCTTCTCCCTCCCCCTCTCTCCATACCCTGAACTAAATGCAGCTCTGCTCCCTCTCTATACCCTGGACTAAATGTTGCTCTTCTCCCTCCCCCTCTCTCCATACCCTGGACTAAATGCTGCTCTTCTCCCTCTCTCCATACCCTGGACTAAATGCTGCTCTTCTCCCTCTCTCCATACCCTGGACTAAATGCTGCTCTTCTCCCTTTCGCCATACCCTGGACTAAATGCTGATTTTCTCCCTCTCTCCATACCCTGGACTAAATGCTGCTTTTCTCCCTCTCTCCATACCCTGGACTAAATGCTGCTTTTCTCCCTCTCTCCATACCCTGGACTAAATGCTGCTTTTCTCCCTCTCTCCATACCCTGGACTAAATGCTGCTCTTCTCCCTCTCCATACCCTGGACAAAATGCTGCTTTTCTCCCTCTCTCCATACCTTGGACTAAATGCTGCTCTTCTCCCTCTCCATACCCTGGACTAAATGTTGCTCTTCTCCCTCCCCCTCTCTTCATACCCTGGACTAAATGTTGCTATTCTCCCCCCCCTCTCTCCATACCCTGGACTAAATGCTGCTTTTCTCCCTCTCTCCATACCCTGGACTAAATGCTGCTCTTCTCCCTCTCCATACCCTGGACTAAATGCTGCTCTTCTCCCTCTCCATACCCTGGACTAAATGCTGCTCTTCTCCCTCTCCATACCCTGGACTAAATGTTGCTCTTCTCCCTCCCCCTCTCTCCATACCCTGGACTAAATGCTGCTTTTCTCCCTCTCTCCATACCCTGGACTAAATGCTGCTTTTCTCCCTCTCTCCATACCCTGGACTAAAAGCTGCTTTTCTCCCTCTCTCCATACCCTGGACTAAATGCTGCTTTTCTCCCTCTCTCCATACCCTGGACTAAATGCTGCTTTTCTCCCTCTCTCCATACCCTGGACTAAATGCTGCTCTTCTCCCTCTCCATACCCTGGACAAAATGCTGCTTTTCTCCCTCTCTCCATACCTTGGACTAAATGCTGCTCTTCTCCCTCTCCATACCCTGGACTAAATGTTGCTCTTCTCCCTCCCCCTCTCTCCATACCCTGGACTAAATGTTGCTCTTCTCCCTCCCCCTCTCTCCATACCCTGGACTAAATGCTGCTCTTCTCCCTCCCCATACCCTGGAATAAATGTTGCTCTTCTCCCTCCCCCCTCCCCATACCCTGGACTAAATGTTGCTCTTCTCCCTCCCTCCCCCTCTCTCCATACCCTGAACTAAATGCTGCTCTTCTCCCTCTCCATACCCTGGACTAAATACTGCTCTTCTCCCTCCCCCCTCTTTCCATACCCTGGACTAAATGTTGCTCTTCTCCTTCCCCCTCTCTCCATACCCTGGACTAAATACTGCTCTTCTCCCTCTCTCCATACCCTGGAGTAAATGCTGCTCTTCTCCCTCCCCATACCCTGGACTAAATGTTGCTCTTCTCCCTCCCCCCCTCCCCATACCCTGGACTAAATGTTGCTCTTCTCCCTCCCCCTCTCTCCATACCCTGAACTAAATGCTGCTCTTCTCCCTCTCCATACCCTGGACTAAAAACTGCTCTTCTCCCTCCCCCTCTCTCCATACCCTGGACTAAATGCTGCTCTTCTCCCTCTCCATACCCTGGACTAAATGTTGCTCTTCTCCCTCCCCCTCTCTACATACCCTGGGCTAAATGCTGCTCTTCTCCCTCCCCCTCTCTACATACCCTGGACTAAATGCTGCTCTTCTCCCTCCCCCTCTATCCATACCCTGGACTAAATGCTGTAAGTGGATATGTAGGCAGAGACAAACCAAAGTTTTACTGCCTTCTCCCCTTTTCTCTCTGTGGGTTGCCTTTGTTGGGCTGAAACAGTGTGTGTGTGTGTGTGTGTGTGTGTGTGTGTGTGTGTGTGTGTGTGTGTGTGTGTGTGTGTGTGTGTGTGTGTGTGTGTGTGTGTGTGTGTGTGTGTGTGTGAGAAACACAGAGGGTATTTGTATGTGAGAGAGAAACACAGAGGGTATTTGTATGTGAGAGAGAGAGAGAATGCTGTGGACTTTGTTTTCACCGCCAGTTGATGTTCTAGCATGGCTCATCTCTAGACACACACACTCCTGCTCTGTTGTCAGGATCACAGTCAGTGTGCTGGCTAGAAGAGGCTCAGACTACTGCTTCAGTGTCTCTACCACACCTACATCATATGTCCTGAACAAGACTGTGAAGTAAGAGAGCAGTAGCAGCAGTAGAGGATGTGATGCAGTGTAAAGGAGCTCGTGTCTGCTTGGTGCTGAGGAATGTCTGTGACTGTTGATTTTCCTCCATTTCACGGTGTCCTCTTCAGAGAGCAGATGACTAGCCTTGCTTAGAATGACGAGAGCTCTCCATTTCTGTGTGTTTCCAGGAAGAGAGAAGGGAAGGAGGCAGCAGGAGATGGAGAGAGGGGCCTATTCTTCCCTCCTCTCATCCCCAGGATGTGGTCCATGTAGTTGGACAACCGTGTCGGTCACAGGCCCCCGGGAACAATTACTAAGACTGTGCTTCTCCCTCTCTCCTTCCCCTCTCGCTCTCTCTCTTTCTCTCAGGCTGACTCGGGCCCTCGTGGGGTCAGTAGGGAGCGTCTGGGAGCAGAGGCGCCCCACCAGCAGGAGAAAGGTGGCCCCTCAGTCCCTGCTCACCTCATAGGAAACCCCTATGCCTTTGGCCTGAGCCCCGGTGCTGTCATGCAGGACGCACGCTTCCAGCCCCTCAAGTCAGTAACATTGCCTGTACAGTACAGCGCTGACAGTACACTCTGTCCTACCCTGTCTTTTATAAGGTGTATTTATAATGATCAAATACAATTAACTAAGTAAATCCCCTCGCTTCCTATTCCCCTCCCTCCTTCTCTTCCTCCTCTCCCTACCCCTCATCTTCCTTCATTATTCCTATATACTTCCTTCCCTCTCTCCCTCTCCTCTCACCAGTCTGCCCAGGCAGCTGCCCCATGGAGTGCCCCCTGGTGGTGTACCAGAGGAGTACCTGCGGGGGTTCCGCCCCTACGCCACGGCCGAGGACCTCCGCATGTCTTCTGGACTGCCCCTGGGCCTGGACCCCGCCACCGCCGCCGCAGCCGCCGCCTACTACCATCCCTCCTACCTGCCACATCCCTCCTTCGCCCCCTATAGGTGAGTCAGGATAACACTCGTCGATCAGCAACAAGACTGCTACTGCTAGGTAGGGGTGCTAACAGAACCTTTGAATTGCCTCTAGTCTTTGGTACTCTTTCAGTTTCCAGTGCTTGCTAACACTCAAGGCTTGGGATAAAAACATGCTAGCTAGTGTTTGATGTTGTTGTCAGTGGCTATTACCTCCAGGGATGCTGAGACAGCCCCAGTTAGCCTCTCGTCCTGTTTTCTGTGGACAGACAGTTTGATGACAAGGCATAGAATTGATGGAGACGGGTAGTGCTTAGTTATAATTCGATCCTGTTGTTTGCGGGCGTGTGTGTGTGTGGGTGGGGGGGGGGGGTGATGTGCTGTAGGCTATGGGACAGGGTGCATGACCGTGCTATGTCAGCAGCACAGCAGGATGAGAGGAGGGCAGAAGCCATCACACACAGCACAGTAATGGAGTTAATGAGGAGATGAGCCACGCAGAGACAGACAGACACAGACATCAGACTGACAACACACACACACATTTGCTCACTCTTTCTCTCTCTCATCCACAAACACACACACACACACACACACACACACCTTTTCTCGCATTCTTTCTCTCCCTCTCTCTCTCGATCTCACTCGCTCTCTCTGAAACACACACATCCAAAGAGAGTGAAGTGTGGCTGCTGTCAGCAGTGTGCTGTGTGGGGTTGATTGAGGTTATTTGACAGGTTGGCTGACCCTCTAATGCCCCCTCCCATGGAGAGACACAGCTCAGGTTAATGATGTAAACACTGGTTAACTGGGACACTCACTGTTATATTCTCTCTCACTCTCTCTCCCTTTCAATTCCCTCCTCTCCATCGCTCTGTCTCTCCCTCTCTATCTTTCCTTTCAACTCCCTCCTCTCCATCGCTCTGTCTCTCTCTCTCCCTCTCTATCTTTCCTTTCAACTCCCTCCTCTCCATCACTCTGTCTCTCTCCCTCTCTATCTTTCCTTTCAACTCCCTCCTCTCCATCGCTCTGTCTCTCTCTCTCCCTCTCTATCTTTCCTTTCAACTCCCTCCTCTCCATTGCTCTCTCTCTCCCTCTATCTTTCCTTTCAATTCCCTCCTCTCCATCGCTCTGTCTCTCTCCCTCTCTCTTTCCTTTCAACTCCATCCTCTCCATCGCTCTCTCTCACTCTCTCTCCCTTTCAACTCCCTTCTCTCCATCGCTCTGTCTCTCTCTCTCCCTCTCTCTTTCCTTTCAACTCCCTCCTCTCCATTGCTCTCTCTCACTCTCTCTCCCTTTCAATTCCCTCCTCTCCATCGCTCTGTCTCTCTCACTCTCTCTCCCTTTCAATTCCCTCCTCTCCATCACTCTGTCTCTCTCCCTCTCTATCTTTCCTTTCAACTCCCTCCTCTCCATCGCTCTGTCTCTCTCCCTCTCTATCTTTCCTTTCAACTCCCTCCTCTCCATCGCTCTGTCTCTCTCTCTCCCTCTCTATCTTTCCTTTCAACTCCCTCCTCTCCGTCGCTCTGTCTCTCTCTCTCCCTCTCTCTTTCCTTTCAACACCCTCCTCTCCATCGCTCTGTCTCTCTCCCTCTCTATCTTTCCTTTCAACTCCCTCCTCTCCATCGCTCTGTCTCTCTCTCTCCCTCTCTATCTTTCCTTTCAACTCCCTCCTCTCCATCGCTCTGTCTCTCTCTCTCTCCCTCTCTCTTTCCTTTCAACTCCCTCCTCTCCATCGCTCTGTCTCTCTCCCTCTCTATCGTTCCTTTCAACTCCCTCCTCTCCATCACTCTGTCTCTCCCTCTCTCTTTCCTTTCAACTCCCTCCTCTCCATCGCTCTGTCTCTCTCTCTCCCTCTCTCTTTCCTTTCAACTCCCTCCTCTCCATCGCTCTGTCTCTCTCCCTCTCTATCTTTCCTTTCAACTCCCTCCTCTCCATCACTCTGTCTCTCTCCCTCTCTATCTTTCCTTTCAACTCCCTCCTCTCCATCACTCTGTCTCTCTCCCTCTCTATCTTTCCTTTCAACTCCCTCCTCTCCATCGCTCTGTCTCTCTCTCTCCCTCTCTATCTTCCTTTCAACTCCCTCCTCTCCATCGCTCTGTCTCTCTCTCTCCCTCTCTCTTTCCTTTCAACACCCTCCTCTCCATCGCTCTGTCTCTCTCCCCTCTCTATCTTTCCTTTCAACTCCCTCCTCTCCATCACTCTGTCTCTCCCTCTCTCTTTCCTTTCAACTCCCTCCTCTCCATCGCTCTGTCTCTCTCCCTCTCTATCTTTCCTTTCAACTCCCTCCTCTCATCACTCTGTCTCTCCCTCTCTCTTTCCTTTCAACTCCCTCCTCTCCATCGCTCTGTCTCTCTCTCTCCCTCTCTCTTTCCTTTCAACTCCCTCCTCTCCATCGCTCTGTCTCTCTCCCTCTCTATCTTTCCTTTCAACTCCCTCCTCTCCATCACTCTGTCTCTCTCCCTCTCTATCTTTCCTTTCAACTCCCTCCTCTCCATCACTCTGTCTCTCTCCCTCTCTATCTTTCCTTTCAACTCCCTCCTCTCCATCGCTCTGTCTCTCTCTCTCCCTCTCTATCTTTCCTTTCAACTCCCTCCTCTCCATCGCTCTGTCTCTCTCCCTCTCTATCTTTCCTTTCAACTCCCTCCTCTCCATCACTCTGTCTCTCCCTCTCTCTTTCCTTTCAACTCCCTCCTCTCCATCGCTCTGTCTCTCTCTCCCTCTCTCTTTCCTTTCAACTCCCTCCTCTCCATCGCTCTGTCTCTCTCCCTCTCTATCTTTCCTTTCAACTCCCTCCTCTCCATCACTCTGTCTCTCTCCCTCTCTATCTTTCCTTTCAACTCCCTCCTCTCCATCACTCTGTCTCTCTCCCTCTCTATCTTTCCTTTCAACTCCCTCCTCTCCATCGCTCTGTCTCTCTCCCTCTCTATCTTTCCTTTCAATTCCCTCCTCTCCATCACTCTGTCTCTCTCTCTCTCTCTCTCAGGATGGATGATCCATTCTGTCTATCAGCTCTGAGGTCACCGTTCTACCATCTCCAAGGAGGGGGAGGCCTGCCCCCCCTGCACCCCTCTGCTGTCCACATGCACCTGCAGGGGGTCCGCTACCCTGGGGACCTCACACACGCCTCACTGTCCGCTCTGCAGTCTGAGAGACTGTCTGAAAGGTACTGTCTTCTACACTCTCATACATACACACACATACACACACATATAGTGTACACACACATACATACACATATGTTGTACACACACATACATACACATATAGTGTACACACACATACATACACATATAGTGTACACACACATACATACACATATAGTGTACACACACATACATACACACACATACATACACATATAGTGTACACACACACCTAAGGGGAAATTGTCAGATTTTTTAAATAAGTCTTTCAATGTCTTTCTGAGTGTTGTAATGGTCAGCTATAATAATGCTCTGTCGTTCTTCTCTCTCTTTACATCTAATTCCTTCTCTCTTCCCTTATGTCTCTCTCTCCTTCTCTCTTCCCTAATGTCTCTCTCTCCTTCTCTCTTCCCTTATGTCTCTCTCTCCTTCTCTCTTCCCTTATGTCTCTCTCTCCTTCTCTCTTCCCTAATGTCTCTCTCTCCTTCTCTCTTCCCTTATGTCTCTCTCTCTCCTTCTCTCTTCCCTTATGTCTCTCTCTCCTTCTCTCTTCCCTTATGTCTCTCTCTCCTTCTCTCTTCCTTAATGTCTCTCTCTCCTTCTCTCTTCCCTAATGTCTCTCTCTCCTTCTCTCTTCCCTAATGTCTCTCTCTCCTTCTCTCTTCCCTAATGTCTCTCTCTCCTTCTCTCTTCCCTAATGTCTCTCTCTCCTTCTCTCTTCCCTAATGTCTCTCTCTCCTTCTCTCTTC
The DNA here is from genome assembly GCF_002021735.2 of Oncorhynchus kisutch. Classification (NCBI taxonomy): domain Eukaryota; kingdom Metazoa; phylum Chordata; class Actinopteri; order Salmoniformes; family Salmonidae; genus Oncorhynchus; species Oncorhynchus kisutch. The sequence continues at coordinate 68,922,083 of NC_034181.2, read as the reverse complement.
CCGAATGTCTCTCTTTCCTTCTCTCTTCCCTTATGTCTCTCTTCTACAGGCTCCAGATGGAAGATGAGCTCCGGCAGCGAGAGAGGGAGCGTGAGCGTGAACGAGAGCGCGAGAAAGAGAGGGAGCGTGAGGCGGAGCGAGAGAAGGAGCGGGAGAGAGAAAGAGAGAGGGAGCGAGAAAGAGAGAAGGAGCTGGAGCGGGAGAGAGAGCGGGAGAGGGAGAGGGAGCGGGAGAGAGAGAAGGAGCGAGAGAGAGAGAGGGAGATGGAGAGGCAGAAGGAGAGGCAGAAGGAGAGAGTGATGAGAGAGAAGGAGCTACAGTCCAAGGCGATGGAGAGTCACTACCTGGCTGAGCTCCATGCCATGAGAGGACAGGAGGACAGAACCAAGCCTGAGAGACTCACCCCCAACCGGCCAGGTACGACACAACACCACCCCATCCCACCGTCCTTCAAACCTCTCAAGCACAGTCCTGCCTAACTTTATATTGTACCACTGAAAATATTTCCATGACCTGTGTCACCTCAATAAAAACAGTTCACATCACACTGATATGGGTCTTCAATAATCAGGATAAAACCACATTTTCCCCCTCTTCTCAGACAAAACCAAAGAGCCCGTCCTCCAAGCTCCTAAGCCAATGCCACCAGGCCTCCACTCCTCCCTGAGCCAATCACATCACGGCGTTCCCGGCCTGGTCTCCGCCCATGGCCTCTACCTGGGGCCCGGCGGTGTGGGGGTGGGGCTCACTGCCGCCATGATGCTCCAGCGGACCAATGAGGAAGAGCGCTGGTTGGCGCGGCAACGGATGCTTCGCCAGGAGAAGGAGGATCGTCAGTACCAGGTGTCAGAGTTCAGACAGCAGGTCCTAGAGCAACACCTGGACTTGGGAAGACCTGGGGAGGGAGGAGAGCTACGCTCAGACACACACAGGTTAGACACACACACACATATACATATACACACATACACACATACATATACACACATACACACATACATATACACACATACACACACACTCATACACACACACACACACATACACACACACACACACACACACACACACAGGTTAGACACACACACATATAAACACACACACAAATACACTCTATATTCTAGTAGAGAGGGATTTGGATTCTCCAGATGTAGTCCTTCTACTCACTTCACTAGTGCAGTTTGCAGGAGCTGTGAGATATGGTAGAATCTGAGTCTCTCTCTGTATCTTGTCACTGCCTTTCTGATGGGGACAGTTTCTAGCTGCGTACGGTGCAGTGCCACGCTGCAGTATGGCAGTCGTCACAAGTCTCTTAGGCAAGAGGATGTAGAGGAAGATAAAGGCAGTCACATGAATCACATCATCCCCTATTCCTATACCCTAACACCTGACAGCCCCGTCACACACACACACACACACACGGTAGGCTCTAAGGCTTCTGGGGTAGGAATGTCATTGATGGGTTTCAGTTAGTAGGAGAATTGGGGTCCTAATGCCTGATGGTTGTTGGCTCATCAGGAGGAGATTTAGATTATCATTCAGGCAGTGAGGGGGGCAGCTAAAATATACAAAGGCTAATTCTGGGCTAATCCTCTCCACCTTGTACAGCTTAAACCCTGTTCTCCCTCTGTGTGTGTGTGTGTGTGTGTGTGTGTGTGTGTGTGTGTGTGTGTGTGTGTGTGTGTGTGTGTGTGTGTGTGTGTGTGTGTGCGTGTGTGTGGTGTGTGTGTTGCTGGCCCTGCCATGTGTTTTGTGTGTGTGTGTGTGTGCGTTGCTGGCCCTGCCATGTGTTTTGTGTGTGTGTGTGTGTGTTGCTGGCCCTGCCATGTGTTTTGTGTGTGTGCGTTGCTGGTCCTGCCATGTATTTTGTGTGTGTGTGTTGCTGGTCCTGCCATGTGTTTTGTGTGTGTGTGTTGCTGGTCCTGCCAAGTGTTTTGTGTGTGTGCGTTGCTGGTCCTGCCATGTGTTGTGTGTGTGTGTGTTGCTGGTCCTGCCATGTGTTTTGTGTGTGTGTGCGTTGCTGGTCCTGCCATGTGTTTTGTGTGTGTGTGTTGCTGGTCCTGCCATGTGTTTTGTGTGTGTGCGTTGCTGGTCCTGCCATGTGTTTTGTGTGTGTGCGTTGCTGGTCCTGCCATGTGTTTTGTGTGTGTGCGTTGCTGGTCCTGCCATGTGTTGTGTGTGTGTGTGTTGCTGGTCCTGCCATGTGTTTTGTGTGTGTGTGTTGCTGGTCCTGCCATGTGTTTTGTGTGTGTGTGTTGCTGGTCCTGCCATGTGTTTTGTGTGTGTGCGTTGCTGGTCCTGCCATGTGTTGTGTGTGTGTGCGTTGCTGGCCCTGCCATGTGTTTTGTGTGTGTGTGTGTGTGTTGCTGGCCCTGCCATGTGTTTTGTGTGTGTGCGTTGCTGGTCCTGCCATGTATTTTGTGTGTGTGTGTTGCTGGTCCTGCCATGTGTTGTGTGTGTGTGTGTGTGTTGCTGGTCCTGCCATGTGTTTTGTGTGTGTGTGTGTTGCTGGTCCTGCCATGTGTTTTGTGTGTGTGCGTTGCTGGTCCTGCCATGTGTTTTGTGTGTGTGTGTTGCTGGTCCTGCCATGTGTTTTGTGTGTGTGCGTTGCTGGTCCTGCCATGTGTTTTGTGTGTGTGCGTTGCTGGCCCTGCCATGTGTTTTGTGTGTGTGTGTTGCTGGTCCTGCCATGTGTTTTGTGTGTGTGCGTTGCTGGTCCTGCCATGTGTTTTGTGTGTGTGTGTTGCTGGTCCTGCCATGTGTTTTGTGTGTGTGTGTTGCTGGTCCTGCCATGTGTTTTGTGTGTGTGCGTTGCTGGTCCTGCCATGTGTTTTGTGTGTGTGCGTTGCTGGTCCTGCCATGTGTTGTGTGTGTGTGCGTTGCTGGCCCTGCCGTGTGTGTGTGTGTGTGTGTGTGTGTGTGTGTGTGTTTTGTGTGTGTGTGTGTGTGTGTGTGTGTGTGTGCGTTTCTGGCCCTGCCATGTGTTTTAGTAGGTAGGTCAGGTTTCATGGGTGGGGTTAATACAGGTCTGGTAGACACACTGTTCCTATCTATAATCCTGCTATATAATCACCTTGATACGGTGTGCTGGGTTCTTTACAACCCAGGGCCTGCAGATTGCAGATACACACACCCACACACAGAGAGAGTCCATATCGCTGGAGGCATGTAGAGTCAGATTAGGAGGTAAAGTGCCAGGTTTGGTATTGGGAGGTTCTGGACATTTCTGTCCCTCCGTCTGTGTCCATCCATCTGCCAATTTCTGTCTGTTGTCTTTTTTTCTCCCTCATCCTGACTCTGTCTGTCTGTCTGTCAGTTGAATCTGTGTCTGTTTCACCCTGTCATGTTTGTCCGTCTGTCAGTACTGCTCTGTGTGAATCCTGTGTGTTGAAAAGATCAAAGCAACCCAGGCTGGGTGGAGAGCTGTAGAGGTGGAGAGCTGTAGAGGTGGAGAGCTGTAGAGGTGGAGAGCTGTAGAGGTGGAGAGCTGTAGAGGTGGAGAGCTGTGGAGAGCTGTAGAGGTGGAGAGCTGTAGAGGTGGAGAGCTGTAGAGGTGGAGAGCTGTAGAGGTGGAGCGCTGTAGAGGTGGAGAGCTGTAGAGGTGGAGCGCTGTAGAGGTGGAGCGCTGTAGAGGTGGAGCGCTGTAGAGGTTTGTAGAGGTGGAGCGCTGTAGAGATGGAGCGCTGTAGAGGTGGAGCGCTGTAAAGGTGGAGAGCAGGGGCCTGTGTAATCTGACCACATCCTCCTTTCCTTTCCACTACGCTCTGGGCTACTCTGCCTGGACCTGATAAGACCATCACAGAGAGGGAAAGAGAGAGAAGAGGGAGGGAGATGCCTACCTATATGTGTGTGTATTTGGGAGAAGGTGCATCTGTGGAGTTGAGGTGTATGAATTACAGAAGACTGTGCATCATGGCTCGTTGTGAGTAACACAACACAGTGCTCATTACAGTCTCTCTCTCTCTCACTCTCTCTGACACAGATCCATACCAAATCATCATGAACCGGGTGGCCGTGACCTCCACCCCCACCTGGGCGCCCCTCCCCCCCTCATCTCTCCCAAACCCCTCCAGTCGCGCGACCACCCCCACCACCCTCCCCCCACCACCCTGTGGAACCCCGCCTCCCTCATCGATACCGCCTCGGACTCACGACGCACCACCCACCACGACCCTCCGGGCTTGGGCCACTACGACCTCAGCCGCTTGCCTCCCAAACTGGAGGATGGGCTCCGGAGGGGCAGGGACCGGGACGGGGGCCTGGAGAAGTACCACCCCCCACTCCGAGGCCCCCCGGGGCTGCCTGAGCCCAGCACCTTCCTGGCAGAGCTGGAGAAATCAACCCAGACCTTCTTCAGCCAGCAGAGGGCCTCGCTGTCCCTGCCCAGCCAGTACGGAGAGCTGGGGGGAGGGATGAAGAGCAGCGGGGCCCTGAAGAGCCTCCAGGGTCCCTCAGGGATGGGGAGACAAAGCCAGGCCCAGGGACACAGTCTGGGCCAGGGAATGGGGCCTGAGTCTGGCCTAATATATGATGAGTTTCTCCAGCAGCACCGTAGGCCTGTCAGTAAACTGGACCTGGAGGAGAGGAGGAGGAGAGAGGCCAGGGAAAAAGGTGAGATATACCCTACTGCTGTTAAACCCATTGTTTCACGCTTGTGTTTTTAGAGTTTAGTTGATTTTGTTTCGATGTTTCGTGTTTGTATTATGTTGAAAATGCATTCCAAGCTAAAAAGTCTAACTTGTGTAGAGATTCTGTTTTTGTGGTGTCAGTGTCAGAACATTGTATTTGTGTGGTGGTAGTATGTACTGAAGTTGTGAGTTGTGTTTGTGTGGTGGTAGTATGTCCTGAAGTTGTTAGTTGTGGTTGTGTAGTGGTACTATGTACTGAAGTTGTAGGTTGTGGTTGTGTAGTGGTAGTATGTACTGAAGTTGTGAGTTGTGTTTGTGTGGTGGTAGTATGTCCTGAAGTTGTTAGTTGTGGTTGTGTAGTGGTACTATGTACTGAAGTTGTAGGTTGTGGTTGTGTAGTGGTAGTATGTACTGAAGTTGTAGGTTGTGGTTGTGTAGTGGTAGTATGTACTGAAGTTGTAGGTTGTGGTTGTGTAGTGGTAGTATGTACTGAAGTTGTAGGTTGTGGTTGTGTAGTGGTAGTATGTAGTGAAGTTGTAGGTTGTGTTTGTGTGGTGGTAGTATGTACTGAAGTTGTAGGTTGTGGTTGTGTAGTGGTAGTATGTACTGAAGTTGTAGGTTGTGGTTGTGTAGTGGTAGTATGTAGTGAAGTTGTAGGTTGTGGTTGTGTAGTGGTAGTATGTAGTGAAGTTGTAGGTTGTGTTTGTGTGGTGGTAGTATGTCCTGAAGTTGTTGGTTGTGGTTGTGTAGTGGTAGTATGTACTGAAGTTGTAGGTTGTGGTTGTGTAGTGGTAGTATGTACTGAAGTTGTAGGTTGTGGTTGTGTAGTGGTAGTATGTACTGAAGTTGTAGGTTGTGGTTGTGTAGTGGTAGTATGTAGTGAAGTTGTAGGTTGTGGTTGTGTAGTGGTAGTATGTACTGAAGTTGTAGGTTGTGGTTGTGTAGTGGTAGTATGTACTGAAGTTGTAGGTTGTGGTTGTGTAGTGGTAGTATGTACTGAAGTTGTAGGTTGTGGTTGTGTAGTGGTAGTATGTACTGAAGTTGTAGGTTGTGGTTGTGTAGTGGTAGTATGTACTGAAGTTGTAGGTTGTGGTTGTGTAGTGGTAGTATGTAGTGAAGTTGTAGGTTGTGTTTGTGTGGTGGTAGTATGTCCTGAAGTTGTAGGTTGTGGTTGTGTAGTGGTAGTATGTAGTGAAGTTGTAGGTTGTGGTTGTGTGGTGGTAGTATGTCCTGAAGTTGTAGGTTGTGGTTGTGTAGTGGTAGTATGTACTGAAGTTGTAGGTTGTGGTTGTGTAGTGGTAGTATGTACTGAAGTTGTAGGTTGTGGTTGTGTGGTGGTAGTATGTACTGAAGTTGTAGGTTGTGGTTGTGTGGTGGTAGTATGTTCTGAAGTTGTAGGTTGTGGTTGTGTAGTGGTAGTATGTACTGAAGTTGTAGGTTGTGGTTGTGTGGTGGTAGTATGTACTGAAGTTGTAGGTTGTGGTTGTGTAGTGGTAGTATGTACTGAAGTTGTAGGTTGTGGTTGTGTAGTGGTAGTATGTGCTGAAGTTGTAGGTTGTGGTTGTGTAGTGGTAGTATGTCCTGAAGTTGTAGGTTGTGGTTGTGTAGTGCTAGTATGTACTGAAGTTGTAGGTTGTGGTTGTGTGGTGGTAGTATGTCCTGAAGTTGTAGGTTGTGGTTGTGTGGTGGTAGTATGTACTGAAGTTGTAGGTTGTGGTTGTGTAGTGGTAGTATGTACTGAAGTTGTAGGTTGTGGTTGTGTAGTGGTAGTATGTACTGAAGTTGTAGGTTGTGGTTGTGTAGTGGTAGTATGTACTGAAGTTGTAGGTTGTGGTTGTGTAGTGGTAGTATGTACTGAAGTTGTAGGTTGTGGTTGTGTAGTGGTAGTATGTACTGAAGTTGTAGGTTGTGGTTGTGTAGTGGTAGTATGTACTGAAGTTGTTAGTTGTATGTAAGTCAGTACTAACTGTCTCTGGACATTCCAGGTTACTACTATGAGCTGGATGACTCGTATGATGAGAGTGATGAGGAGGAGGTCAGGGCCCACCTCAGGAGGGTAGCAGGGCAGCCCCCTCTCAAACTGGACGACTCTACAGAGGTACGGTTTTATCCTGCACACACACTCTATACACACTGTTATCTCCTGGCTTTATAATACGTTCCTCTCCCCCTGTAGAAAGTGGACTTCCTGTGTGTGTTTGGTCTGACCACGGTGTCACGACGTGACCACCTGGTGCAGCAGAAGAGGAGGAAGAGGAGGAGGATGCTGAGGGAGCGCAGCCCCTCGCCCCCGGCTGTTCTGTCCAAACGCACCCCTCCTCCCCCGGCCCCCCTCAGCACCCACTTCACCCCAGAGGAGATGGACAGAGCCCCCGAACTGGAAGACAAGAAACGCTTCCTCACCATGTTCAGCCTGTCCCACGTCTCTGTACAGCAGAGGAGAGGTATGTACCCTACATCCTAAACACTACACCCTAACCCCTACTCACCATCCAACCACACTGCACAGAGCAACTAACCCCCTAAAGCTGTCATGAACATGGTTATCATGTCCACTGTGCTCTGGAGACATGTACACAGTGTGACAGACACCTGACATTTCACTATCTGTATTGTACATTATAAACTGGTTGGTTCGAGCCCTGATTCTTGATTGGCTGAAAGCCGTTGTATATCAAACCGTATACCACGGGTAAGACCATTTGTTTTGACTGTTCTAATTACGTTGGTAACTAGTTTAGATGTGTTGTGCCTAAGAACAGCTCTTAGCCTTGGTATATTGGCCATATACCACAACCCTTGTGCCTTATTGCTTAATGATGCGTTATATATTAAACACACTGCTGCTAGCATGCATTACACATTACTCTGCCTCCCTCTTCAGTGTGACAGCTGGACTTTCTGTGAGGAGAAACAGATATACACACACTGCTGTGGCGAGGCGTGGAGTGGCAGCGGCAGGTTTATGGTGATCCCACGCTAATCCTGTGGATTTACCACATGCTGCCTGCAGATGGCAGTGTGCAGCCTCCCACACACTCTCACACACACACACACACACACACACACACACACACACACACACACACACACACACACACACACACACACACACACACACACACACACACACAGCAGAGGTGCAGCAGGGATTACAGAGACAATGGATGAGATGTTAATTCTCTCTCTCTCTTTCTCTCCCTCTCTCTCTCTCCCTCTCTCTCTCTCACCCTCTCTCTCTCTCTCTCTCATACCCTCTCTCACCCTCTCTCTCTCTCTCTCTCTCTCTCCCTCCCCCTCTTACCCTCTCCCCCTCTCTCTCTCTCTCTCTCTCTCTCTCTCTCTCTCTCTCTCTCTCACCCTCTCTCACTCTCACTCTCCCTCTCTCTCTCTCTCTCTCTCTCTCTCTCTCACCCTCTCTCACTCTCCCTCTCTCTCTCTCTCCCTCCCTCTCTCTCTCTCTCTCTCTCTCTCCCTCCCCCTCTTACCATCTCCCTCTCTCTCTCTCTCTCTCTCTCGCTTGCTTTCTCTCCCTCTCTATATATATATATATATATATATTTCTCTCTCTGCCAGATAATGAGACAGTGGTAGAGTTGCTTCAGGCCATTAAACAGAAGAGCGTAACCTTGGATACCATCAGACATGCCCCTCACCCCCTATGTAAGACCCCCCCAGCACAGAACTCAGGTAAGCGCGCACGCACGCACAAACACAAACAAACACACACCTTTCCTCATTCCTTGCCTGCTGTTAGCAGCCAGGTGTGTGAGAGACATCTCTGTAGTAATGTTACAGCAGTAATGTTATGGGTTGGGGTTCAAATGACTGATTGCCTGCTGATGTCTTGATACCGTATATTTATATGAATCTGGGTGGGAATGTGTCTCAATGCGTCTCAATTCATTGCCTGTAACATACGCCTGTCCCGACAGATCCTGCCTCAGCGCTTTCCAGCGAATCAGATGAGCCACTCAGTGTCAGTCCCTCCTCCCGCAGCGGACTCCTGGGGCAGCCTAAACCCCCCTCCTCCTCTGACGCACTGAGACCAAAGGACCCCCCTCCTCCACTCCCCTACCTGGAAAAGACCCGTGGGCTCCCTGAAGGCCCCCCCTCCAAGAGGAGCTCGTCGTCCAGCCTGCTGAATAGCCTGCGGCCCTCCTTGCAGCCTAAAGATGCTCCCCCCAGCCTGAACGGCCAGACCAAGCCCTGGGAGAGCTTTACTGCTGAAGAGTTTTCCCAGCAGTTCCACGAGTCTGTCCTCCAGTCCACACAGAAGGCCCTGCAGAAGCACAAAGGCAGGTTATACCGCAGCAGCTCTCCTTCATACTCCAGGTGGAAGTTACCCTCAGGCACAGATCTAGGATCAGCTTATACTGTGAATCTCCAGATCAAATCAAATTGTATTTGTCACATGCGCCGAATACAACCTTACCTTACTGTGAAATGCATACTTTCAAGCCCTCAACCAAAAATGCAGTTTTAAGAAAAATAAGAGTTAAGAAAAGGCCTGAACAGGGAATACAGGAGGAGACTAAGCATACACCCTTGAGGGGCCCCCGTGTTGAGGATCAGTGTGGCAGATGTGTTGTTGCCTACCCTCCCCTGTTTGGTCCCAGGGTCCTTAGCTTAGTGATGGGCTTTGAGGGTACTATGGTGTTGAACGCTAATCTGTAGTCAATGAATAGCATTCTCACGTAGGTGTTCCTTTTGTCCAGGTGGGAAAGGGCAGTGTGGAGTGCAATAGAGATTGCATCATCTGTGGATCTGTTGGGGCGGTATGCAAATTGGAGTGGGTCTAGGGTTTCTGGGATAATGGTGTTGATGTGAGCCATGACCAGCCTTTCAAGTACTTCATGGCTACAGATGTGAGTCCTACGGGTCGGTAGTTATTTAGGCAGGTTACCTTAGTGTTCTTGGGTACAGAGACTATGATGGTCTGCTTGAAACATGTTTGGTATTACAGACTCGGTCAGGGAGAGCTTGAAAATGTCAGTGAAGAAACTTGCCAGTTGAAACCAAAATAGATCCTAACCCTGACTATTAAGGTTGTGCAGTATTTTACCTGATTTTAACGTTCTGTCATAGAGTTTTCCCATCTTAAGGGGTTAAATAAATCAAAAATACTATTGTAGGTGCCAATGTATTGCCATTAAAGTAACAGGGTTGACTGTAAATGGGTTGAGGTTTTCATCTTACATCAGCCATAAATCCCCTCGTGACAGAGGGAATGGAAGCTTGTTCTGTGCAACAGGGATGGGCAATTGAATGCAAGTTTCCCCCCAAAAAAGATATTGTAAAATATTTCTAGCCTATCTATCAATGGGTAACAGTGTTGACTAGTTTTGCTTGACTCGCATGGTTTTCCAGCCAAAAAGCATAGACCCAACTCACCTGCTTTTACACCATGATTTGACTATTATTTGTTCAATGTTTATTTTGAAAAACATATATTCAAAGGAATAGTTTCACCATATTAAAACAAAAGTTCACTAAATTAAATCAATATTAATCTTCAGAAATGATTTTGTCAAACAATAACATAACTAGGGCTAACAATGATGGTAATAAACTTGAAGAACTTTGGGTTAAAGACCCAATACAGTAGTGTAAGACTGTTCGGTGGGATGGAGTTTTGGCCTGCCTGGTGACATCACCAGGCGGTACATTTGTTAATAAACCAACAAGAAAGAGAATAACTACTCGTTTTTAGTTTTCCCCTCCCTACTTAGACCACTCCCAGACAGTCCTAGCGAAATTCTTGCTTGAGAAATTGCTCTTTGCTAAAAGGCTAGTTTGGTTTATTTTTGACCATTTTAATTGAAAACAATCACAGTATGATCCTTCATTTTTACCCAGAAAATATTTGAAATGTAGATAAAAACTGCTGCATTGGACCTTTAAAAACATGCAAAGGACATGTTCTGAAGTTTGGCATCAGAAAAATCTGATTTATAGAATTTCCCATGTGGTCAATATTAAAGGGAACTTCATTGAGTATAACAGGCTTATACAATTCAGTATTAGTGCACAATTTCTCCTTTAAATATCAAAAGGGTGCAAAATGTTCTCTATTTGTGGAACAACCCAAGTATTAATGATGTGTTAATGTAATATCTTGGGCTCCCGAGCAGCGCAGCGGTCTAAGACATTGTATCTCAGTGCAAGAGGCATGACTACAGTCCCTGGTTTGAATCCATGCTGTATCACATATGGCTGTGATTGGGAGTCGTATCGGGCGGCGCACAATTGGCCCAGCGTTGTCTGGGTTTGGCCGGGGTAGGCCATCATTGTAAAGAAGAATTTGATCTTAACTGACTTGCCAAGTTAAATAATGGTTAAATAAATATAAATATCCCTTTCTCTCTAGGTGGAGCCACAGTGATCTCAGCGCCCTCTCACCTCCAGGACTCCTCAGTGCACTACAACATTCCAGAGCTGCAGAGCGCCCCCAGTCGGCCGCCCCCGCCACACACACACCCTCACACACACTCCATCCAACACCCGCACCCACACTCCATCCAACACCCGCACTCACACGCGCACCCGCTCCCCCAGCCCAATGGGCAGCACTGCCCCCCGCACCCCCACCGAGAGCCCCCAGGAGCGAGGGAGGAGCAGTCTGCACCAGAGGACTCAGAAGAAGAGGAGGAAGAGGAGGAAGAGGAGGCCCCAGTACCCAGGTGGCAGGGGATTGAAGCGATCTTTGAAGCCTATCAGGAATACATTGAAGGTAAGCAGTCAGTCACTTGTCTGTTTATTTAAAGGCCCAGTGCAGTCAAAACGTCATTTCAGCCTGTAATTTAAAAAGTATATATAATATTATTATTATTGTAACTATTATTTATTTGGGGCTGTTTTAGTGGGGTGAAGTGTTGTCAGTGAATTAGTTAATAGACCAATAAGAAAGAGAGTTTCAAACCTCTCTGCCAATAACAGCTAGTTTTCAGTTTTCCCCTTCCCACTTAGACCACTCACAGACACTCCTAGTAAAAATTATTTCTTGAGAAATTGCTATTTCCTAAGAAGCTTTTTATTTTTTGACCATTTTAATTGAAAGCAATCACAATAAGGTACTTAATTGGCTGCATTGGACCTTTAATGACTAATGTCCTTGATTTTGGAATCGTTCATGTATGGTTGAAATCTAGAGACCAATGGACATTTCTGACTCTTTGGTTATGAGTAGTTGTAGCGTATTCCCAACACTAGAGGGTGGTATTTATCTTTTTCTACTACTCTCTGTTGGTCCAACAAATAGGATGTAAACAGTCAAACATACATACACACACTATCTGTAATGAGTCTTGTGTAGTGAGTTGTGTGCTGTATGCTGCTTGCCTGTGGCAGTATGGTCTGCTGTAGCTCTAGCTGTGTCCTGCTCTCTGGTTATTGGTACATGGGGAGACAGACAGGCAGGGAGTGTTAGCGTGGATGCTAATGAGACCCCAGGTCACATCCCTCAGGCTCACTGTTATTCTCTTCTCCTTCCTCTCCCTCTCCTCCTCTGCCTCCCTCCTCTCCTTCTCCTCCTTCTCCACCCCCCCCCCCCCTTTTCTTCCCCTGCCTTCGGTCCTCCCTCCCTCCTTCAGAGCAAGGTGTGGAGCGCCAGGTGCTGCAGAGCCAGTGTCGGAGACTGGAGAACCAGCACTACAACCTGAGCCTGACAGCAGAGCAGCTCTCCCACAGCATGGGGGTAAGACCCTGTCTGCTACATCTATCATCACTGAGCTTCCTGCAAATCGTTTGGAGGAAATATAATGTCTATTTTAATCAGCTATGTTCAATTGTATTCTTCATACTGTAAAATAATATTAAATAATGCCACATAATTCTAAGCAAATGTGTGGGTGAGTGTGTATCCTGGTGCTGTGTTTTGTTACTTTCTCTTTATGGTGTTACATTTTTGTTAATATGGTTTTATTGACTCTACTCCCCCCTCTCTCTCTCTCTCTCTCTCTCTCTCTCCTCTCTCTCTCTCTCTCTCTCTCTCTCTCTCTCTCTCTGTCTCTCTCTCTCTCTCTCTCTGTCTCTCTCTCTCTCTCTCTCTCTTGTCTCTCTCTCTCTCTCTCTCTGTCTCTCATCGTCTCTCTCGTCTGTCTCTCTCTGTCCTCTCTCCCTCCTCTCTCTCTCTCTCTGTCTCGTCTCTCTCCTTCTCTCTGTCTCTCTCTGTCTCGCTCTCTTCCTCTCTCTTCTCTCTCTCCTCTCTCTTGTCTCTCTGCTCTCTCTCTCTCATCGTCTCTCTCTCTTCTCTCTCTCTCTCTCTCTCTCTCTCTCTCTCTCTCTCTCCTCTGTCTCTCTCTCTCTCTCTTCTTCTCCTCTCTCTCCTCTCTCTCTCTCTTCTCTTGTTCTCTTCTCTCTCTCTCTTCTTCTCTCTCTCTCTCTCTCTCTCTCTCTGTTCTCTCTGTCTCTTCTCTCTCTCTCTCTCTCTCTCTTCTCTCTCTCTGTCTCTTTCTGTCTCTTCTCTCTCCTCTCTCTCTGTCTCTTCTTCTCTCTCTCTCTCTCTCTCTTCCTCTCTCTCCTCTCTCTCTCTCTCTCTTCTCTTCTCTCTCTTCTCTCTCTCGTCTCTCTCTTCTCTCCTCTATCTCTCTCTCTCTCTCTCTCTCTCTCTCTCTCTCTCTCTCTCGCTCTGTCTCTCTCTCTCCTCTGTCTCTCTCTCGTCCGCTTCTCTTCTCCTCTCTCTCTCTGTTCCTCTCTCTCTCTCTCTCTCTCTCTCCTCTCTCTCTCTCGTCTCTCTCTCTCTCTCTCTCTCTTCTCTCTCTCTCTCTCTCTCTCTCTCTCTGTCTCTCTCTCTCTCTCTCTCTCTCTCTCTCTCTCTGTCTCTCTCTCTCTCTTCTCTCTCTCTCTCTGTCTCTCTCTCTCTCTCTCTCTGTCTCTCTCTCTCTGTCTCTCTCTCTCTCTCTCTCTGTCTCTCTCTCTCTCTCTCTCTCTCTCCCTTCTCCTCTGTTTAAAGGAGTTGATGTCTCAGAGACAGAAGCTGGCGGTGGAGAGGGAGAAGTTACAGGCCGAGTTGGAGCACTTCAGGAAGTGTCTGACGCTGCCGCAGCCCCACTGGGCCAGGGGAGGGCACTACAAGGGTTACCCCCCCAGGTGACAGCTCCACTGGGCCAGGGGAGGGCACTACAAGGGTTACCCCCCCAGGTGACAGCCCCACTGGGCCAGGGGAGGGCACTACAAGGGTTACTCTCCCAGGTGACAGCTCCACAGGAGAGAGGGATGAATTCATGGATTCATTGATAGATGGATGGGGCTGCTGCCAGCCTGCCAGGGACGGTGCCACCAGCCTGTGGTCTGTGATAACCCTGGGGTCAGAGGGAGCAACAGGCACGTCACACACAGGGCAAAGCTCTAGGATGGCATGATCAACACACACACAAACATACAGAGGAACACACTCACACCATTCTCTTCAGCAGGCACCAGTTACTCTCTTACATTGCAGTCCCAGCCCCATCCTGGGCTCCCCTCACAGCCACGCCCACACAGACAATCCTGCAATCGGAGAGCAGCTCAGCCCTGGAATGGGTGTGGTCACGTGACAGAGCGCCATCTACCACCAATCCAATGCCCCTACCTCTGGCCAACCGGACAGGACTGAACCTCCCAGCATCTCTCCTGGTGGCAGGTCAGGCCAGCTTTCAAACTTGAAATGCACTTAAAGAGAAAGACCTGAAGAACTACCTGGTGGTACTGTGTTACGACAAAGAACTGTTCAAATTAGGGAAGAACTTACAAAATGCACATTTTGTAATGGATAAAGGAAATGTTTTATTTCGAGATGAGAATAAGAATTTAAAGGTGCTTCAGCCTTGTATTGTAAATAATATTAAGACTAAAAATAATTTTGTATGTTTTTATTACTTTAATCATTGTTCTTTTAAGAAGAAGAAAATAAGCCTGCCATTTTTATATGTTCATGCTTTTTTGGGTGAAACAGAAAGCTTTGCTTTTAGTGTTTGTTCTGCTGCTGGTCAGGACTGCCCTGTTCAGAGGTGTAGATTGAAGGAGAAATGGAGAGAGAGAACATGCTCCTCTTCTCCTCTTCCCCTTTGACCCAGCAATGTGTGCTGCCGTAGCAGCAGCCTGAGCTCCAGCCACAGCCCTCCCTCCCCTGGCCTCCAGGCCCCGTAAGGCTCACTGAGATGGGGGTAAGACCTAACTCCAGGCCCCACAGGCCTCCCAGATCCATGCACTCCGTCAGAACACCAGGCCCACACAGAACCCCTCCTGTCAGGAATAGCGTGTTTTACCACTCTCCCTGTGTGAGTAGTTACCCATGGGAAAGAGTGAGTGACAGCTACAGTTACAATGTCATCCTTTATTTCTCTCTCTCCTTTTTCCCCCCTTCAGCTCTAGTCCAGGGATGGGCGCTTAGTAGAACTGTTAACTGATAACTAGACCCATCTCTCTGGACCTTATCATTAAGCACAAGGGGCACAACACCCATTATGATGAGACATTCATATCACTAAACCCACAGAGAGGAGGGAACAATGCAGACAATACCACGTCAAGTTTATTCTCCTTTGTGTTTGCCATAAAAGGAAATAGTGCCAAAAGTAGCCCTCCCTCACACAAAATATCATGAGACTTTTAAACCTCCAAATAGAATAATTAAACTAACTCCCTGAATTGAAATGGCCAACCCACTAAACATATTATATTACTACATTTATCCCACTTATCATAATGTCAAAGCCCTTGCCAACAATTGGTTAATGGACAATTGTTTTTCACTTGAGGGCCCTCAAATCCAAAGTCTATTAAAGGTTCTCTTCTGCCAAGTATATGAATCATTGCCCTGCACTGCACTGTACATCTATAGTGTGTGTTTTCAAGCCTGCATCAGTGTCCACCTCGCTGCTGGCCATAGCTGTCTCCTGTGCCTCAGTACCCCTGTTCCCCAGTCTCTCTATTCCCCTACCTTCCTTCTGTGGGAGTGTCTGGCCTTTTAGCCTTGCAGGAGGACCTCCGACAGCATAGATCGCAATGCAGTGTGGGTATTGTAGTGCTCAGTCAGACTTGACAAGGCTTTGAGTATGTAGTCCTAAAGGGGTTCTGTTTGAACTCCAGTCTGATGCTGTGGATGTGAGATGACAGGGAGGGGAGGGTGGCTGCAGGTCTGGTCCCTACATCCCTCTTTGTTCCACTCCTGGTGAGCTCTCAGAGGAACACCCAGTTAGGGAGGCGGAACCATGTTTACAGACCAGAGCAGAGCTACGATAGGAGCACCACTTGTCAATCAGACAGCAAGCGCTACCACTGAGTTAAGCAGCCAATGAGTTAGCGGGAGGACGTTAGGCCCTTCCCCAGAGCCTCCTTACTCTACTACGCACGCACACGCAATAGGCCCCTGACTCTATGGAGGATGTCTAGACTCTAGATGCTGTGAAACTCTGATTTTAAAATGTACTTGTTTGAATTAATTGTAATGTAATATATTATTTGTTGAATGTAGTAATTAGGTATTTATGAATATATTGCTGTAATTTCAGACAAAAAAATAAAATAAAATATTTGAAAAATGTACTTGAATAGTCAAGTCTTCTCTTGGTACCATTTCTTCCTGCAGGTTCACTGCATCCTTTTTCAGTATCTGAGTAAAATTCTAACTCTGATGTGTGTTTAACAGTGAGACTGCATTGAAGTCACACATGTCTGATAGAGATGGGGGTTATCAATGAAGTGTTTCTACTACATTGGGTTTACCATCTGTTTATTATGAGGCAGGCAAAAACTGACAGAAAACATTTAGTGAAATCATCAAACCACTCTTATGTCAAAAGTTAATTATCTGTGATTACTGGACATAATATGTGATAGTTATAATGATGGTTAGAATATGCATGGCATAGTTATAAAATGACAACTGTTAGTATAGGACTCGGGAAGGACAAATCTTACCATTAAATAGCATAGCTTTATACCCTTTTATAAAATGGTTAGTTCTGGCCTGGCATTATGATTATTGCAAACTAAAAGGTGTTTTCCATTCATGCTACATGTCACTGTATTATATCAATAACTCTTTGTTAATATTAATTATGATTAAAACTAAAAGGTTCACAACAAAGTATTCAGTGATTAAGTTCATTTGAATCACAGCCTGAAGGGCAGTCATGCAGTCACAGTCAGACTGTCAGACTGTGAAGTTTCTCTACTCGTCCATCAAACCCTATCTACCCTACAGTATGTGCATGTTCAAATGGAAAACACAGTGATTTCAATGAAAAACAATGTTCCCATGTTTGCGGAGATTAACGGTAAACTCTAAATATATCCACTCAATCAGAAATGACCTTTAAATCGCACTATATCTTTAGCGCTAGGGATTGAATTGGACACAACAAATATGTACACAGTAGGCTGGAAGTGTTGTGTTGGAGGACCAGTAGGGGGCACTCTTCCCTCTGGTCTAAGGCGTTCCCAATGCCCAGGAGCACTGACAGGGACATTGCCCTACGTAAGGTGCAGCCTTTCAGATGGGACGTTAAACGGATGTCCTGACTGTGGTCATTAAAGATCCCATGGTACTTATTGTAACAGTAAGTGATGTAACCCTAGTGTCCTGGCTAACTTATTATATTCCTCAATCCTAATGGGTTCATACTGTGTGTCACTACTCACCTCTACACCATAAAAGCTGATGTCTGGTGAGAATTCTGGCACAAATGGTTGCACCCATAGTTGTGTATGACTAGAGATTCATCCAGTCATAAGGTCATTTAGCAACATTTGAGTTTATGTCTTGTTTGGAAATGACATTCTCATTCTGGATTGGATAGATTTGTATAACCCTTATTTCTACTTGTAGGTATTAAACACTACTTCCAACAGAGGACTTGTGGATTGGATAGATTTGTATAACCCTTATTTCTACTTGTAGGTATTAAACACTACCTCCAACAGAGGACTTGTGGATTGGATAGATTTGTATAACCCTTATTTCTACTTGTAGGTATTAAACACTACCTCCAACAGAGGACTTGTGGATTGGATAGATTTGTATAACCCTTATTTCTACTTGTAGGTATTAAACACTACCTCCAACAGAGGACTTGTGGATTGGATAGATTTGTATAACCCTTATTTCTACTTGTAGGTATTAAACACTACTTCCAACAGAGGACTTGTGGATTGGATAGATTTGTATAACCCTTATTTCTACTTGTAGGTATTAAACACTACCTCCAACAGAGGACTTGTGGATTGGATAGATTTGTATAACCCTTATTTCTACTTGTAGGTATTAAACACTACCTCCAACAGAGGACTTGTGGATTGGATAGATTTGTATAACCCTTATTTCTACTTGTAGGTATTAAACACTACCTCCAACAGAGGACTTGTGGATTGGATAGATTTGTATAACCCTTATTTCTGCTTGTAGGTATTAAACACTACCTCCAACAGAGGACTTGTGGACGGTGCCTCAACATTACAGTAAAATAAAAGTTGTAAGAAAAGTAAGGCTAGAGATTTTTATATCAACATAAGTCTAGGCTTTAGAGCTTCCATTAGTACATATGTGTTACATCTCTGATTGTTTTGCCTGCCTGCTCTCATCCTTTTGGTTCTCAGCCTCTCTCACTTCCTTTCTGAATTGTCTGACCCCACAAGCTGCATTACACATGCTCTTAAATGCCTCATCATTTTCCACAGGAGGTTTTGTACAGTTGTTCTCAAATTCAACTTCTGGACAAGTCAACAGTTCCATCAAGAGTTTTCTTAATTTACCAGAATGTCCTTGGTCTGTTAGTTGACTTTTTATCTCACAATATATGTATATACTTGTTGCCCAAACTCTAGGATCATAATGTGATTGGGCAGTTGTCAGGCCATCCTTATTTACTTTACACCTTGCTGGAACAGAGGTAATTATGGGAAAGACTGCTGTGGAATTGTACACGTTGCTTACCGCTTCTGATCCATGTTGGTGACTCCATTGTTTTGCCTTTTCCAAGAAAACTCTCTGTTAGTGTTTCCTCCCCATCTAGAAGTAAAACACAGAAGTTGGGCTCTGGATAGTATGTACCTAAAGGAAAGTGTTTTACTGTCTCATTTTGAATGCCGTTGTCAACCTGGCTTGGCCTCTTGAAATCCCCCTCCGGAAACTCATAGTCTGTTGACATCACTGTGAGTATTAGAGTGCTGTCTGACCATCTCTAAATAAGAGCTGTACACTTGGTTAAAGCTTACAGTATCAGCATCAATAAAACTGAAATAGATCAGATCGTCAGTATCCTCTCCTCTCAACTCTCTAACAAGCTTTTTAGTTTCTGCATGATTTTTTAGATATTCTCTGATATCTGTATGTGGTATTTTTTTATACATTTTTTTCAGGTCAGGTATTGGGTCATGTTTAATGTTACCATTGGGTCCCCAGGTAAATGAAATATTTTTAAACCTCAGTGTTGTTTTTTCCTCTTATTCTACCAGTTGAGACAGCTGCTTCGTGAGCTCAGGAACATCTTTTCCATTGAGGCCAATGATGATGGCCACGTCTTTCAGGAGCTCCTTATCTTCCTCCTTAAAGCCTGTATCCTCCAACAACGTCAGTAACCTTTGAACCTGTGTGTCACGTTCTGACCTTAGTTCTTTCGTTATGTCTTTGTTTTAGTATGGTCAGGGAGTGAGTTGGGTGGGTTGTCTATGTTAGTTTTTCTATGATTTGCTATTTCTGTGTTTGGCCTGGTATGGTTCTCAATCAGAGGCAGCTGTCAATCATTGTCCCTGATTGAGAACCATATTTAGGGAGCCTGTTTTCTATTGTGTTTCGTGGGTGATTGTTTTCTGTTGTGTGTCTGCACCAGCCAGAACTGTTTTCGGTCGTTTCTCTTTGTTATTTTTGTTATTTCCATGTTCATTTGAATAAATATGGACACATACCACGCTGCACCTTGGTCCTCCTTTTTCCAC
Source organism: Oncorhynchus kisutch (assembly GCF_002021735.2). Taxonomy (NCBI): domain Eukaryota; kingdom Metazoa; phylum Chordata; class Actinopteri; order Salmoniformes; family Salmonidae; genus Oncorhynchus; species Oncorhynchus kisutch. Next base: position 68,902,536 of record NC_034181.2, on the reverse strand, counting down.
CAACAACGGCCATTACACTGTGACTGGATTTGGTCCAGTGGTCGGTTGTTGTCAGGTAGTGGGACCCACATGGGCACATTGATCAGGAACTTGATATTTTGATCCTGGTTCTGGGTTTATCAGGAGAAACAACAAACACAAAGCATGTAAGGTTAGGAAATGAAAGTACCTTTGGTTAAAGGTCACTGTTAGAAATTTGCAGTATCCCTTGGAGAGGATATATTTAAGCTGAAGCTCATTGACCTCTCACTGTAACTCATAGATTTGAGCCCAGATGTTGTTCTACTACAATGACACTGTTGTTGGCTCTCCTGACTGGAACCCTGGTTGAGCTCGTTCCTTTCATCTTGTCTTCCACCCCTCCCCTGTCCCTCTTCCTACTAGATGGCCCTGGCTGTGGGGTGTTGTTCGACCTCTTGGCACCAGGGGGCAAACCTTGCAGCTCAGTATTCTCCAAACTGCAGAACAAAACAGGAATAAATCATGCTTTTTTAAACATAACTACCAGTAATAGGAATAGTTACTTTGTTTTCCTCAAACTCCCTACATTAATAATTTTCACCAAATGGTGTCCCCACTATCCCCAATCTCCCTACTGTATTATGTGGTCGCTGGTTTCTGGGTTGTTAACATGAGACTGTCTGGTGGGCGGCTTCACAGTAGAGTCTGAGGGGAGAAACAGGCTATTCAGAGACTTGGGGAGGGAGGTAGAGAGACTTAGATTGAATGTGTAGTGATAAACCATCCTCTTCTCACCTGGTGGTACTTTACAAACTGGGACGTCTACAGATTCATCAGACGCCTTCCCCAAAAAGCAGGAGAACTTTTAGGAGTGTGGTCCCCAAACAGCAAGAGAACTTTTAGGAGTGTGGTCCCCAAACAGCAAGACAACTTTTAGGAGTGTGGTCCCCAAACAGCAAGAGAACTTTTAGGAGTGTGGTCCCCAAACAGCAAGAGATCTTTTAGGAGTGTGGTCCCCAAACAGCAAGAGAACCTTTAGGAGTGTGGTCCCCAAACAGCAAGAGAACTTTTAGGAGCGTGGTCCCCAAACAGCAAGAGAACCTTTAGGAGCGTGGTCCCCAAACAGCAAGAGAACCTTTAGGAGTGTGGTCCCCAAACAGCAAGAGAACTTTTAGGAGCGTGGTCCCCAAACAGCAAGAGAACTTTTAGGAGTGTGGTCCCCAAACAGCAAGAGAACTTTTAGGAGCTTGGTCCCCAAACAGCAAGAGAACTTTTAGGAGTGTGGTCCCCAAACAGCAAGAGATCTTTTAGGAGTGTGGTCCCCAAACAGCAAGAGAACTTTTAGGAGTGTGGTCCCCAAACAGCAAGAGATCTTTTAGGAGTGTGGTCCCCAAACAGCAAGAGAACCTTTAGGAGTGTGGTCCCCAAACAGCAAGATAACTTTTAGGAGTGTGGTCCCCAAACAGCAAGAGAACTTTTAGGAGCGTGGTCCCCAAACAGCAAGAGAACTTTTAGGAGTGTGGTCCCCAAACAGCAGGATAACTTTTAGGAGCATGGTCCCCAAACAGCAAGAGAACTTTTAGGAGTGTGGTCCCCAAACAGCAGGATAACTTTTAGGAGTGTGGTCCCCAAACAGCAAGAGATCTTTTAGGAGCATGGTCCCCAAACAGCAAGAGAACTTTTAGGAGTGTGGTCCCCAAACAGCAGGATAACTTTTAGGAGTGTGGTCCCCAAACAGCAAGAGATCTTTTAGGAGCATGGTCCCCAAACAGCAAGAGAACTTTTAGGAGTGTGGTCCCCAAACAGCAGGATAACTTTTAGGAGTGTGGTCCCCAAACAGCAAGAGATCTTTTAGGAGCATGGTCCCCAAACAGCAAGAGAACTTTTAGGAGTGTGGTCCCCAAACAGCAGGAGATCTTTTAGGAGTGTGGTCCCCAAACAGCAAGAGAACTTTTAGGAGCGTGGTCCCCAAACAGCAGGATAACTTTTAGGAGCGTGGTCCCCAAACAGCAGGATAACTTTTAGGAGCGTGGTCCCCAAACAGCAGGATAACTTTTAGGAGCGTGGTCCCCAAACAGCAGGATAACTTTTAGGAGCGTGGTCCCCAAACAGCAGGATAACTTTTAGGAGCGTGGTCCCCAAACAGCAGGATAACTTTTAGGAGCGTGGTCCCCAAACAGCAGGAGAACATTGAGGAGCAGGGATCTGGGGTCTTTCTTCTGATCTTTCTCATGATCTTTGTCTCTGTTGTCTGTTATTACCCTCCATGATGTCTCAGACAGACCTACTGTTATTACCCTCCATGATGTCTCAGACAGACCTGTCGTTACCCTCCATGATGTCTTGGACAGACCTACTGTTATTACCCTCCATGATGTCTCAGACAGACCTGTTATTACCCTCCATGATGTCTCAGACAGACCTGTTGTTACCCTCCCTGATGTCTTGGACAGACCTACTGTTATTACCCTCCATGATGTCTCAGACAGACCTACTGTTATTACCCTCCATGATGTCTCAGACAGACCTACTGTTATTACCCTCCATGATGTCTCAGACAGACCTGTTGTTACCCTCCATGATGTCTCGGACAGACCTACTGTTATTACCCTCCATGATGTATCAGACAGACCTACTGTTAATACCCTCCATGATGTCTCAGACAGACCTACTGTTATTACCCTCCATGATGTCTCGGACAGACCTACTGTTATTACCCTCCATGATGTCTCAGACAGACCTACTGTTATTACCCTCCATGATGTCTCAGACAGACCTACTGTTGTTACCCTCCATGATGTCTCAGACAGACCTACTGTTGTTACCCTCCATGATGTCTCAGACAGACCTACTGTTGTTACCCTCCCTGATGTCTTGGACAGACCTACTGTTATTACCCTCCATGATGTCTCAGACAGACCTACTGTTATTACCCTCCATGATGTCTCAGACAGACCTACTGTTATTACCCTCCATGATGTCTCAGACAGACCTGTTGTTACCCTCCATGATGTCTCGGACAGACCTACTGTTATTACCCTCCATGATGTCTCAGACCTACTGTTATTACCCTCCATGATGTCTCAGACAGACCTACTGTTGTTACCCTCCATGATGTCTTGGACAGACCTACTGTTATTACCCTCCATGATGTCTCAGACAGACCTACTGTTATTACCCTCCATGATGTCTCAGACAGACCTACTGTTATTACCCTCCATGATGTCTCAGACAGACCTACTGTTGTTACCCTCCATGATGTCTCAGACAGACCTACTGTTGTTACCCTCCATGATGTCTCAGACAGACCTACTGTTGTTACCCTCCATGATGTCTCAGACAGACCTACTGTTGTTACCCTCCATGATGTCTCAGACAGACCTACTGTTATTACCCTCCATGATGTCTCAGACAGACCTACTGTTGTTACCCTCCATGATGTCTCAGACAGACCTACTGTTGTTACCCTCCATGATGTCTCAGACAGACCTACTGTTATTACCCTCCATGATGTCTCAGACAGACCTACTGTTGTTACCCTCCATGATGTATCAGACAGACCTACTGCTGTTACCCTCCATGATGTCTCAGACAGACCTACTGTTGCCCCCCTCCATGATGTCTCGGACAGACCTACTGTTGTTACCCTCCATGATGTCTCAGACAGACCTACTGTTGTTACCCTCCATGATGTCTCAGACAGACCTACTGTTGTTACCCTCCATGATGTCTCGGACAGACCTACTGTATGAAAGCACAATACAAGACTCAGATGAGGAAAGGATCTGTGTCAAATCAAATGATATGTGCAATACATTTCATAAATCTTCTTCTTAATTTGCTAAATAATTGTAAATAGCAATACTTTTTTTTAGCACTTTCCTGTTACCAGAATGGATTCTCATTTGATTACTGACATTTTATAAATCCAATCATACTTAATTGACACTTGAATGTTGATAGAGATTATACTAGAGTTTAGAATAGCATACTACATTTGATGAAGACATCAATCAACGCATTCACTATTTCCTTGTTTCTTAGTGAAACTAAATGATTCAGATGAAGGTTTTTCCTAATGCCTCTAAAGACGGAGATGAGATTAGGCCTATCTAAAAATACATATCTGTTGATATTCTTAGCAATCTACCCCAGTAGCTTCCTTGTGGGACTTGTGTTGTGTTGCAGGTCACCAACATTCCTCCACCATGTTGAATATTTCATTAGAGACCCATCTTCCTTTTCGGATATGTTCGCAAGACAACACCTGCATCACTGGCCCTGTTCCTTATTTCCTGTACAACATGAGGAACTATTGTTGTGAGCACATTTTGGATAACTAGGACTGTAAGTACAACAAAGGTGTCTTCTTGTTTCAAACATACACATCACACCAGTTTTAAAAGGGATATTTTCCTCAGAATACATTATTTTGGTACTTTGGTTGTAGTCGATTCAACAAGGCAGTGTTTGGATATTCCCTTAGATACTTAGTCTTATACTGTATTTAGTTTGGTTATTATTACCGTTAACACTTATGCCTCTGTAGTAACACTATCATTTTATTAACATGTTGTTACATATTGCATTTTCCCGATTGCATAGCAATGTAGTTGAGTTGAACATGTACAGTAAAGGTCATTTAAAGGCAATTTACACTTGAGCCTTGTACTGAATCCCCACCCTTGTCCTTTAGTGTCAGTAGAATTACATAAACCAAAATACTTTGTGTTGTGTATATTTACGCTGCTAAGTTGTCATATAGGCCTATAATCCCTGTTCCTGATAGTCAATCCTGTCAATTTAGACAAATATGTAAATATACAATAAAACCTGAAACAAAGTCTGACCCACTAATCGTCTGCTGATCACTCCACTGCCTTTACATGACTTTGTTATTCATGCTTCAGGGAGTGGTCCTTTGAGGCAGAAGCTCTGTATATGAGCTGTTGAAGGTTCCTCATTATGAAGCCCAGAATAGGATGTGGCCTCTTATACCTCTCAAGAATGAAGTTATCTACATATTGTGCTCCTTTTGTAATAGGTGGAGGGAAGCATCTAAGAGGGAGAGGCATACTGTCACGTTCTGACCATCGTTCGTATGTGTTTTCCTTGTTTTAGTGTTGGTCAGGACGTGAGCTGGGTGGGCATTCTATGTTGTGTGTCTGGGTTGTCTATTTCTATGTTTGGCCTGATATGGTTCTCAATCAGAGGCAGGTGTTAGTCATTGTCTCTGATTGGGAACCATATTTAGGTAGCCTGTTTTGTGTTGGGTTTTGTGGGTGATTGTTCTTGTCTCTGTGTTTGCACCAGATAGGGCTGTTTAGGTTGTCGCACGTTTATTGTTTTTGTTAGTTTATTCATGTATAGTGTCTTTATAAATTAAACATGAATAACCACCACGCTGCATTTTGGTCCGCTTCTCTTTCACCAGAAGAAAACCGTTACACATACTGTATATCCTTCCCAACAGTCATCTCATGTTCACTTTTGGAAAACAGGATTTAGCAAGTTGGTGGCCATGAATCATGTCAAGCTAAACTTTGACACACACACACACACACACACAATAATATGTCATTACACCGTAGCCTGTATGTGTGTAACTGTAGTACATGCATTTGTTAGAAAAATTACAGTAAAGCTTGACTGCTTTTTGACGAATAAATGTTGTTTTAATGAGGCAGTAGTGTAGGCTCACAGATATCTCTATAGACAGGTTTGTCACACCCTGATCTATTTCACCTGTCTTTGTGCTTGTCTCCACCCCCTCCAGTTGTCGCCCATCTTCCTCATTATCCCTAGTGTATTTATACCTGTGTTCTCTATTTGTCTGTTGCCAGTTTGTCTTGTCAAGCTTACCAGCGTGTTTTTCAGTGCTCCTGGTTTCCTAGTCTCTGTTTTTCTAGCCCTCCTGGTTCTGACCAGTTCTACCTGCCCTGACGCTGAGCCCGGCTGCCTGATCATTCAGCCTGCTCTGACGCTGAGCTCGGCTGCCTGATCATTCAGCCTGCTCTGACGCTGAGCCCGGCTGCCTGATCATTCAGCCTGCTCTGACGCTGAGCATGACTGCCTGATCATTCAGCCTGCTCTGACGCTGAGCACGACTGCCTGATCATTCAGCCTGCTCTGACGCTGAGCCCGGCTACCTGATCATTCTGCCTGCGCTGACACTGAGCCCGCCTGCCTGACCATTCTGCCTGCTCTGACACTGAGCCCGTCTGCCTGACCCCGACCTGCCAATTGCCTGCCCCTTGTATTTCAATAAATATCAGAGACTCGAACCGTCTGCCTCCTGTGTCTGCATTGGGCCTCGTCCTGTGTCGTTATAAGGTTAGCTGACAACGTCACGAAAACGATGTGCACGCTTCAATGGGGCAGAAGTCCATGTGTTGTTGCCTGATAGTTAGCAACAATGACAATAAGCTGCCTTGTGGGGAATCGTAGGTGTCTCGTTTCAGCTAGTTTTAACTTGTTCTTGATACCATGTCTTGTTTTTTAGGCGTTTTGACTGTTGCTACATCTTTGCCATTGTGGCAACAACTGTAAAGATGTATTTGAGAGACAACAAGGTATTGATGTTTTCAATAAACATTGGAGATGAAATATAGTTTACATGCTGTCAACAATCTTAGACAGCCCCATTGGTCAAAATGATCCAAGATTAGACCAGAAATAGATCCCACTTGTGACCAATGTAAGCAGGCTCCTGATACTTTATTACACACGTTTTGGACATGGCCGAAATGGACAGATTTCTGGATATCAATTTTTGAAACCTTTTCTAAGATACTGGAGAGACTTATAGAACCTTCTGCCTTTACTGCATACTTAAGAGTGGCACCACAGGAGGCCCCTCAACAGTTCTATGGAGTGGCACTACAGGAGGCCTCTCTAAACAGTTCTATGGAGTGGCACTACAGGAGGCCTCTCTAAACAGTTCTATGGAGTGGCACCACAAGAGGCCCCTCTAAACAGTTCTATGGAGTGGCACCACAAGAGGCCCCTCTAAACAGTTCTATGGAGTGGCACCACAGTAGACCCCTCTAAACAGTTCTATGGAGTGGAACCACAGTAGACCCCTCTAAACAGTTCTATGGAGTGGCACCACAGTAGACCCCTCTAAACAGTTATATGGGCAACATGCTGGCATAAACTACTCTTCTAGCTAGACGTCTTCTACTATTTAAGTTGAAGGATGTGTTCCTCTTACTTTAACCATTTAATAAAGGAAGTTATGCAACATCTAAAGCTAGGGAAAATACGCTACTCTGTTATGGGATCTGCAATGACATTTTATAATATCTGGCAAACCTTCCTATCGTTTGGAGACATGAACCAGCTAACTCCATAAACCAAACCAAATTAGAATTTGTTCTATTTTTTTACTTTTTGTTTTACATATCTTTGTATTTTTTTTACTATTCGATTATATTATTCATTGTATATCATGCCTGCTTTCAGTCTAGTTTTGGGGTGGGGCTCTAATAGAGCATGAGGAGGGGGGGGGGGGGGGTTGATTTGGTAGGTGATCCGTGTGTGTTCTGCCCTCTACCTGTCTGTCCATTATCTGAAAATCATTAAAAAATGCCAAATAACTTTCGGTTGTGTTGCTAAAGAACCCGTCTATACTATCCTGAACGGAGGCGTCATCAGAGTTTCAGAACATTCAGAGCTCAGCCCTGAAAACCTGGGGCTGACTCGCCGCGAGGGGAAGGGTGAAATAATATGACCTATAATAAAGAATTGCATGTACTACGCCACCTTTTTTATACATGAGGGGAGGTTATCACATCTAGCCATAATGGTCCTGGAAGCGTAGCCAGAATGGTCTCTTCCGGGATGGTCCCGGATGCATAGCCTGGCTACGCACTTAAATATGAACCTCTACATAGGCTATAACGTGACAAGATATACATTCATTCATATTTAATATGATTAATTCAACCTGAACAACAGTAGTCATTGCGTGGGTTAACCAGAGATGGAAGAAGAAGGACTTCTCTGTGGGTGGATGACATTTCTCAAGTCGGCTGAGGTCTGATTCTCCACTCTATCGTTTCTTAGGAACTGTGCAACATGCGGCAGGGTTGACCACTCCCGCATGGAAAACACTTCCTGAGGTGTTACATCTATTCTGTCAGTAAATAGAAAGGCTACACAACATTGTTAATAATAAAACCTGTATGATTCTATTCCATGGTCTTACCAGGGAGGAAGACTCATACTAGTTAGCTGTAGTTGGACAGGTGTGTTGTTCTTACTGGCGCTATCTAGGGCTGTAATTCTCCTGCAGCAAACCATATTCTTGTGAGGACATTATTACATGAAATCAAGTCAGTTTACACTGACAACACTGCAACACTAGACATTTTATGAAGAATGCATACGCTGAGGCAAAGTTCTGTGCATAGTTATTTGGACATAGACTGAAGCTAAAACTTTTCATTTGGCTCTATACTCCAGCATTTTGGATTTGAGATCAAATGTTTTCTATAAGGTGACAGTACAGAATGTCACCTTTTATTTGAGGGTATTTTCATACATATCTGTTTTATCGTTTATAAATGAAAGCACTTTATGTATGTATCTAGTCCCTCCATTTGAATGCGTCATAAGTATTCTGAGAAATTCACTTATAGTGTATTCAATTTAGTCAAGTTAAGTATTTGGTCCCATATTCCTAGCACGCAATGACTATATCAAGCTTGTGAGTCTACAAACTTGTTTCAGTTTTTCCCTGAAATTCAAAAGGACTCATTACATTTTGAACGGCTAGCATGACAGAAAAATGGTCCAGTTCACGCACTTATCAAGAGAGTATCTCTGGTCATCCCTATTGCCTCTGATCTGGCAGACTCACTAAACACAAATGCTTCGTTTGTAAATGATGTCTGTGTTGGAGTGTGCCCCTGGTTATCCATAAATAAATAAATTGTGCCATCTAGTTTGTTTAATATAGGGAATTTTAAATGATTTATACTTCTACTTTCAATACTTAAGTATATTTTAGAAAATACATTTACTTTTGATACTTAAGTATATTTAAAACCAAATACTTTTACACTTTTACTCAAGTAGCGTTTTATTAGGTGACTTTCACTTTTACTTGAGTAATTTTCTATTTTCTTTACTTTTACTTACTGACTGCGACATCATGTCAAAGGAGCGGTCCTTAGTAAAACATGCACCCAGCTGGACTGCTTCATGGCACAGACATGGCAAAGCAATCACTGAATTTACCTCGAGTAGGCAGATATAAATATAATGAACAAAAATGTTACGCAACATGCAACAACTTCAAAGTTTTTACAGAGTTACAGTTCATATAAGGAGATAAGTCATATTGAAACATATAAATTAGGCCCTAATCTATGGATTTCACATGATCGGGTAGGGGTGCAGCCATGGGTGGGCCTTGGAGGGCATAGGCCCACCCACTTGGCAGCCAGGCCCAGCCAACCAGAATTATTTTTTTACGCACAAAGTGGCTTTATTACAGACAGAAATACTTCATTCCCTATTTTCATTTCTATCTGTTTCATTATACTGTTGTGTGTTAGATCTTATGGGTTGGAAAGGGTTTTTTTCCTCAGACATAAACAACTCCAGGTGAAAGCCTAAGGTCATAGCTAGATGAATAACATTTTGCTAGATTCATGACTACAGCCATAGCGAAACAGTGCAATTTGGATGTCAGCTCAACTTTAATAAACTTAACTGGAAAAGCTGATATGCTTCAGTTTTCTGCCAGATGACTGGTTTCACATTTTGTTTCCAGCAATTATAAGGTAAAATAGATCTAAAACAATTGTAATTTCTAACTACAATCCCATTATCTAAACGGTTTACTCATTTAGCTAGCTCTTATCAATCTGTAAATTGCAGTGCATGGAGGATGGTATTATTTCTATTGGAAACTGACAGGTTGCTCAGTCTTATTAGTTGTATCATGCGTAATGGGGGTAGAATTATGAGGCTATTAAGTAAAAAAACAGTGTAGAATACAACGTATCTGTAGTCACACCTCCTTTTCTTTAATCGCCACCCCAAACCAATAGCGGTATGATTAGCATGCTATTCTCAAGCTTAAATTCAAGGTGAGAATACAGAGTGTACATGCCAACTGTCTTATGTATCCAGAGGCATACATGTAGAAATCAGGGTTATGAGGTGTCCCCTGGATTAACATAAGGGGATGTACTTTGTCACAACGCACACTTAACAAAAATATATAGATATTTTAATTACACATACTGAAACATTACATGTTATAACATGTTTCGCATGTTGCTTCTTTGATTTCCCAATGTAGGCCTGCAGCCCTCCATCCATAACATGCTGTTCTTCTTCCTCAAACTAGACTTACCGGTCTATTCAGAATCATACAAGGCTAGAACCCTGTTACACAAGGTATCTATCGCTGAACCATCACTGATACCTCTATTAAGCATGACATTTATACTAATATTTTAAAAGGCATCAACCCAGATTTTGGGGGGAAAAGTCCAACCATACATGGATCAGCCAGACCAAAGCAGAGTGTTTCCTCCAGGGAGTCCATGACCTGCTGAAGAGGACTGCCGAAGCTTCAACTAGAAACAAATCCAGTTGGAATCAGATAGTTGGGGCATGACAACTTCAGATAAGTGCTCCCACTTCATAAGATCTGCTGGTCAGCTCTGTCTTCACTAGGACCAGACTTAGGGCACTATAAATTTGTTTTAGTCAATTAGATTTTTTCTAAATTTCCATTTAGTTTTCCAGGTTTTCATGCAAAAAAACAACACTTTTTTTAATAGAAAAGTCCACAAGAATGAATAAACCACATCAGAAATGTACTCTTCAGAAATTAGCAGGAAATACAAATCACTGATGCATTCTGTTCATGCCTTATGATAAACTTGGGCTAATTAATGTTCAATAAGATTTCCTACTAAGTTCAATGCATTTTAGAATTTTGTTGAATTCTGATTTAATGTCTGGATTCCATGATTCCGTCCACGTTCTCCGTATTACAGATTTGATTTTACTTTGCAGCTGGTGCAAATGCTTAGTAAAGCTGGGCCTAAGTCTGCTCCATCTTGCTTAGGAGAAGGAGAGGCTGCGGCGCAGGTCTCGTCCGTAAATACAGATCATTGGTGGTCCTGGGCTTTGCCCCCACTGGAGCCGGGCTGCAAGTTGGAGCGCAGCTTATACATGCAGTTGAGAGTGTCCAGCAGGAACGACCGTGTCGTGTTAATCTCCATCAGAGTTAGGTTGTCCAGCTGGAGAGGGAAAGATGGAGAGGGAGATGAAAAGAGAGGAGAATGTAAATAGGGAAGAAATAATGTTTCTACACAAAGTTCATAGACAGATGCATTCATCCAACTATACTTTACTTCTATCATCTTATTAATGCCACGTCTATCTTGCTGCCTTGTTGACAATATGACCCAGTGGCGCTGACTACTGTTCCATTTGAGCAGGGAGGTCTGCCCTTGTCGGTTTTTCGGGTGCCCCCCGGTTATAATCAAACTTCCTCAGTGATTGATACCTTGGCGTGTGCTTCCTGCTGACTGATGAAGCTGTCAGCGGAGAGGCGGAGCTTGGCGATGCGCGTGTCCCAGATGTCCTTCACCAGTGTACGGATCTCATCCGCTTTGGGAATGTTATCAGATGCACTGCAGAGAAACAGGGATATATGACAACAGCTTGAACACACCTTCCAATTCCAGTCAAATTATAAATCAATAGCTATATCCAAACTAAGACAATATATCCAAGCTTAAAGTTAGGAAGTGTAGGATGATACTGACTGGTTGAGTAGCAGCTTGGTCAGCTCCATGTAGTATGGACTGGGGACAGGGGTGAATGTGTCTTCCTTCCTCTCTAGCTCTCTGATCTCCTCCAGTTTCTCTGTACACAGATGAAAAGGAAAGAAGTTCAGCTCTGACATTGGTTTACGTAGAGGCACCATCTTTGTAGACAGTATATTAACATACATCATTTATACATATTGATATTTAACCAGGATTATGATAAAAGCTCAGAGACACCCGTCTCCTTAACTTACCTACATCCATCCACTCTGGTGGCACTATCCTGCATTTCTGCCTCTGTTTCAGATTAAGGGCCAGCCACACAGGCACGTCGACAGGTAGCCCTGGGTTAAAAGGACCAAGATCACCCTGGAGACAGAAATCCACTTCTGAGTCATACAGAATGTAAACAAACTTACAGTGTCAGTAATGCGTTAGCTAGTTAGCCATGTGCCATCCCCATGGATCTGGCATAAAAACATGGGAGTCTGGAGTGTAGCTAGCTAGTTAGATGGCTAGTAAATTACTGTGGGCTGTATTAATTTGGCTAGCTAGTAGTTATGAATTAGCTAGTTATTAAACAACATCCGTGATCAGGCCAGAAAAATAGCCAGGCTAACGTCGTAACTAAACAAGAAACTGGTTAGCTATGCTAAAGACGTTAACCAACTCACCCCGATCAAGTAGATTTTGTCAAGACTGAAATTGGGGATAATCTTCACTACCTCCTTCTCGGCAAGGAATTCGACCTCAGAAGGGTCCATTATAACCGTACTTTTATCGTTTTACGTGTAACGTTATCTCCGCAGCAACAGTGCCTATCGACGCTTTCGCAAGTTCCCGCGAAATATTCAGAGTAGTTTCACAGCAAACACGGAAGTCCCGCCTCCTCTCCAAATCAGTCAATTGCATACAATCGTCACTGTGTGGCAGTATTTACCCACACTAGAGGCACAGACGCACAACATGGCCAGAGACCGTAGAGAAAGACCTGCAGAGAGAAACAACACTTCATGTAGCCACCTGAAATAATTAGATGGTTTAATATGGGGTCGATTCCGACCCGAGTTAAGCGTGCGTAAATGGAACGTAGGCTAATTCCCTTTTTATGCACTTTTCTATCTATGTGTATGCTGACCTTGATTCTATTCAACCCGCTATTCGTTCCGGCTGGAGAGCTAAGAAATTAAGGTGTGGCGGAGATATGTCCAAAAAGAAAAACGTACTGAACAGTGTTCAATAGGAATGGGGTAATTAACAATGGGATTTAAAAGTGTTTTCTAAAGTTGATTATTATAATTATTATAATTATATTATTATTCATATTAATATTACTAGTATTATTAATAGTACCATTAAAAATAACGTTTTGTTATTTAGAACTGTTATTTCCATGATAACTATATAGTCATCATTATTTCTAATGCTGTTAACAATAATGTCAATGTTATAATCAGGCTGACTAGCTCTCGTTCAGGCTAATGAGAAATAAGTCCACTCAGGCTATCCGGAAGGCCAACGTTAGTTACTTTAAGGAGCAGTTCACTCTCTGTGAGTCTAACCCCAAGAAGTTCTGGAAAATGGTTAAAGACCTTGATAATAAACCTTCCTCCTCACAGCTGCCCATGTCCCTTAAAGTTGATGATGTGGTTGTTACTGACAAGAAGTACATGGCTGAGCTCTTTAATCAACACTTCATTAAGTCAGGATTCCTATTTGACTCAGCCATGCCTCCTTGCCCATCCAACATTTCCTCATCTCCCACCCCTTCTAATACGACTATCCCCAATTCTTCTCCCTCTTTTTCCCCTGCCCGCCTCATAGTTTCTCCCTGCAGGCAGTCACTGAGTCCGAGGTGCTAAAGGAGCTCCTGAAACTTGATCCCAAAAAAACATCTGGTTCAGATGGTTTAGACCCTTTCTTCTTTAAGGTTGCTGCCCCTATCATCTCCAAGCCTATCTCCAACATTTTTAACCTGTCTCTCCTTTCTGGGCAGGTTCCCGTTGCTTGGAAGGCAGCCACAGTTCGTCCTTTATTTAAAGGGGGAGATCAAGCCGATCCTAATTGTTTAAGGCCCATTTCTATTTTGCCCTGTTTATCAAAAGTGTTGGAAAAACTTCTCAATAATCAAATGACTGGCTTTCTTGATGTCTATAGTATTCTCTATGGTATGCAAACTGGTTTCCGCTCAGGTTATGCATGTGTCACTGCATCCTTATAGGTCCTCAATGATGTCACCATTGCACTTGATTCTAAGCAATGTTGTGCTGCTATTTTTATTGACTTCGCCAAAGCTTTTGACATGGTAGACCATTCCATTTTTGCGTTGATGTCTCTGAGGGGTCTTTGGCCTGGTTTGCTAATTACCTCATTCAAAGAGTGCAGTGTAAAAAGTCTGAAAATCTGCTCCGAAAATCTGCCTGTCACCAAGGGAGCTCCCCAAGGCTCGATCCTAGACCCCACGCTCTTCTCAATTTACATCAACAACATAACTCAGGCAGTGAGAAGCTCTCTCATCCATTTATATGCAGATAATACAGTAAGCTGGCCCCTCCTCGGATTTTGTGTTAAATGCTCTACAACAAATCTTTCTTACTGTCCAACAAGCTTTCTCTACCCTTAATCTTGTTCTGAACACCTCCAAAACAAAGGTCATGTGGTTTGGTAAGAAGAATGCCCCTCTTCCCACATGTGTTATTACTACCTCTGAGGGTTTAGAGCTTGAAGTAGTCACCTCATACAAGTACTTGGGAGTATGGCTAGACAGTACACTGTCCTTCTCTTGGCACATATCAAAGCTGCAGGCTAAAGTTAAATCTAGACATGGTTTCCTATATTGTAATAGCACCTCTTTCACTCCAGCTGCCAAACTAACCCTGATTCAGATTACCATCCTACCCATGCTAGATTACGGAGACAAAATGTATAGATCGGCAGGTAAGGGTGCTCTCGAGCGGCTAGATGTTCTTTACCATTCGGCCATCAGATTTTCCGCCAATGCTCCTTATAAGGCACATCACTGCACTCTATACTCTTCTGTAAACTGGTCATCTCTGTATACCCGTCTCAAGACCCATTGGTTGATGCTTATTTATCAAACCCTCTTAGGTCTCACTCCCCCCTATCTGAGATTCCTAATACAGCCCTCATCCTCCACATACAGTACAACACCGTTCTGCCAGTCACATTCTGTTGAAGGTCCCCAAAGCACACACATCCCTGCGTCACACCTCTTTTCAGTTCACTGCAGCTAGTGACTGGAACAAGCTGCAACAAACACTCAAACTGGATGGTTTTATCGCCATGTCTTCATTCAAAGACTCAATCATGTCAGTTGTGGTTGCTTTGTGGGATGTATTGTTATCTCTACCTTCATGCCCTTTGTGCTGATGTTTGTGCCCAATAATTCTGTACCATGTTGTGTTGCTACCATGTTGTTGTCGTGTTGTGTTGCTACCATGCTGTCTTGTCATGTGTTGCTTCCTTGCTATGTTCTTGTCTTAGGTCTCTCTTTATGTAGTGTAGTGTTGTCTCTCTTGTCGTGATGTGTGTTTTGTCCTATATTTATATTTTATAGATTTCTTTTTTTTAAATCCCAGCCCCCGTCCCCACAGGAGGCTTTTTGCCTTTTGGTAGACCGTCATTGTACATAAGAATTTGTTCTTAACTGACTTGCCTAGCAAAATAAATGTTAAATAAAATAAAAATAAATAAATACAAATATGATTTGTGCTATAATGGCAATTAACTTGATTCCTTTTTTATTACAGATATGCTCTATTCCGATTTTGACACAATTCCCTCATTATTCCACCACCTTTATGCCCTAGGAAACCATTAATAAGGTCAAGCGAACCTACCGTTTCCTAGTGGGAAAAGCATCTACTTAATTTTCCCCCATAGAAATAACAGCATTCTCCATGCACTGTAATTCATCAACTGATAAGAGCTATTGATCAGATCTGGGTAAATGAGTAATCCGTTTGGTGAAAGGGATTTTCTAGACAACTAAACAATTTTTGTATATGATTTTCCCTTATGATCCTTGGAGACTAATGTGAAACCAGTCAAGTAGAAGCAAACAAAAAATCATATAAACACGAACAATTAAATAGGCTACAAATGGCTGTGCGGTTATTCAGAATTGTAATGGTGTGCCCTCACAATTTAAGTGGATGAAATGTGGAGACCCAAGCTACAGGCTTCTGTAGGGCTGAACCTGCCGAGTTGATGTATACGCTTTAGAATGTTTCAATTATATACCCGGAGTTTTCTCAATTTTATTTCACAATTTGTATCATGTTAAATATTAGCCACTATCAGGACCCAGCATCAGTAATCCCCAAATACATTTACAACTGTCAATTTAGTGTTCCTTTTCTTCCATTTGATGTTGTTATATTTGGCATCATTCCATTCCATTTACCTTTCTTTCCTGTCAAGCCTGTGTAGTTATTCCTGAGGGTCGCTAGCATAGTAACTGTCACACCCTGACCATAGTTTACTTTGTATGTTTCTATGTTTTGGTTGGTCAGGGTGTGAGCTGAGTGGGCATTCTATGTTTCATGTCTAGTTTGTCTATTTCTATATCTGGCCTGATATGGTTCTCAATCAGAGACAGGTGTTAGTCATTGTCTCTGATTGGGAACCATATTTAGGTAGCCTGGGTTTCACTGTGTGTTTGTGGGTGATTGTTCCTGTCTCTGTGTTTGCACCAGATAGGACTGTTTCGGTTTTCACATTTCATTATTTTGTAGTTTCTTCATGTATAGTTTTTTCCTTCATTAAAATAACATGAATCATCACAACGCTGCATTTTGGTCTGACTCTCCTTCACATCAAGAGAACTGTTACAGAATCACCCACCACAACAGGACCAAGCGGCGTGGTAACAGGCAACAGCAGCAGCAGGAGCAGCGTGACAAGAATTTCTGGACTTGGGAGGAAATCATCGACGGGAGAGGACCCTGGGCTAAACCAGGGGAGTGTAGCCGCCCCAAGGTGCAGCAAGAGAAGGAATGGACATGGGAGGACGAACTGGACGGTGAAGGACCCTCGGCTTAGCCTGGAGAATATAGCCGCCCCAAAGAAGAACTGGAGGTGGAGAAAGCTGAGAGGCGCAGGTATGAGGAGGCAGCACGGCGAAGCGGATGGAAGCCGAGAGTCAGCCCCAAACATTTCTTGGGGGGGGGGCTCACAGGGAGCATGGCGAAGCTAGGTAGGAGACCTACGCCAACTTCCTGTGGTTACCGGGGGGCTAGAGAGACCGGGCAGGCACCGTGTTATGCAGTGGTGTGCACGGTGTCCCCAGTGCGGGTGCATAGCCCGGTGCGGTATATTCCAGCTCCGCGTATCGGCCGGGCTAGATTGAGCGTCGAGCCAAATGCCATGAAGCCGGCTCTACGCATCTGGTCCCCAGTGCGTCTCCTTGGGCCGGCTTACATGGCACCAGCCTTGCGCACGGTGTCCCCGGTTCGCCTGCATAGCCCAGTGCGGGCTATTCCACCTTGCTGCACTGGCAGATCGACCGGGAGTATTCAACCAGGTAAGGTTGAGCAGGCTCGGTGCTCAAGAGCTCCAGTGCGCCTGCACGGTCCGGTCTACTCAGTACCACCTCCACACACCAGCCCTCCGGTGGCAGCTCCCCGCACCAGGCTTCCTGTGTGTGTCCTCGGCCCAGTACCACCAGTGCCAGCACCACGCATCAGGCCTACAGTGCGCCTCGCCTCTCCAGCGCTGCCAGAGCCTTCCTCCTCTCCTGCGCTGCCGGAGTCTCCCGCCTGTTCAGCGCTACCAGAGCCTTCCGCCTCTACAGCGTTGCCGGAGTCTCCTGCCTGTTTAGCGCAGCCGGAGCTGCCAGCCTGCATGGAGCAGCCGGAGCTGCCAGCCTGCATGGAGCAGCCGGAGCTGCCAGCCTGCATGAGGCAGCCGGAGCTGCCAGCCTGCATGGAGCAGCCGGAGCTGCCAGCCTGCATGGAGCAGCCGGAGCTGCCAGCCTGCATGGAGCAGCCAGTCTGCAAGGAGCTGCCAGAGCCGCCAGTCTGCATGGAGCAGCCAGAGCCGCCAGTCTGCAAGAAGCAGGAGCTGATCAGATCCTTCATTTCAGATCATCTTTTAACAAATACATACTAAGCTATCTCTTATAAGAAAAACAGGAGGAAAACAGTTCTCTGAGAATATAAACATTAAGACTTAATAGGTAGTGAAATAAAACATATCTCGTTGATTACAATTCTGTAATATTTCAATAAGTCACATCTCAGAACAATAATTTATGTCTATCATCTCTGTAACACTATTTCTGAAGAACCTAGCAACTCCTTGTGGCGGGAAGGGCGCCTGCAGGCTGACTTCAGGTTTTGCGGCCGGAGTCCGCACCTTGGGGGGGGGGGGGGTAGGTACTGTCACACCCTGACCATAGTTTACTTTCTATGTTTTGGTTGGTCAGGGTGTGAGCTGAGTGGGCATTCTATGTTTCATGTCTAGTTTGTCTATTTCTATGTCTGGCCTGATATGGTTCTCAATCAGAGGCAGGTGTTAGTCATTGTCTCTGATTGGGAACCATATTTAGGTAGCCTGGGTTTCACTGTGTGTTTGTGGGTGATTGTTCCTGTCTCTGTGTTTGCACCAGATAGGACTGTTTCGGTTTTCACATTTCATTATTTTGTAGTTTCTTCATGTATAGTTTTTTCCTTCATTAAAATAACATGAATCATCACAACGCTGCATTTTGGTCCGACTCTCCTTCACATCAAGAGAACCGTTAGTAACAGAAAGGTTGCAAGATCGAATCCCCGAGCTGACAAGGTACAAATCTGTTCTGCCCCTGAAAAAGGCAGTTAACCCACTGTTCTTCGGCTGTCATTGAAAATAACAATTTGTTCTTAACTGACTTGCCTAGTTAAATTAAGGTCAAATAAATAAGAAATGAGTGGATCATATTAGGGTAACGTTGCGCAATAGTGTGGGACATGTAGCCTATTCGAATAATTATGGAACTCGGACCACACATACCCATTGTCATATAGTTCCATGATTAGTGAGGAATAGGGTAGATTAATAGGACTGTTCAACACTTACGGCCTGCTTTTTCCCACATTCCAATATTTAGTGGTTTAAAGGATGAGGTTTCAGGATGAAACAAAACCACTATTTTCGATTCAATATATTTTGTGCATAAAGGCTCTCCAAACCTGTTTTATTAATGAGTCATACATACTTTCCCAACCCTAAAATCTACCAGTTGGTGCTGAAATGGAGACGAAAATATCCATATATTTACATCTTTCTTTCATTGATCCCTGTATTCTGAGCCCCTTCTCTCTATGTGTCCTAGTATGTCTACAACATTCTAATTAAAGGTACACCATATTTAAAGGGATGGCTTAAGATAAATGTACGATAAATCCTATTGAATGAAAACTCCACAAGAATATCTGTTGGCCAAATGTATTCAGCACATGCAAGGGAATCCCCTCAAATGTTCTACTGCTTAATCTCCTGTTCCACGTATAGAATGTTAGCTCAAAAGTATTGTGGAGCTCCTACACCTAAATATAAACAGTAATGGCACCCAAAACGAGTACGGACATCTATTTCAGTCCAAGCACTGGGCAAGTCTGATTACTAACTACTGAGAAGTGCTTAGGAAAGGCGTGTGTACATTTCCTGTCAGAATGGGGCCCTAGGGTAGTAGTTCCATCATGTTCTCAGGTTATGTAAAGTTCTTCGGGGTATGTGCTCTTTCAGGAATCAGTTTTTCACCATACCATTTGTCATGGCTCCTTACTTCAACCAGAGATCGTTTAGAATAAAATGTTCTGTACCGTTTCAGCTTCTATATCTTGTCTTGATGCACCCTCATAGATTGGAAAGAATTTCCTGAGTGGTGCAGCGGTCTAAGGCACTGCATTGTAGTGCTTGAGGCATCACAACAGACCTGGGTTTGATCTCGGGCTGTGTCACAACCGTCCGTGACCGGGAGTCCCATAGGGTGGCGCACAATTTACGCAGCGTCGTCCGGGTTAGGGGAGGGTTTGGCTGGGGGAGGGGTTTTACTTGGCTCATTACGCTCTAGCAACTCCTTGTGGCGGGAAGGGCGCCTGCAGGCTGACTTCAGTCATCAGTTGAACGGTGTTTCCTCCCACACATTGGTGCAGCTTGCTTCCAGGTTAAGCGGGCGGGTGTTAAGCGAGGTTTGGCGGGTCATGTTTCGGAAGACGCATGACTTGACCGTTGCCTCTCCCGAGCCCGTTGGGAGTTGCAAGCAATGAGACAAGGTCTAAAAAGGGAGGGGGGAAATAAATGGAAAGTATTTTCCATTAATATCCACTGTATGCTGTCTCAACCCAAAGTGATGGAACACTGCATCCTAAATTTAACACTCAGCTCATTCAGCACTGGAGTAAGGGAGTGATTTTAGAAAAAGGCATTAAAAAAATGCACAATATCTGAAAAGTTACATTTTATTTGTACATTCTGTTGAAACATTTTTTTTTACAAAAAGGTTTAATATATCAAAACCTCAAATTATTTTTATTTAGACTTATCTTAATCCAACCTGAAATATATAATTAATGAATCAATAATAATAACATGGATATGCTTTTATCCCGAGTGACTTACAGTTTATTACCTATCCAATAACATAATTTATTTCAGCAATTAAAGTAAAGAATCAGATCATCTTTTAACAAATACATACTAAGCTATCTCTTATAAGAAAAACAGGAGGAAAACAGTTCTCTGAGAATATAAACATTAAGACTTAATAGGTAGTGAAATAAAACATATCTCGTTGATTACAATTCTGTAATATTTCAATAAGTCACATCTCAGAACAATAATTTATGTCTATCATCTCTGTAACACTATTTCTGAAGAACCTAAAGTATTCAATAAGTCAAAATAAATGATATTCATGTTTCCCTACCATTCAGAATTACACATACATCTTCATTAATTATTAGCATACAAAAACCATGAGACAGAAAATTAACACGCTGCATTGAATGACACCAACGTCTTGATCCTCCCTACTACGGGATCAAAGATCCTAATGGTACCTGTGTCCTGCTTGCCCATAAAAATAGACTGGCCAGTGCTCCGAAAGCTCTCTTCCCTGTGAGAGCAATTCACTAGGAACAAAGACTTAGCATTCCTGCGCTACAGTAGTATTAGCACGGCCAACGCCGTTTTGGCCGCAATGCCTTTGTCTAGTGCAGTGCAGTCACTCGACTGGGAGGCTTAGCACAGGTGCAGCACAGACTTGTTGATCTCAGGGTTGGTCCAGTCATTCCTGAGGTCGTCTAGGTGATTGTCGAAGTCTATCAGGCTCTCGTAGGACCTGCCTTCCAGCAGAGCCGACGTGATCTTCTGAGCCTCACACCAGTCCTCAAAGCAGTCTCTGGAACACACACAAACCAACACTCCAGAACCTCAGCTCCACCTTCAGTAATCACAAATCAAATCGCATTTGTCACAAGTGGCAAATATAACTGGTGTAGACTTCACCATGAAATGCTCGCTTACGAGCCCTTCCCAACAATGCAAAGTTTAAAAATAAAATAGTAACACGAGGAATCATTTAAAATACACAAGAATGGAGCAATATACAGGGAGTACCAGTACCAGATCAATGTGCAGTGGTACGAGGTATTTGAGGTAGATATGTACATGAAGGAGGCATGGTAAAGTAAGTAGGCATCAGGATAGATAATAATAGTAAAATAAATATCTACCACACTAGGTTCTATTTCACTAACAGATATTGACATAGTGTATACCATGTAGTTCCAAATCTTTTTCTTTGGACAGGAATAAGACACCCATCAAGAAATGATGCTTCCACAAGTCTAAAACTGCTGTAGTGTTGCAATGCGGTATGCAAGGCTGACCACATAATTACATATTAGAACTCATTTTTGATCCAATCAGTAATTTTACAGAATCTCTGAGAGGTCGACAGCCTGTGTTTATGGTATAGCTGTTAAGACTGTCAAATGTCTGCATGTCCAAATCTTTTTGGATAAATGGCTGTTCAGTAGCTTTGATATATCTAGCCCACATTACATATTAGGAAAGCTCAGGAACACTTACGCATTACAGTCCCTGCATTTCCACTTGTTTTCATGGTGGTCATAGATGGCTAATATGGGCTCATAGCAGCCCATGGTGAATCTGGTGCTGTCCACCTGAGGAACACAACATTATTAGAGATACAGTGGTCAGTGTAGATCTTATGTGTGAATTCAGTAATGTGGCAGTTCTGATACAGGATGGCTAATAGAGGATTACCATAATCATTGCTGCTTCGCTGAAGTTCTCTGCAATCCTGGCCCCAACTTTTTCAGCAAACTGGTTCGGTCTGTGGGAGTCAAAAGAAGACAGAGTACATTGTGTACCATATCAACACAACTCTCCACAGAGCACGAAAGGGATCCTGTATCAAAATCTTGTTACCTGAAGTCCTTTGTGCGCTCGTTGGCTTGGTAATACCCAGCTATGACATATTTATTCTCTTTACACCACGTGTCAATCTGGAAGTGGGGAAAGAAAAAAAATGATTAGCTTGTTTGACTAACCTCAAAACCAATGTGAAGGAAGTTTCTGATAAACTCCACCAATGGAGAAGTTCATCAGACACTTCCTTCACTGATGTTGCGTTTAGCTTGACGTGTCAGGAGGATTGACAGCTGTTAAATGCACTTCTACTTCAACAGGCCCAGCAACTTGCAGTGGTGAACATGCAATGGAGTAACATGAACATTTTTTAAACATGATGTGAATAGAAGATAAAGACGATCAATTCACTCACCAATGTAAGTGCCACTTCCAGCATAGGTGCCAATGCAAGTGTGCCGTGGAATAGTGGTATACAATCCACACAGAGGATTGGAGTGGAGTGACTGTCTTTTTTCTTCTCCTTCTGTTTCTCAGCAACCAGTAATCCGTTCACGGCGCAATGAGGATATTTAGCAGCATGCAAAAGCATCTTGCAATAAGCCTGAGTTGTCAATTTAATACTCATTCTTATTTCGAGATAAACACTAAACTAGCTAATTGTATAAGGATGGTCTGGAGACTGCTAGCTTGACAGCTAGCCAACGGATATCATACCCGATACAACAGAGAGACTGTGACAGCTCTGCCAGGTTGACTACGGTAATCGAGTCTCTTATAACTAGCTACCTACATAAAGGTCACTTTTCGTGAATGTTACAGTGCATTAATGTTGTATGTTGGTCACGACGGTAACGTTATATCCTACTACAAATGAACGCTGCCTGGCTTCTCTGGTGGTTTGCACCGGTACTATACTACACACACACACACACACCGCTGTGAAACAGGCAAGAATAACTAAGTACTTCTGGGTCACGTATATTTGGAATCCTTCAGAATAAAAATCCAGCCCTGTATACTTTGTAAATTAATAACTAGGGCGAAAATTATGGAAAATGTGCACAATTATCGATATATTGTATTCCACTTACAAATAATAATTAAGCGTAATTATATAAGACATTGTCATTTATTTGTTGATATGTTTCTTTTTTAAAGCCTAAAGGGTCATCAATGATTTTTGTGTGTGTACTCATTTATTGCACCTTACAAAAGTTGATTATTATAATTATTGTAATATTATTAATATTGTTATTACTATTAGTATTAATAGTAGCATTATAAATAATGGTTTGTTATTTATTACTGTTCTTACCATAACTATTTAGTCATCATTAGTTTTATCTCGATCTCTTCATTCAAAGACTCAATCATGGACACTCTTACTGACAGTTGTGGCTGCTTTAAGTGATGTATTTTTGTCTCAACCTTCTTGCCCTTTGTGCTGTTGTCTGTGCCCAATAATGTTCATATCCTGTTTTGTGCTGCTGCCATGTTTTTGTCGCGTTGTGTTGCTACCATGCTGTGTTTATGTGTTGCTGCCATGCTATGTTGTTGTCTTTAGGTCTCTCTTTATATAGTGTTGTGTTGTCTGTCTTCTCGTGATGTGTGTTTTTGTCCTATATTTTTTATTTAATGTATTTTTAATCCCAGTACACGTGACTGGCAGGAGGCCTTTTGGTAGGCCTTCATTGTAAATAATAATTTGTTCTAAACTGACTTGCCTAGTTAAATAAAGGTTAAATAAAATTATTTGTAATGCTGTTAACAATAATGGCAATGCTATAATATTATTTGTGCTATAATGGCGATTAACTGTATTATTTTTTCACAAAATGATAAGTGTGCTAACATTTCCTCATAAAACTTTACGAATTTCAACCGTTTGTATTATTTTTCGCCATCTTCATTGAGAAACTTTTACTTTAAAGTAAAATCTCCGAGGTCAAGGCCTTATTCTTGCTAGGTCTTGCTGGCGGAACGAAGGTAGCACACACCCGGGTTGAATCCCACACCATATGGCAGGCCACAAACACCATTTTGGTTCACCTCAGGGCACACCGCGTGACAGGAAGAATGCCAATGCTGCGCAACAGGGTAGCAAATGAACACTAGTTTCGCTACATTGTCGTAAAAGTTCAAGTTCAAATTCAATTGCACAGCTAAATGAATCACCACGCACATGATTTTACAAACACATTTTAATATGTATATAATAGTGTGAGTACATATGACCGATTGACCTTCCATAGTTTCCCATAATCCCGCGCTAGCTACGTATTTCCGGTTAATCACACTTTAAACCTTTATGGTTTTTGGGAACGTCGGCGAAACGAGAACAAGTAAGAGATGTCGGGTGAATTTTCTAAATTATTAGACGTCTGATATACAGCTATAATAGAACATATTATATCGTTTTTAATGAAGATAAACATGCTACATATGTGCTGTGTAATCAAAAATGTATTTGTTAATGTTTCCGAGAGCGGAGTGAAGAGATGTGACATTGAAGAGAGAGGCAGACAAGACAAGGGGCAAATAGGCAATGGTTGGCTAGGCTAGCTAGCTTCCTAGCTAACGTTAGTTAAGGTGTCATTTTCCTGTATGTAGTCTGTTTTGTGGGTATTCCTCCTCATAGTAATGTGTAGTGTTACTGTGGGTTTTAGACCGGAACAGCAATATTACACAATGTCGGATGTCTGCCATGTATTTGACCTTGTGCCAGTTAGCGATGATTAGCATTGTTAGCTTGAGTGTGAGCCTTCTAGCTTGCTATCGTTTGAACCAATGATTTGTATAAACCCCTGATGCCTGAAGGGGCGCAGTATTGAGGTCACTGCGCAGTCATCATGGTACTCCTCAATTGTAAAACAGATTTTTGGAAGCAATAGAAATGCATGTATTAATTTCTACCTTCGTTTTTGACACGTTCATTCTATTAGACACCTTCATGCATACTTTCACATTGAGCGCGAAACAATTAAATTATATATTTGTTTAGTACTAATGTTACTGTCCCCAGTACAACACTGAATATACTTAAATACATAACATTTTGTCCTTGAAACAGTATTTAAATTAAATGTAGAATTCCAATCATTCCTATGGCTGAGTGCTCCTACCTGTTAGTGCCAATATGGCCGACCGGTGGCTTCAAAGCATCTCAATGACCATTACATAGGTTGCAGTCCAAAAACTAAAAAGACACACTCCCCTCAGTACTCAAAGTAAGTGGACACTTCTGACGTATCATGACGCCTGACAAGTACACTTTCAGGGCAAGGAAGGGACTTCTGGTACCGACGGATCTCACACAGGGCCACCGTACCAGGCCTGTAGCGATGGTGCTTCTTGACCCCACCAATAGAAGGGGCGCTCTTGCGGGCAGCTTTGGTGGCCAGCTGCTTACGTGGGGCTTTGCCTCCAGTAGATTTACAGGCTGTCTGCTTGGTACGGTCCATGGCTCCTACAAATCACCTTTGATACAACAGACTAGAGGTCGACTGATTTAATTGGAATGGCCAAGTTTTCATAACAATCGGAAATCAGTATTTTTGGGCGGCAATTTAATTATTTTTTTACACCTTTTATTAAATCTTTAACTAGGTAAGTCAGTTAAGAACACATTCTTATTTTCAATGACGGCCTAGGAAATGTGGGTTAACTGCCTCGTATAGCGGCAGAACGACAGATTTTCACCTTGTCGGCTCGGGGGATTCAATCTTGCAACCTTACAGTTAACTAGTCCAATGCTCTAACCACCTGCCTCTCATTGCACTCCACGAGGAGACTGCCTGTTACGTGAATGTAGTAAGCTATGGTAAGTTGCTAGCTAGGATTAAACTTATCTTATAAAAAACAATCAATCACTAGTTAACTACACATGGTCTAGCGTGTCCTGCGTTGCATATAATCGATGCGGTGCGTATCGTTGCTCCAATGTGTACCTAAGCATGAACATCCATGCCTTTCTTAAAATCAATACACATAAGTATATATTTTTAAACCTGCATATTTAGCTAAAATAAATCCAGGTTAGCAGGCAATATTAAAACCAGGTGAAATTGTGTCACTTCTCTTGCGTTCATTGCACGCAGAGTCATTGTATATGCAACAGTTATAGCTGCATAATTTGCCAGAATTTGATGTAATTCTGACATAACATTGAAGGTTGTGCAATGTAATAGGAATATTTAGACTAATGGATGCCACCCCTTAGATAAAATAAGGAACGGTTCCGTATTTCACTGAAAGAATAAACGTCTTGTTTTCGAGATGATAGTTTCCGGATTCTACCATATTAATGACCTAAGGCTCGTATTTCTGTGTGTTATTATGTTATAACTAAGTCTATGATTTGATAGAGCAGTCTGACTGAGCGGTGGTAGGAAGCAGCAGGCTTGTAAACATTCATTCAAACAGCACTTTTGTGTGTTTTGCCAGCAGCTCTTCGTTGTGCGTCAAGCATTGCGCTGTTTATGACTTCAAGCCTATCAACTCCCGAGATTAGGCTGGTGTAACCAATGTGAAATGGCTAGCTAGTTAGCGGGGTGCGCTCTAATAGCGTTTCAAACGTCACTAGCTCTGAGACTTGGAGTGGTTGTTCCCCTTGCTCTGCATGGGTAACGCTGCTTCAAGGGTGGCTGTTTTCGTTGTGTTCCTGGTTCGAGCCCAGGGAGGAGCGAGGACAGGGACGGAAGCTATACTGTTACACTGGCAAAACTAAAGTGCCTATAAGAACATCCAATAGTCAAAGGTTAATGAAGTACAAATGGTATAGAGAGAAATAGTCTTATAATTCCTATAATAACTACAACCTAAAACTTCTTACCTGGGAATATTGAAGACTCATGTTAAAAGGAACCACCAGCTTTCATATGTTCTCATGTTCTGAGCAAGGAACTTAAACGTTAGCTTTCTTACATGGCGCATATGGCACTTTTACTTTATTCTCCAACACTTTGTTTTTGCATTATTTAAACCAAATTGAACATGTTTCATAATTTATTTGAGGATAAATTGATTTTATTGATATTATATTAAGTTAAAATAAGTGTTCATTCAGTATTGTTGTAATTGTCATTATTACAAATAAATAGATTAATCGGTATGGGATCTCTTTTTTTGGGGGTCCTCCAATAATCGGTATCGGCGTTGAAAAATCATAATCGGTCAACCTCTACAACAGACAATGTTAAAAATATGAAACTCGTCTCGTGTCCTTATTTATTGCGTTGTTCACACCTGGAAGGAACCATTTTTAAACAGACTGCCCTTGCCCGGAAATTCATCACTTGTTCATCCTGCGATGATTGTTTTCAGCCACTGTAGCTTGTGGGTGCTTTATATGCGCTACAGTCAATTATGATTGCATGTCTACCTATATTAACTATATAATTATGAATTTACGCCTACTGTGTTAGCCTGCCTAGCTGGTCCTTCTTCAGAAGGAACATATTTTATTTCTACAATTTCCAAAAGCTAACCAAACAAAAACATATACTTTTATGAGATGTGTGTGTGCTGTTATGTGCATTAGTAGCACACTTTCTAACCTTTTTACATTAGTTTTTACTTATACTTGTATGTTGACTTCTCCATTGATGTTGTTTTTAAGTTTTGGCTGACTTAGCGGATGTACATTTGTCGCGAATTGAATTATGTGGAGTTTCAGGCCCGGAGTGAACATAATTGTGCACTCGCAAACTCGACTAAATACGATTGCTGAGGGGCTTATGTTGCAAACTTCCCTTGCTTGGCTAATCATTTGGACCGCCCACCAAGATGGTGACGGGATTCCCCTAAGGGCATAAGGCAAGGGTACGTGGACGAGGATGTCTTTTTATGAGTTTAAACCGCAACCACCATCTTGAAGGGCGGTCCAAATGATTAGCCAAGCAAGGGAAGTTTGCAACTTAAGCCCTGCAGCCCTCGTTTTTAGTAGAGTTTGCGAGTGTACAATTATGTTCACTCCGGGCCTGAAACTCCCCATATTTCAATTTGCGACGATTGGTTTGAACCAATACCTGGGCTTGAGGAGATGATGAATATGATGACATTTCCTCTGAAGTCCAGATCCTTCAATTCAAAGTCCCATTAACCAGTTCTGCAAATGTTATGTCAAAACGTTCAGTACTCAACAATATATGGTGTTTCATAGAGCAACTATCATCATTACTGCTGTTACTCATGGTTTGTACTTCCAAAAAAGGAAGTGCATGCCATGAGTAACATCAGTAATAACGATAGTAGTTCTGTGAAACTTCATATTTTGATGAGTCCAGAATGCATTTTTACATAATTAAAGTTTGCAGAGCTGGCAAATGGGACTTTGAACTGAAGGATCCTGGGCGTCGGAGGAAATCTCATATTCATCCCCTCCACAAGTCCAGGTACTAGTTCAGCTAACGTTAGCCTAGGTTGAATATAACAACTCATTATTTTCAACATAGATGTTAGCTAGCTATCTATTAGCCTGTCTAATGTTACCATTGAAATGTTTGGTTAATGTAAGCTTGAAATGTCCACTGCTGATGGATGGCTAGTTATGTTTAGTTTGCTAGGCAACTTCCTAGCATAGACATTTTAGTTGGGTAACTTCATCTAGGTTATCGTAGCTAGCTAGTTTTTCCTATTTTTTTTGCCAGTTCTGTTTCTTAGATTTTTATTTGTTACAAAAACTGGTTGCTAGCTATGTGTGTTTGGGCAGTGACCATAACTAGTTGCTAAATGTCAGATTAGGGAGGTGTGCCGTTTCATAAATTATCTTGTTGCTATTTTTGACAAATTGATTAAGAATAAAACTATTTTACAAAGACCTGATGGCTAGCCGCTAGGCTATAGTTCCATGTCATCAGAATAACCTCTTTGAGATTCGTTGGTCAGTAATGTTTTGTTACATTAGTAGCTAGCGATATTCATTTTTCATCAAGGGGGTTTTCTCATACATGTTATTTTCTTTCAGAATGCTGGCCACCAGAGCCCTTAGCCTTGTTGGCAAACGTGCCATTTCCACATCAATCTGTTTACGTGGGGGACATGGTGAGTGACTGTTGGCAGCACACACCACAAACTTGACCTTCATTGTATGGACCTTTAAACCACCGTCTGTAAATTGTACCTACCACTAAAAAGTTGGCACACAAACAAATGTTAACAATGGATAAAATACAACACCACCAGCATGGTTTGGAGATGTACAGTAATCAGACAATACCAGTTTATTGTAGAATTAGAGATATACGTTTTTTTAGGTAAACTGAAAAAGCAGTTATGCGGCTCCCAAAAGCACACAGAATGTATTTGCATATACACATATTTGCTAAGCAGGTCCCGTGCAGGTTTGAATACATGTATTTACTGGTTGTGTGTCAGTCCTATGTAGTAACATGGTGAGTTTCCTGCAGGTGTTGCCAAGGTAGACGACTACGCTCTCCCAGCCTACTTTGACAGGCGGGAGAACCCCCTCCCAGACGTCCAGTTTGTGACAGAGCTCAGTGCAGTGCAGAAGTCCTTAAAGGAGAAGGAGAAGGGCTCCTGGGCCACACTCTCCAATGAGGAGAAGATTGCATGTAAGTGGTTTTCACCTTGTTGTTGAATACTTGACATTTGTCTTTTTTTTTTTGCTTATTCAAAACAAGAAAGAAGTATTGTTTGCCTATCTGTTCTGTTAGTGGGGATATAATGATTCACCGATACGCGTCGGTCCCCGGTTCAAATGTTTAAGATGTGAGTGCATCTGTCCGTGGGAGCCCAAACCAATCCATATGTAGCATGCATCGGTAAGAACCAATTAAAATGTTACAAATCGGTTCACTCATGTTTATTACGTCTTTTTTGATGCCTTATTCTGAAAATACATTATCTGTTTAAATTGATGCGTCCTCTCCTTCAGCCTATGACACTTTTATGCATGTAACTGCATGTGATATTGATCTACAAGTCCGATAACCGCGCAGTGCGGGAGACGCAGCTGCTCGCGCTAACGAGAGTTAGGGCTACCTACCCTATCCCTGTTCTAATATTCGTAGGCAACATCTGCACAGCACCTTTAGCATTTACATGTTTTTAAAATGGCTTTTGCAATATTAAATTGGTTTCCCTCAATTAATAAAATCTATGTAATTTGCTGGGTCATTTAGCTAGGCTTCCATCCAATTGGAATATTCTCAAATCTGCATAAAAACCATATGTACATTTTCATCACACAATTTTCCATCAAGTTGACCTGTTGAGGATAAAAGGCATTGTGCACATAAAAATAGCGTTTGCGGTTAAATTCCCTACTGAATAGAAAATACAAGATAAATGGGTTTCTACTGCATTTTCAACTCTACTGATGGTTTTCTCACAAAAAATGTTGTTATATAGTGAGTGTACCCACTCTGGTATTGGCACGTGCGCTGTAGCCATCAGGTCGCAGACACAGTGTGGGTATAGCCTACATTAGATTATTATGGATAAAAGAGAGATTATTTTTGTCACGTCAGCCAAGCGTCAACGATCATGTCACCAGAATAACACACTATTTATTGGGAGGAAGCATCAAGCTCATCACCTGCACTTTCACCACCCTGCGAAGTTCACTTATTTCATCTGTATCCTAATAAACTGCATGCTTTCCTGACAAGTCCTAATGTGGGAGGATCACACGTTATTGCGTGACTCCAGGTTTACTTCGATATACTGGTTATTATGTAGCAGTATTTATTAGAGAGGTAAATATAAAGATTATGTTCGGGCGCCAGGCAGGTATTAACCATGCCGAAAGGACAAGAGTAGAATAGAGAGAGTACCACTACCAGATCCACACACATCAGCAGAAGAGACTGCCTAGAGTGTAGCCTGTTTCCCAGATAGCCAGTGGAGAGAAGACACACCATATAAACCCACGTCACAGCACAGGGGTAACCCTACCAATAATACCTCATCAGCACAGGGGTAACCCCACCAATAATACCTCATACAATAATAATAATGGCAGAACAATTGAACGGCAACTTCATAAACAATTTACAAGATAGAACCCAGTCATCAACAGAGGATTTGCAATAATCTGTATTACCTTCCAGTGGAGCAATACAGAGTATGAAGGTGGGGGGTGTTCATAGACAAAACAAAGGCCTTAAAAATGTCCACAATCTTCTCGGCCACATGTCATTAGTACACCCCGCCTCAATACAGTTCAAATAACAATCCTCAACTTACAAGCAACCTCACTTTTAACTAAAATGTCCACCCAAATACTTCTGGCAGGGCAATAATAGTCCAGCTCTAATGAACATCAATGGGAAGTGCATTTGAAAAATAGAAAGTCTGTTGCAGGGTAAAGCACTGGAACAAGAGAGGAGAGAAAGAGAACGAGAGAGATCTTGGCTGTGGTCTTCAGGCTTGCCGGTGTACTGTCTGACTGTCTGATTTGTTGGTTTGAATGTCAAAGCTTCGCAACAATGTTGCTACTAAACCATGTGATCCATAACCGGCGCGGTCCCAAACGATAACAACCACGACCTAGAGCTGTCACACCGATGATTGAGTTAAATACTTTATAAACTACACACTCTGCAAATCAACAAGGATGTCTGCAGCATAGCACACACAATCAAACTGCTGATTTAGGGTTTTTCGATTGCCAAGTTCACCATACAAAATATTTTTGTTCTGCTTTAAACAGTTAATAGATTTGGTCATTTTTACATGAACATGGTAAAGGTGTATTTCATATCAAGGACGGCAATCATTTTCGCCAGCCGCACTGGTCAGAACGGGAGAAGAGAGCCGCTCTGATTCCAAACTGTCAATAACATTCACTTTTGAGACAGGTGAAATCAAAAGCTGGGTTAAATTAATTGGCCATGTATGTAAAAGCACATTTCTTAAGATAAATATATACATTTTACTAGCTCAAAATGTATTTGGTATATGACAGGTTATAGCAGTGTGGGGACAAGACATAAATTGCCCCCCCCCTAATCTGATGCTCAGTCTGCCCTATGGATCAACTCACACATTACACACACGGCAGAAATACTTTTCTATCATACAGCAACGATGTATGAACGATGTATGAACGATGGTACATTCACTCAGCTCAGAGAAGTCAGCTCAGACAGATCAAACTCAGCTCCTGAGCTCCATCACTATCAGAAATGAATTTAGAATGGAAATGAATGTGTTCATGCCCTTTGTTAATCGCATCGACTCATTCCACAAATTAAATCAAATCGTTTCAAACTACAAATATCGTTCCTGTAACGGAACCCATGTATCTAGATGCATATTGAATTGTGCCTGTAAGGAGAGATGCACATCCCTACCCGTTAGGCTGTGTTAAATGTTATCTAACAAGTCTTGCATTTTCTTTTTACCAACAGTGTACCGTATTAGCTTCAAGCAGAGCTTTGCAGAGATGAACGAGGGCACAAAGGAGTGGAAATCGGTTATCGCAGGAATGTTCTTCTTTATTGGCATGACAGGACTGGTTGTCCTATGGCAGAGGAAGTTTGGTATGTCTTCGAATAAGAAAAGGAATGGGAACATTTATTGTGGATGGAGTCTGTGATAATTCAGTTGTAATATACTGAACAAAAAATATCAACGCAACAATTTCAAATTTGACTGAGTTACAGTTCAAATAAGGAAATAAATATATAAATTAGGCCCTAATCTATGGATTTCACATGACTGGGTAGGGGTGCAGTCATGGGTGGGCCTTAGAGGGCATAGACCCACTCACTGGGGAGCCAGGCCCAGCCAATCAGGATGAGGTTTTTCGACAGAAAGGGGCTTTATTCCAGACAGAAATACTCCTCAGCACACCCCCCACCCTCAGATGATCCTGCAGGTGAAGAAGCTGGGTGTGGAGGTCCAGGGCTGGCGTGGTAACACATGGTCTGCGGTTGTGAGGCCGGTTGGACGTACTGACAAAGTCTCTAAAACAACATTGGAGGCAGCTTATGGTAGGGATGGATATTCAATTCTCTAGCAACAGCTCTGGTGGACCTTCCTGCAGTCAGCATGCCAATTGCAGGCTCCCTCAACTTGAGACATCTGTTACATTATGTTGTGTGACAAAACTGCACATTTTAGAGTGGCCTTTTATTGTCCCCAGCACAAGGTGCACCTGTTTAATGATCATGCTGTTTAATCAGCTTCTTGATATGCCACAACTGTCTGGTGGAGGATGATCTTAGCAAATGATAAATGCTCACTCACAGGGCTGTAAACAAATTTGTGCAAAAAATTTAGCGAAATAAGCTTTTTGTGAGACATTTCTTGGCTATTTTATTTCAGCTCATAAAACATGGATCCAACACTTTACATGTTGCATTTATATTTTTGTTCAGTATGTGTTGATGTTCATCATTTTTCCATCCACCTGTTAAAAGCCACAAGTCAGCATTATTTTGCAATGAGATGGATATACAATATTATTTTTCAGACATACTTATACAAGATATTATTTTACATAATTCAAATACTGTATTTGGCCATCAGTGCCAATTCATATAAATGGGTTGCGTGTCTTCTCTGCCATTGTATTGCCTCAACCATAATTGGTATAACTGACAAGCAACCAGGTTGGTATTGTGAAACAGAATGTTCTGAATGATGATTACCTTGGTAGATAAATGTTCAATACAGACTATTAAAGAATATATGTTCATGGGTGAACTTTGAGGCAGAGCCTAACAAGCTATCGGTCTCGCTGCAGTGTACGGACCTGTCCCCCCCACCTTTGAGTCGGAATGGAAAGAGAAGGAGGTGCAGAGGATGCTGGACATGAGGATCAACCCGGTGGAGGGCTTCTCCGCCAAATGGGACTATGAGAACAAGGAATGGAAGAAGTAAACCAACCATCCAGAGGACCATGTTACATATACCATGACACCAACAAACGTACAAACATACCAATTACTTGTCTGTATGTATCTATTGTCCACATTACCTCAGTACGTTTTGGAAGGCCTCTTCCTCTTAAGGTTATTATGTATTATAGTGCAAAATAAAGTTCCTGTGTTTACCCAATAGTGTGTCTCCACTTTGCTCTTATACTACCATGACACTGGAGGAGTAGGCCCTACATGTCAGGTACATTTTACTAGTACATCAGCAACATAAACGACAGGTGTGATATTTCCACATCCATGGTTTTCCCTATTTTAACTGGCAAGATTTGTTTTGTTGCCTCTAAATGTGTGAAAATCGTCCTGGGGTCAATAAGTGGTAAAGCACCATTTTAAGGAATGCACACTAGTCCTGGATTAGGCAAAGCGTTTGTGGGTTTACGGGAAAGAAAAAAAGCATAGGCTTATCAGATCATTCCAATGGTTAAAATGCATATATTTTGGACATAATACAAAGCAGTAGTACTGAATGAATTGATAATCATTTCCAGCTCTGAGATCACGAAACCCGCGCGGACTGGGCTGCATTACGGTCCCATGTACCAATGAAATCCTTTATCGGGGGAAACCCGGAAGAGGATTAGGGAGCGAAGGTTACACAGAGCAGCGTTATGGCGATCGTCTTCTGAAGCAATGTAGACAAAAGTACACCCATGTTGATCTACAGAGGCGCAAAGTGGTCTCACTCGTGACGGACCGACCATTTCGCACGCACCCCTTCATGTTAGTGAAAGTCCGTCCATGTTCTTTTCCAATATTTTGCGTTGTTGCATTGAGACGTAAATACTCAGCTGTATTTTAAATACTTCATAATCTTTATCGCCTGCGAGAGACATGGGGAATGGAATGAACAAGGTAGGGGCCTTTGTGTTTTTGTTATTAATGTAATGTAGCTGTTCTGTTCAATGGCTTTTGATTGTAGCAAGGCACTTCCTCCGAGGAGCGTAAACGTTGAACATAGATATGCGCGGAATAGATTCTGTCATGTTATTTACATCATCCACCTACATGCAACGCTGAAGTCCCCTGAATAAAACTAAAGGGCAGGCTATTCATCACACACTGTCACTTAATGTAATAACGTGATACCCTATCTCAAAACCTGTATGAGTTATCAAATGGAGAAAACACTTAGCCCGTCTATTTTGACTGTTTTAAAGCCCGTATTGTCATCTGTCAATCGTTGGGTGTTTAAATGTTTTGTATATACAGTACTAGTCAATGGTTTGGCCACACGTATTCATTCAAAGTTTTGTCTTTATTTTTACTATTTTCTACATTGTAGAATAATAGCGAACACATCATGCTTTGCTGCTTTGCATAACCAGCATGGCTATCCCAGTATTCTGCAGCGATATGCCATCCCATCTGGTTTGCGCTCAGTGGGACTATTTATTTGTTTTTCAACAGGACAATGACCCAACACACCTCCAGGCTGTGTAAGGGCTATTTGACCAAGAAGGAGAGTGATGGAGTGCTGCATCAGATGACTGTTTCTGTATGATATGTTGGATAAAGGAATAAAGACAGACACCAATGTCAAGTTCAATAGCCTTGTTTGTGCACTGTACAAATCCCTACACGTGGAGTCCCGGGAACAGTCCAGCTAGTCAAATACCTATCAAATAGACTCCGTAACATCATCCTTTTCAGTCAAGTGCAAACATAAAGGCATAACATTAAGTTCTTAACAGTCAAGTCATAACAATTGAAAAAGCATGACATTTTATTTTTACTTCAGTTGTCATCTTCCTTTTACATTTATTTTATTTTATTTTATTATTAACAGAGGACAAGTTAAGTCTCTTGCTTACAGAGTAAGCCTGTCCGGTGGCTTGCACAGCCGACCCACCCGTGAGTAAGTGTGGGCTCTGACAGGGGTAGGATTAGGGGCACGAGCTGGAGAGCTTGGTGAGGTAGAAGCCTCACCTTCAGTTGGCCCATGTCTCAATTCTGCGCCCCTTACCCTTCGGCCTGGACTGTGATCCAGCTCATCTAGGTGAGTGTATGGCGTGTTCTGGTTTGTCTGCTCTGCTACACGCAGATCCACCCGATTGCAACGATAGAGGGAGCCACCAACATCCACCAGGTAAGAACGTGGTGCAACTCTCTGCAGGCATGTGCCCAGCCTCCAAAGTCCTGTGTGGTCTCCCGGCAGCAGTTTCATCCTTATCGTTTCACCCACCTCCAGCTCTGGTAGGTCTCGAGCAGTCCGGTCATAGAAGCACTTAGCGAGCTGTTTTCTGTGACGCAGTTTGTCCATGATGCCAACCATGACGCAGGGCTCAAGTAGCTTGTTAGCTATGGGGATGGTACACTTCAGACGTCTGGACAGAAGGCGTTGTGCTGGGCTGCTGTCCATGTTTTCGGGGGGGGGGGGGGGGGGGTGTTCCTCCACTGTAAGATCGCTTTCCATGGGTCATTGCTGTCGCGCAAGGCACTGCTTAACAGGTTTTATTCAATCTTGACAGCTGACTCTGCCTTTCCATTTGCTTTTGGGGTGTCTTGGAGAGGTGGTCACGTGGTCAAACTCCCATTCTGAAGCGAAATGCTTGAACTGTGCAGTGAATTGTGGGCCATTGTCTGTATTGACCTTGTCAGGCTGACCTTGCCTTGCAAACTGCACCTCGCAGCGCTTTATGACCATCTCTGCAGACAAGTCAGGGAGCAGTTCAATTTCCCAAAAGTCAGAGTAGTGATCAACGATGAGAAGATAGTCCTTTTGTCTGTGGCTGAATAAGTCCATGCTGACGATTTGCCAGGCCCTTGTGGGCAGTTGGTGTGACATCATGGTTTCCTTTTGCTGTTCATGAGTGTACTCGTTGCATGTGGTACAGTTGCTGACAGTCTTTAATTTCTGCTTGCATGTTTGGCCAGTATAATGTAGCATGCGTCACCTCCAACGTGACTGGAGTGTATGCGGGTAAGCATCTCTGGATGTAGTGATTTGGGAATAATGACCTTCTGACCTCTGAACAAGACTCCATTTTGCACGCTGATCTCATCTCGAAAGATCCAGCATTCTCTCACTGTGAAAGGTGTCTCCTCTTTCAGGTATGGCCAACCTGCGAGAGCCATGGACTTCAGTGACTGTAGGTGTTCGTCCTTGTCAGTGTGTTGCCTGGTCTGAGCTAGGCGGTGATCTGTGACGTTTAAGTAGTCTGCCTGATTAATCTGTTGAACATCTTGTTGTTCCTGCTGTAGCGAACAGATGGCCTGCCGCTGATAGACAGTGCCCCTGCTAGTACATTGTGCTGTTGCCCTGCTCAGTGTGTCGCTGATGTACATCTCTGGTCCTGGCTTGTAAATGACCTTCAGGCTGTAGTTTTGCAGAGTCAGGAGCATGCTTTGAAGCCTCTTGGGCGCATTGAGGAGAGGTTTACTGAATATGGCAATGAGTGGTTTGTGGTCAGTTTCAGCGGTGACCAGCTCTCGACCATATAAGTAGTGATTGAATCGCTGGCAGGAAAGACGATGCTGAGGCACTCTTTCTCAATTTGTGCATAGTTTTGTTCGATGGGGGTGAGTGCTCTTGAGGCAAACGCAACGGGCTGGCCTTCCTGCATAAGGCAGCATCCAAGTCCCCTTTGGCTGGAGTCGCTCTGGATTGTGACAGGCTTCGTGACGTCGTAGTAGCGCAACACTGGCATGGATGAAGCCAGAGATTTAATCTCCTGCACTGCGGCCTCATGCTGGGTAGCCACTGCAATGGTGTGTCCTTATCCAGCAACCGGCGCAGAGGCTCACAGACTGCTGATAGGTGTGGCATGAACTTTGCAAGATAATTTGCAAAACCGATGAGACGCTGTACTCCTTTTGCATCAGACGGGTTTGGCATGTCGAGGATCGCTCTGACCTTGTCTGGGTCCGGCTTCAGGCCTTTTGCCGAGAGAATGTGGCCATGGAAGTGGACGTCTTTCACCTTGAACTGCAGCTTCTTCAGGCCAAGGCGACGCTTAACTGATCGGCAGCACTCCATCAGTGCCAGGAGCTTCACATCGTGGTGGCGTTCTGCTTCTTCGTCTGTGTCACCACCGCCTACGATCAGGACATCATCGGCGATGGGTTCAATGCCCTTGAGCCCAGCCAGTAACTCGTGCTGCTTGCGTTGGTATACCTCAGGCGCCACTGAGACACCAAACGGGAGCTTGAGCCAATGTTTCCGACCCCAGGGGGTCCAGAAGGTATTCATGAAGCTGCTTTCTTCATCCAGCTTGCATTGAAGGAATGTATCTCGGGCAACCTCCAAGGTGAAAATCCTGGCCTTGGGAAGCTTATAGAGGACATCTAGTGTCGGCATGATGTAGTGGGATCGTTTCAGTGCTTGGTTCAGATGCTTTGGGTCGATGCAGACCCTCAACTTCTCTGTTTTTTTTCTCACTATGACCATATTGCTGATCCAGTCGGCCTCATACTTGTCCAGCTGGGCCTTCACAGCCACTTTCATTGCGCAGGGCACATTGCGAGGAGCACACTGGACTGTAGTGATGCTCTCATTCACTTCAAAGTGTACCTCCCCAGGCACAGATTCAACGGGCATGTTGAATACATCGTCATATCTGCTGAGTAGTTGTTCTTTGGACAGGGGTCCATGCTGGACATGATCCACAATGTGCAGGTAATTTGGTACAGTGAACAGCATCCGTCCCAGGCGTTCGCATGTAGAGCCTGAGAGGAGAGGATGTTGACTGGTTTTCACAATCTCAAACTCCAGCTTGTGTTTGCGTCCCTGTATAACACATTCGGTCTCAAAGGTGCCCATAGAGTACAGCTTTAGTCTAGTATCGCTGGGCAATAGATGTGTGTCAGGTGCCAGATTGATTTTGTCTTTTTTGATTTTGTAGCTCATTACGTTGCATATAGCACCGGAATACAGTTGACATTGTTGTTGCTTGTTGTGTAATTGTAGTGTCACAAACCATTTCTTCCCTCTTGAGTGTACAGCTCCAATGGATTCATGCATGTAACAATGACCTGGCCTCCACAATCACCCAACCTCAACCCAATTTAGATGGTTTGGGATGAGTTGGACCGCAGAGTGAAGGAAAAGCACCCAACAAGTGCTTAGCATTGCTTGTTTTAACACTTTTTGTGGGGTTAATACATTATCCCATTTGTGTTATAACATAGTTTTTATGTCTTCACTATTATTCTACAATGTAGAAAATAGTAAAAAATGAGTGGGTGTGTCCACTTTGGACTGGTACTGTCTATATTACACATCTTAGTGTCCTGTTAACAGTGATGGGAGTGTCCAGAAGCACCTCTGGGCACCACTGTCATTCCACCCTGACTGAAGCTCTAGGCTTATCTACATTTCAGAGGACACTCATAGGCAGG
The DNA here is from genome assembly GCF_002021735.2 of Oncorhynchus kisutch. Classification (NCBI taxonomy): domain Eukaryota; kingdom Metazoa; phylum Chordata; class Actinopteri; order Salmoniformes; family Salmonidae; genus Oncorhynchus; species Oncorhynchus kisutch. Next base: position 68,863,124 of record NC_034181.2, on the reverse strand, counting down.
CATATACTTTTTATTTTGACGTCTTAAATAATGCAGGAGTCTTGTAATGTCTAGATGAGATCATGATCGGATCGCTACAGCTTTATTGCACAGCTTTGTGTCAACATGGCCTTAACCATCAGAGTTGGTTCAGTGCTCCTCACTCCGTCATGTCAGGAATACTATGTATTACATGCCCTATAAGGCTTGACATAGCTATGAGAACGGTTCCTGTTTGTTTTCTCAATTGGGAAAATACTGTTTGGTCAAACTGGACACCTGAATACGTCCTACGACCATAGATAAGGAGCATCACTAAGGTTAAGGCCATGCTCATTGTGAATATCTAACTAGTGAAATATCTCTTTGTTTTCCGATTTGCAGGTTGTTGATGGGCTCTACCTGGGAAATATCAGAGGTGAGAACAGGATTCTGTTGAAATCCATTCAGTTGTTTTATATGTTGCACAGTCAGGCATCCCACCCAAGATGCAACACTCACTAATTCACTAGGTGTGGCAGCAGCAGCAGAATCCAGGGCAGCTTTCAAAGAGACTCAGGCATTTTCTTCTGTTATTGATGCACATGAGCTTTACGTTCTCTGTCCTTATTTTGTTGATACGTTACCTGTAAGGTATGGTCAAACGCTACAAGGGAAGAGATAATAAGAATATCTAGTGAGTGGACTATAGTTATGTATAGATCAAAATAGAGTAGCAGAAGGTTATACGTGTACTGTAGCTCAATGAACTAAGGCATGGCCTGAATTAAGGCTGCTGCATGCATCATACTGTATCCATCAGTAGAATATGGCACATTTACTCACTCTGGTAGTGTTGGTGATTTATCTGCTCCTCAGCCAAGGGGGTTTCTGCCCTACCAGCTTAATTTGACATCTACCCTGCCATAATTTTAGCCATACTAATGATTGCTTCACAAGATGGTCCAAGTACTGCTCACACACTGAAAATAGCTTTAAGTGACAAGGCCAAATGATTGCTACCCAAATTACAGCCACACAGTCACAGATGCTGCTTGTGGGCAGCCACTCCTGGGTCTTAAAACACTTCAACAGATCTCTCCTTATGGCATTGCTTTGTCTACTGAGGGTCTCATGGAAATTCACTGAGAAGAATCACTGATCAACATTTTCTCCCTCCCTTTGTCTTTTCCTAGACTCTGAGAACAGAGAAAGTTTGTCCCAGAACAACATCACCCACATCCTGTCTGTGTATAACAATGCTAAACCCGTGCTGGAGGTGAGTGGGGCAGGCAGCCATAGAGGACACAAGGCCAGTTTCACAGACGGACTGAATAAATTGTTGTCTTGAGTCAGGCTGGAGTAGGCTTCATTCTGGTTTAGTTGGTCAAGAACTGAAATGGGATTTCATGACCATTGACCATAACCTTGAATAACATGTCTTACATGAGTCAAACTTAAACATTGAAATGATTTTTAACTTCCTCATACTCAGTCAGTGAATATGGGATTTTGTCTCAAATTCTAGAGAGACATCTAACTTTTTGGGTTAGTATTCAGTTCCTTGATTTGATTCATGGGAATTGTGTAGTGTAGTGAAATCTGTACATTTTGTAAAAGTGGAAAACAGATTTTGTAGTACACAGTTGAAGCCTGCTGGGGGTAGTGGTGTCTCACAGTTTAATACGTACCAGTGACATTGGACTGTAGAACTTTAGACAAAGCATTAACTGTTCATTAAAGCACTTCACTCTACTTGAAGCATCAAATTGTTGTTTTATTTGACCTATGGGGTTCATTTATAATACTCAGTTGAGTATGTGTGTGCATTTACAATGTGCAGTTAACCACACACCTTACCGGCTAATTGGCGGAAAGTGAATGATGAACAGATGATAAACTGTACTGTGAATCCATGTAGATGATATGTATTGTGTGCAGAACAAAACGGACCCTTGTGTTTGTACTCTTTTTTTTTTTTTTTTACCTCTCACAGGACATGACCTACCTGTGTATACACGCAGCTGATGCGTCTAGCCAGAACCTGTGAGTTACCACGCGCACACACACACACTATTCATTGTCAAACAAATCGACCAACACAAGCCACTCCACTGTGTACCATCGTCAGAGGTCCCTCTTTTCTTCCTGTGAACAAGACATGACTCGTGTCCACTTTTTCATATTGTTGAACATAACTCTTCAGTTTGACTCCAGGGTGTCACGCAGGCAGGAAAAGGAGATGAGTCACTTTGTCGTTGAAACAACTGAAATAAGCCTGGAAGTCTTTTAAAGGTTCATACAGTATGTATCAGGTAGAGTTAAACAAGGTACCTATAGTATCAAGTCAGGGACCAATAATAATTAGACCTGATAATCTAAAGGACTCTGAGACATCTGTTTGACTTGTCTGGCTTTGCTATCAGAGCAGGAAAGAGTGTGGAGATGGTGCAGTATTTTAAATGGCTGTAGTTTTATATAGACCCCATCTTCACTGTGTGAAATGAGCTAGATAGACTGCTGCTTCACGTGTGTTATCAAGTCACCCTTTGTCATTATAGCAGCAGACCAAAACATTTACTTCTCTGTCTCTAAGCTGCTCTCATGTTTGGTGGGTCGCCATTGGCATACTACCATTTAGTATAAATACTGAAAATGTTATAAAACAAGTTGAAGAAATGTAACAGTTGAAAATAAAAACAAATCGGGTTGGAACCGAAGAGAGAAAAAAAATGCCTGGAACGTAAAATAACGTTATTAAAGGGTGTCCTTGCTTTTAAAATAACAGTTCTGTTCCAGAACAGTATGGATCACTTTCACTCCTGGTTCCATTTATGTTTTGAGTTCTGTTCCCTGAACCGGTTCCAACCCATGAAAATAGTCATACAAATGCTGTAACACACGAGAATCATTTCAGTAGTAAGGGACTCCGACTTTAGTTTTGTTGTGGTCCTTGTAGGCAGGTCTTTCATGTCACTTGATTACACATTGTGGTTATTTGAAAAGAAAAGTAGTGTCAGAGTCCCCCTAGCATCACATGGTAACCCTGTGATGTCTCTCCAAGTGACTTGACAGCTGAGGGTAGAGTCCCTGTAGCACTGAGAGCATTCTCCTCTGCTCTGCTCTGCTCTGTGTGGGTGTCCTTCCTTCCACCCATGCCATTATCACTTTCACATTCAGTCTTTAGTAGAGTTGAATATTTTCCCGGTATTTAACATGTTCCATCCTGAGAATAAATCACTTTTCTCTTGGGCACCGATATTTCCCGCCAAATCCATAAGTGTCATTCCAAAGAATGTGAAACAGTGTACCAAACATTAGGAACACCTTCCTAATATTGAGTTGCTCCCCCTTTCCCTCAGAACAGCCTCAATTCATCGGAGCATGGACTCTACAAGGTGTCAAGTATTCCACAGGAATGCTGGCACATGTGGACTCCAATGCTTTCCACAGTTGACTGGATGTCCTTTGGGTAGGGGACCAATCTTGATACACACAGAGTATTGTTGAGCGTGTTGCAGTTCTTGACACACTCAAACAGGTGCACCTGACACCTACTACCATAACCTGTTCAAAGGCACTTAAATATTTTGTCTTGCCCATTCACCCAATGAATGGCACACACACCCAAACCATGTCCCAATTGTCTCAAGGCTTAAAAATACCTTTTCCACCTGTCTCTTCCCCTTCTTGTACACTGATTGAAGTGGATTTAACAAGCGATATCATTAAGTGATGATAGCTTTCACCTGGATTAGAGGTCGACTGGTTGGCCAATTTTAATTAGGGCGGATTTCAAGTTTTCATAACAATCGGTAAACAGCTTTTTATGGCCGATTATGGCCGATTACATTGCAATTCATGAGGAGACAGTGCAGCATCTTAAAAAATAAAAAATAAATCAATCTTCACATAATCACTAGTTAACTACACATGGTTGATGATATTACTAGGTTAACTATCTTGTTCTGCGTTGAATATAATCAATGTGGTGCCTGTTAATTTATCATCGAATCACATCCTACTTCAACTTGATTTAACAAAAGCGCATTTGTGAGAAAAGCACAATCGTTGCAACAATGTACCTAACCATAAATATCAATGCCTTTCTTAAAATCAATACACAAGTATATATTTTTTAAACCTGCATATGTAGTTAAAATAAATTAATGTTAGCAGGCAATATTAACTCGGGAAATTGTGTCACTTCTCTTGCGTTCAGTGCAAGCATAGTCAGGGTATATGCAGCAGTTTGGGCTGCCTGGCTCGTTGTGAACTGTTGAAAGGCCATTTATTTCTAACTAATTTACCAGAATTTTACATAATTATTACATAACATTGAAGGTTGTGCAATATAACAGTAATATTTAGACTTGGGTTGCCACCCGTTCGATAAAATACAGAACGGTTCCATATTTCACTGAAAGAATAAATGTTTTGTTTTCAAAATGATCGTTTCCGGATTTTACCATGTTAATGACCAAAGGCTCGTATTTTTGTGTTTTATTATATTATAATTAAGTATATGATTTGATAGAGCAGTGGTAGGCAGCAGCAGGCTCGTAAGCATTCATTCAAACAGCAGCTCTTAGCAATGCTAGGATGCACAGTGCTGTTTATGACTTCAAGCCTATCAACTCCTGAGATTAGACTGGCAATACTAAAGTACCTATTAGAACATCCAATAGTCAAAGGTATATGAAATACAAATAGTATAGAGAGAAATAGTCCTATGATTCCTATAATAACTACAACCTAAAACTTCTTAACTGGGAATATCGAAGACTCATGTTAAAAGGAACCACCAGCTTTCATATGTTCTCATGTTCTGAGCAAGGAACTTAAACATTAGCTTTCTTACATGGCACATATTTGACTTTTACTTTCTTCTCCAACACTTTGTTTTTAAAAACATTATTTGAACCAAATTGAACATGTTTCATTATTTGAGACTAAATAGATTTTATTTATGTATTATACTAAGTTAAAATAAGTGTTCATTGTACATTCAGTATTGTTGTAATTGTCATTTATTACAATTATATGTATAAAAATCATCCGATTTAATCGGTATCGGCTTTTTTGGACCTCCAATAATTGATATCGGTGTTGAAAAATCAGTTGGTCAACCTCTAACCTGGATTCACTTGGTCAGTCTATGTCATAGAAAGAACAATATTTTGTACACTGGGCAAGTATGTCTGGAATAGTTTAGAGCTTTGATCGGCATGAAAATTCAAGCCTGATGCTACCTGAGCCTGATTAAAGACATTTTATGAGCCTAAGCCCAAAAAAGCCCAAATGATTGTGCCGTTATCCAATACACAGCCGCACATTACGCGGGACAGAAAAACATAAAGCCGATAGATGTAGCTATGCTCTCTTGGTAAAATAAATGAAACAAGCTCCAGTAATCTTTTTGAGTGTGGACTGTATTATTGTACTGTATTGTATTATATGGACTAGAATTACACTCCTTGTTCAAACCATGAAGCTGGAAGAGAACATATGTTGCTGGTGCAGGACGTGTGGCCTACAAAGTTACAATTGTAGGCTAGTGAATTTGATTTAATTTGTAATTATTATTAGGGCTGTGGCTGTCATGAAAACTTTGTCACCTGGTGATTGTCAAGCAAATTACTGCCGGTTTCACATTAATTGACCGTAATTAACATAAACACATTTAGCATCCACGCATAGCCTACTGATGCAGACCTTTGGAACATTTACATTTAAAAAATTCTAAATCCATGTAATTTAGCCTACACCATCACAGTGAATCCATTATTTATTTTAGACAGGTCTAAACAAACATGATATGAAGAAAATGTAGTCTATTTCAGAAGAACAGAATAACATGAGTTGTCCTTATGTTTGGCCCTGATCTGGCTATATGCTTAATTTAGTGTTATTTCTGTAACTTTAGTTGTGGTAGAAATGTTGGGTTATATGTTTAGATGTTTAATACATATAAAACACTCTAATGATGATTTGAAAAAAGTTGCATGAAAGGCATGAGCTCTGCTTTGTTTTTTTGCGCAGGTTTATTCACAATTTGACAAGCACTTGATAATGCCTAAAGTTTCCCGGCTGCATCCCCTCTGTCTGGCCTTAATACCCCCAGAAGTTCCATGCCTTTTGCGGCCAGTGGCCGTTGTGCCCTTGGGCTGAATATAATTATTATAATTCTCTCCTCCTTGCTGCTTGCCGAAGCACCTCTCACTCACATGGCTCTGTGATGGTCTTTCTCACAGGTCACAAGTGAAGATGGATGCATCTGCGCACGTCCGTATCCAATTCCCAGTTGCATTTTGAAGATATTGGAATAACTGTCCACATTTGCTTTTCGTCAGCCAATAAGATGAGTAGGCCTAACGAACAGCAAAAGCACGAGACTATGTCAATCTACTATCCCCCATAGTACAAAAGTTGACCTATTCTGTGTGAGAAAAATAAATATTCCAAACATCGTCTGGGACAGTTGTGGGATGTGATGGATCCCAAATGAATCCAACCACTAGCATCAAAAAACCCGTTTTAAGCAATGTGCCTGACGCACCTGATCAGAATGTTTTGCGTAAAATGTTGATAAACTATTAGCCAAGTTTTTCACATTTACAAGCACAGCAATGTGCACATGGTAGTAGGCTATAAGCGTGAATGTTCCATTAGCAGGAAAACACCATTATCAAAAGTATCTGCAGATGCGATTATGCAGTGACGGATTTAGGTATAGGCGACATGGGCAGCCGCCCAGGATGGCATCCTGCCGGGGGCGCCACGGGGCGCCAGCACAAAACAAAACGGTGACATTTGCGTGATCGGTTTTCTATCGCTCCTTTGCACTTCACGTCAATGATATCATGTCACCGTTTGGGACTGTTGGTCAATTAACCTTGTCGGACTGGGCACCCTGATTCTCGTTTGTGAGCTAGGCAGGCTACTGCCATAGAAGGTCTCCCACTCAGAAGTACGAGATGGGGAGGTTGTTGGGGGTAGGTTGTCCTCAGGTCTCCCCACTGGAAGCCCGAGATGGGTTCCCCCTATTAAATAGCGCACCTCTATCAAATAGCGCACCTCTATCAAATAGCGCACCTCTAACTTTGTACAGTACTAATGCAATCACACTACGAAATGCTACCAAATAACCACAATTCCTTCATAATACTGTGAATATATAGTTTCACAGACAATTTGTTGCATTTTTTTCTTGTTTGTGGTGAAATAGTTAAGAATACTATAAAACCAGTTTGCACACCACCAAGGGGAATTGGTTTAGTCTTGATTCTTGGTTGACAGTGTTGGGGGATGGGTTATGTATTGATGCTCAATTGTGAAATCAACACAATTTTGTTTCTATTTGTCTTTATTACTTCTTTTTGATTTGTCTTATTTTTGTATATATTTTTATATTTATATAGTTTTAAATGTTATGATTATTTATTTAGCTCGCTGCTACCGAGTCGCTATAGTGGCTAACGCTACCTCCCGGCTAGCAAACATAATTACTCCAGCTACACTACTTCTTTTGCCAATTGGCCTGGACCCTTTGTCGACACGGAGCCCCGCCGATCCATCACGACTGGTCCACCGACGTAATTCCGTCCGATGTGCCCTCAACCGGCCTTTGCCGAATGTCGGTGTAAACGCTTCTGCTAGCCCCGGCCTGCTAACTTTATGAATGCCGTGTCTCCCGCTTGCAGTAACGATTACCTAACGGCGTCCCTGTTTCATCTATTGCTGTTCACTGGACCCTATGATCACTTGGCTACATAGCTGATGCCTGCTGGACTGTTCATTAATCACGGTACTCCATTTAGTTTATTTTGTTTGTTTGTCGGCCCCAGCCTCAAACTCAGGCTCTGTGTGTAGTTAACTGACGCTTTCTGCCCATTCATCGCCTTTTTACCTGTTGTGGTTGTCTTAGCTGATTAGCTGTTGTCTTACCCGTTATTGTCTTAGCTAGCTCTCCCAATCAACACCTGTGATTGCTTTATGCCTCACTTTATGTCTCTCTCTAATGTCCATATGTCTTGCAAACTGTTGTTTAGAGTAGTTATCATTGTTTTATTTTACTACGGAGCCCCTAGTCCCACTCAACATGCCTCAGATAGCTCTTTTGCCCCACCTCCCACACATGCAATGACCTCACCTAGCATAACTAGTGCCTCCAGAGATGAAACCTCTCTTATCGTCACTCAATCCCTAGGTTTACCTCCACTGTACCCGCACCCTACCCCTGTCTGTACATTAAGCCCTGAATCTATCCTGCCACGCCCAGGAATCTTCTCCTTTTATTCTCTGTCCACAACGCACTAGACGACCAGTTTTGATAGCCTTCAGCCGTACCCTCATCCTATTCTTCCTCGGGTGATGTAGAGGTTAACCCAGGCCCTGTGTGTCCCCAGGCGCTTTCATTTGTTGACTTCTGTAAACGTAAAAGCCTTGGTTTCATGCATGTTAACATCAGAAGCCTCCTTGTTTGTTTTTCTCACTGCTTTTGCACACTCCGCCAACCCTGATGTCCTTGCCATGTCTGAATCCTGGCTTAGGAAGGCCACCAAAAATTCTAAGATTTACATCCCCAATTACAACATTTTCCCTCAAGATAGAACTGCCAAAGGGGGAGGAGTTAGCCTGCAAAGTTCTGTCATACTTTCCAGGTCTATGCCCAAATAGTTTGAGCTTCTAATTTTAAAAATGAATCTCTCCAGAAATAAGTCTCTCACTGTTGCCACCTGTTATAGAACCCCCTCAGCTCCCAGCTGTGCCCTGGACACCATATGTGAATTGATTCCCCCCCATCTATCTTCAGAGTTCGTTCTGTTAGGTGACCTAAACTGGGATATGCCTATCACCCTGGCCTCCATACAATCTAAACTAGATGCCCTCAATCTCACATAAATTAGGAACCCACCATGTACAACCATAAATCCGTAAACATGGGCACCCTCATAGATATTATCCTGACCAACTTGCCCTCCAAATATACCACTGCTGTTTTCAATCAGGATCTTAGCGATCACAGCCTCATTGCCTGCATCCATTATGGGTCCGCGGTCAAACGACCACCCCTCATCACTGTCAATCGCTCCCTAAAACACTTCAGAGAGCAGGCCTTTCTAATTGACCTGGCCCGGGTATCCTGGAAGGATATTGACCTCATCTCGTCAGTAGAGGATGCCTGGTTGTTCTTTTAAAAGTAATTTCCTCACCATCTTCAATAAGCATGCCCCTTTCAAAATGTATAACTAAGAACAGATATAGCCCTTCCCTCAACCAGCACAACAATATCCTGTGGTGTACTGCATTAGCATCGAATAGTCCCTGCGATATGCAACTTTTCAGGGAAGTCAGGAACCGATACACACAGTCAGTTAGGAAAGCAAAGGCTAGCTTTTTCAAACAGATATTTGCATCCTGTAGTTCTAACTCCAAAATGTTTTGGGACACTGTAAAGTCCATGGAGAATAAGAGCACCTCCCCCAGCTGCCCGCTGCACTGAGAATTTCAATAATAATTTCTCTACGGCTGGCCATGCTTTCCTCCTGGCTACCCCAACCCCGGCCAACAGCTCCGCACCCCCTGCAGCTACTTGCCCAAGTCTCCCCATTTCTCCTTCAACCAAATCCAGATAGCAGATGTTCTGAAAGGGCTGCAAAACCTGGACCCGTACAAATCAGCTGGGCTAGACAATCTGGACTCTCTCTTTCTAAATTTATCAGCCGCCATTGTTGCAACCCCTATTACTAGTCTGTTCAACCTCTCTTTTGTATCATCCTGAGATTCTTAAAGATTTGGAAAGCTGCCGCGGTCATCCCCCTCTTCAAAGGGGGTGACACTCTAGACCCAAACTGTTGCAGACCTATATCCATCCTGCAAGTCTTCGAAAGCCAAGTTAACAGATCACTGACCATTTCGAATACCACCATACCTTCTCCGCTGTGCAATCCGGTTTCCAAGCTGGTCAAGGGAGCACCTCAGTCTCGCTCAAGGTACTAAACAATATAACCACCATCGATAAAAGACAGTACTGTGCAGCTGTCTTCATTGACCTGGCCAAGGCTTTCGACTCTGTCAATCACTGTATTCTTATCGGCAGACTCAACAGCCTTGGTTTCTCAAATGACTGCCTCACCGGTTCACCAACTACTTCATTAGATAGAGTTCAGTGTGTCAAATTGGAGGGCTTGTTGTACGGACCTCTGGCAGTCTCTATGGGGGTACCACAGGGTTCAATTCTCGGGCCGTATCTTTTCTCTGTATATATATCAATGATGTCGCTCTTGCTGCGGATGATTCCTTGATTCACCTCTACGCAGACGATACCATTCTGTATACATCTGGCCCTACTTTGGACACTGTGTTGACAAACCTCCAAACAAGCTTCAATGCCATACAACACTCCTTCCGTGGCCTCCAACTGCTCTTAAACGCTAGTAAAACTAAATGCATGCTCTTCAACCGATCGCTGCCCACCCGACTTGCATCACTACTCTGGACAGTTCTGACTTAGAATATGTGGACAACTACAAATACCTAGGTGTCTGGCTAGACTATAAACTCTCCCTCTAGACTCATATTAAGCATCTCCAATCCAAAATTACATCTAGAATCGGCTTCCTATTTCGCAACAAAGCCTCCTCCACTCACGCTGCCAAACATACCCTCGTAAAACTGACTATCCTACCGATCCTCGACTTTGGCGATGTCATTTACAAAATAGACTCCAACACTCTACTCAGCAAATTGGAAGCAGTCTATCACAGTGCCATCCCTTTTGTCACCAAAGCCTCATATACCACCCACCACTGCGACCTGTATGCTCTCGTCGGCTGGCCATTGCTACACATATTCATTGCCAGACCCACTGGCTCCAAATCATCTATAAGTCTTTGCTAGGTAAAGCTCTGCCTTATCTCAGCTCACTGGTCACCTTAACAACACCCACGCTCTCCAGCAGGTATATCTCACTGGTCATCCCCAAAGCCAACACCTTCTTTGGCTGCCTTTCCTTACAGTTCTCTGCTGTAATTATATCTCCCTCACAAACTTTAAGCATCAGCTATCTGAGCAGCTTACCAATCGCTGCAGCTGTACACAGCCTATCTGTAAATAGCCCATCCAACTACCTACCTCATCCCCATATTGTTTTTATTTATTTTGCTCTTTTGCACAAGTATTTCTACTTGCACATTATCCTCTTCACATCTATCACTCCAGTGTTAATTTGCTAAATTGTTATTACTTCGCTACTATGGCCTATTTATTGCCTTACCACCTTACTTCATTTGCACACACTGTATATATATTTCTCTATTGTGTTATTGACTGTACATTTGTTTATCCCATGTGTAACTCTGTGTTGTTTTTGTCACACTGCTTTGCTTTATCTTGGCCAGGTCGCAGTTGTAATTGAGAACTTGTTTTCAACTGGCCATACAAGCTAGAACCGCCACTGCAATTATGCATGTAATGCTTTTATTATTACGGTGCATTTCTATGGTGAAAGTTGTCTTCCCCAGTCTTGAAACTCACACGCTTCGTATGTATGCCAGTTAGACTCTACACCTGTTGTAAAGCGGATTAATGTGCTTAATTTTAAGAAGTTATTTGGCCACTTTAGTTGTGATACAAACCTTATCAAAACATATAGGCCAATGGGCTAGGCTACATGAGGTGTGCGACTCCAATTTGTGTTAATTGCTATATTGTAATTACTTCGCCACCATGGCCTATTTATTTCCTTAACTTACCTCATTTGCACTCACTGTATATAGACTTTTTGTCTTCTTTTGTTCTACTGTATTATTGACTGTATGTTTTGTTTATTCCATGTGTAACTCTGTGTATGTGTCGAATTGCTACGCTTTCTTGGCCAGGTCGCAGTTGCAAATGAGAACTTGTTCTCAACTAGCCTACCTGGTTAAATAATAATAATACCATTTTTGATAGTCACAAAAAAAGGCATGCGCTGCTTCTTGACTTAAGCTGGGCTTCAAGTGATAATATAACATTCACAAGTGATAGGCTACTATTGTCACCTATCAGACTATTCTTGATTTAATTTTGTCTTTTCAAATACTAAATAATAATATGTGTGACATTTAATTTAGAATAGACCATTATTGAAAAAATACATCTATGCACTTAAATAGTGAAGGTAGGACGCTTTTCCTGTGGTTCATTTTCATGCCAGCTTTGTAGGCTATACTCATGTTGTAAAGAGAAGCAATGTGCTTAATATTAGGAAAGTTGAGAAATAAATACAGTAGGCTAGCCTATAGAAAGCTGATGGGATCCTCCAATTTTTAATAGAGGCCATCACTCTGTTTTCTCACGCAATTGCATAGCCTAGAGAACATGAGCTCATGGGCTCTCATAAAGTTTTTGATTAGATTTTCAATTACATTTGTATTTGCATTGATGTCAGAGTGATTGGAGGGACAATAGAGTGCTGAGTACCAGGCAGTTAGCACGTCTGGTAGGCTACTAATGACCATCAGCAGCATCAGAGCTTGGAGAAGCCTAATTACTGTGACTAAACGGTCACCTGTAATTTGACTGCCGTCATGACTCGTGGCCACCGGTGTGGTGGTAATACGGTCACCAAAACAGCCCGAATATACATTTCTTTAATTAGTAGGCTGAAGCATATATACCTTTAATAATATTTCCCCTAATGTTGTGTGATGTGCATTTTAGCCTCCTCTTTCTCCCTCTGTTGTTGCTTCATTCCTTCTTTTTTCAAGAGTTAAAGACAATGAAACTTATTTAATTTATCTTCATTGTAATGACATGCTTGAATAATGTAGGGCTAGAATAAGATCCAGATGGCTTTCACTTTTCTTCACGAAGACTGAATGGTTATGGGTCTGAACAAATAACTGCTTTAGCCTACCGCCATCGCCCGCTCTCTCTTCTTTTAAACTCCCGGTGAGTTCTATTGGCTGCTGTATTTAACGTTCAGCAAACAGGAGCTTGCATCCCTCTTCCAATATAAGAAATGCAACAGCAACAAAAATGTCTGGCAAGCTTTTTCTGGGACTACAAGAGCTAAGGAGCGTTTTTTATTAAGGAGAGGGGTCAGCGGAGCGCAGGTACATATGGTACATATTGCGCAAAAGACAGAGGCTATAAGTTAGAAGCTTATGCATAACCCATCATTCATTAGCTACATATAAAGCTAGTACTGCAATGGATTTATTTCCTGAAAGTCAAAAGTTTGGACACACCTACTCATTCAAGGGTTTTTCTTTATTTTTACTATTTTCTACATTGTAGAATAATAGTGAAGACATCAAAACTATGAAATAACACAGATGGAATCATGTAGTAACCAAAAAAGTGTTAAACAATAAAAAAAGGTATATTTTAGATTCATCAAAGTAGCCACCCTTTGCCTTGATTTTGTCACTTTTGTCAGTCTCGCAACCGGCTTCACCTGGAATGCTTTTCCAAAAGCCTTGATGGAGTTCCCACATATGCTGAGCACTTGTTGCCTACTTTTCCTTCACTCTGCGGTCCAACTCATCCCAAACCATCTCAATTGGGTTGAGGTCGGGTGATTGTGGAGGCCAGGTCATCTGATGCAGAACTCCCTCACTCTCCTTGGTCAAATAGCCCTTACACAGCCTGGAAGTGTGTTGGGTCATTGTCCTGTTGAAAAACAAATGATAGTCCCACTAAGCACAAACCAGATGGCATGGCATATCGCTGCAGAATGTTGTGGTAGCCATGCTGGTTAAGTGTGCCTTGAATTACAGACAGTGTCACCATCAAAGCACCATCACACATGTGGAGATCATCCGTTTACCTATTCTGCGTCTCGCAAAGACATGGCGGTTGGAACCAAAAATCTCAATCTGACAAAAGGACAGATTTCCACCGGTCTAATGTCCATTGCTCGTATTTCTTTCTCTCTTCTTATTATTGGTGTCCTTTTTAGTAGGGGTTTCTTTGCAATAATTTGACCATGAAGGCCTGATTCACACAGTCTCCTCTGAACAGTTGATGTTGAGATGTCTCTGTTACTTGAACTCTGAAGCATTTATTTGGGCTGCAATTTCTGAGGCTGGTAACTAATGAACTTATTCTCTGCAGCATAGGTAACTCTGGGTCTTCCTTTCCTGTGGTGGTCCTCATGAGAGCCAGTTTTATCATAGCGCTTGATGGTTTTTGCGACTGCACTTGAAGAAACTGTCAAAGTTCTTGAAATGTTCCGTATTGACTGATCTTCATGTCTTAAAGTAATGGACTGTCAAGTCTCTTTGCTTATTTGAGCTGTTCTTACCATAATATAGGCTTGGTCTTTTACCAAATAGGGCTAACTTCTATATACCACCACTACCTTGTCACAACACAACTGATTGCCTCAAACGCATTAAGAAGGATAAAAATTCCACAAATGTACTTTTAACAAGGCACACCTGTTAATTGAAATGCATTCCAGGTGACTACCTCATGAAGCCTGGTGAGTCAATGCCAAAAGTGTTCAAAGCTGTCATCAAGGCAAAGGGTGACTATTTTGAAGAATCTCATATAAAATATATTTTGATTTATTTAACACTTTTTTTGGTTTCTACATGATTGCATATGTGTTATTTTATAGTTTTGATGTCTTCACTATTATTTTACAATGTAGAAAATAGTAAAAAAGAAAAAACATGGGATGAATGTATGTATGTAAAAAAATATATTTTAAATGCAATTTGAATGTAATTGATGGAGAGAGAGAGGCTATGAGAGAGCAACAATATTCAAGTGATAGGCTGTTTTAAAACCCTGCAGCTGAAATAAGTAAATAAAATAATCATTACAAAAAATTTGGTCACCCCCGAAAGCCAGATGGAGATGTATAAATTAGATGCGTATTCAGTCCTTATATTACTCTACCATAGGAAATGCTGCAGCACATGCAGGGCCTACCTGTCACAAGAGAAACAGTTACCATGACGAGATGATTGGTTGTGCAGATGTCAAATAGAAGGCCGTAGAGAAGCCAGATTTATACATCACTTATAATGTAACAGTTCCATTTCACTGCATGCTGTTCATATAACTCATTTATAAAAATCTACCGGTTTCTCACCGTTATTTCCACCAGGAAAAGGGAGTTGGTTTGGGCGGTAAAATCTCAGTAACCCAATACCCGCTATTCAACCCTAGTCTTTAGTCATACTCATAACCTTTGTGCCATGCACCACTATTAGAGCTCCTATAAATGAGAGCTAGCTACTTCCCTGGCACCTATGACCTGTACCATCTGTTGAGTTTGTTCTGTGTCCACTGTCCACATGAATTACTGCTCATTACATTAGTATTGTAGCACGCTGTGTAGCGCAGTAAGGATAACTACCAGGGTGGAATGTCCTACCCTGCTTTTCATACCTGGACAGAAACACCCTGTCCGTCAGAAAGAGACAGACACTAGTGTTAAAGACATGCTCCGTAACTTTGGCGACTAACAAGTGTTTTTTTAAACCTCCGCAAGCAGAGCATAACTCAGTCAGTCTGTCAGTCACTTGTCTTCTCAGAGGAAAAGGAGAGATGATGATGATAATGATGAGGGTGGTTGAGGATGAGGTGAGGAGGGGATGTTGGGTTGGGGGGCCTCTGACCCCCCCCCCCCCCCCCCCTGTCGCAACCAACTGGTCTGCAGGCAGCAGGAAGGAAGCCTTGCTGTGATACCAGGTCTATTATAGTCCCTCTCTGTCACAATCCCTAGGCTGGGAAAACAGGGCTAACGGTCGTCCCGCTGGTTTCATCACGTCCCCCCGTTCCCCGCTTTTAGAGACCAGGCCAGGGACTGACATGGCTAGGGGCCCTAGGGGCTAGGACTTTGTGTAACTCTGTTGTTTTTGTCGCACTGCTTTGCTTTATCTTGGCCAGGTCGTAGTTGTAAATGAGAACTTGTTTTCAACTGGCCTACCTGGTTAAATAAAGGTGAAATAAATATCTGTGAGCTCCTGATGAGTCCGAGTGTGTTAAATGATTGTGGTAGGATGCGGACCTGACCCTCACTTCGTGATGTTTTATTAAACACTCAAGAACCAAGAATTATAATTAGAATCAGGTGCTTTATCTTCAGTTACCAGATATCACAAAACTAAAGCACCACAGAGTCTTTGTTTGGATACAACCATACAGTTTGCCACTGTCCTTCATTTGTGATTTTTAATATGGGTGGTTCGAGCCCTGAATGCTGATTTGGCTGACAGCTGTGGTATATCAGACCGTATACCACGTGTATGACAAAACATGTATTTGTACTGCTCTAATTACATTGGTAACCAGTTTATAATAGCAATAAGGCACCTTGGGGGTTGTGATATATGGCCAATATACCACGGCTAAGGGCTGTGTCCAGGCACTCTGCGATGCGTTGTGCCTAAGAACAGACGTTAGCCGTGGTATATTGGCCATATATCACACCTCCTCGGTTAAATATACACTGAGTATACCAACCCCCCCCATTGCAGTTTTTGACACTGGTACAGTTCTTGATACAGGTGGACTTGGCACCTACTCCCATACCCCTTTCAAAGGCACCATTTGTTTCTTGCCCATTCACCCTCTGAATGGCACACAGACACAATCTGTGTCTCAAGGCTTAAGAATCTTTCTTTAACCTGTCTCCGCCCCTTCATCTACACTGATTGAATTGGATTCAATCAAGTGACATCAATAAGGGATCACAGCTTTCACCTGGATTCACCTGGTCAGTCTGTCATGGAAAGAGCAGGTGTTCTTAATGTTTTGTATACTCAGTGTAAGATCCTAATTCTTTTTGTTTTGATTTGGAGTTCAGCCTGTCAAAACACAAAATACTCGGCACCTAATACATTTCTGCACATTTAACAAGATAGCCGGAAACTGCTGGACCAGAAATAATTAGAAAATTGCTGAGGAGACATCTTTCAGCAAGAGTTTGGCTCCAAGTGAGGAGGGAACGTGCAATCCATCTATTTTAGCCCCTGGCTGTTGAGTTGGTTGGGTAACCAAGCAGCCTTTGCTGTTATAGGACAATGCTCCCCACCATATGACTCTCCTATTGCGCAACGCTTCACTACTATTTCCCAATAGTGTTTGGAGTGGTAGTCATCCACCAACACCAAAAAACAGTTTAGGGTAGACAGGAAGGAGAATGTTAATTGGGGTATATGCTGTATTGATCTACATGAAAAGATGATCTCTAAAGATGGAATTATAGTGGTTGTAAAGTCTGGGAGGGGAAGCTGTATAGGAGTCCCCTATACTCTCATTACCTCAGTCCTACAAAGGTGCATGAATTGACAAACCAATGGGTTGTATGAGAGAGATTATGACTTTCTTGGATGACAGTGGAAGTTGAATAGAAAATACTTCTAGGTTCTCCTAGTAGTGTCCAGTGGAGAGTGCTACTAAACAAGTCAACTGTATAGGAGAGATCACTTCCACCACCATCTCGAGAGTAAGCTACCCATCCCTTCCCCCTCCATAACATCGTTATGCGTCTTTTCCTACTAGCACTGACTTTGCTGATCAATACTTTGAGGGAAAATGTCCTTGATACAATTGTGATGTTGTCTCACCAACAGTAGCCATCTTAAGATGAATGCACGAATGTAAGTCGTTCTAGATAAGAGCATCTGCTAAATTCTAAGTTACAAAATATGCCCTGAAACTTCCCAGTGATGTGATGATTGGACACAGATACATGGTTACTTGGGTATAAGACAGGACAGGTACAGTGGGGCAAAAAAATATTTAGTTAGTCAGCCACCAAATGTGCAAGTTCTCCCACTTAACAAGATGAGAGAGGCCTGTAATTTTCATCATAGGTACACTTCAACTATGACAGACAAAATGAGAGAAAAATAATCCAGAAAATCACATTGTAGGATTTTTAATGAATTTATTTGCAAATTATGGTGGAAAATAAGTATTTTGTCAATAACAAAAGTTTATCTCAATACTTTGCCAACAAAGGGTATATAACAATGACAGAGGTCAAACATTTCTGTAAGTCTTCAAGGTTTTCACACACTGTTGCTGGTATTTTGGCCCATTCCTCCACGCAGGTCTCCTCTAGAGCAGTGATGTTTTGGGGTGTTGCTGGGCAACACGGACTTTCAACTCCCTCCAAATATTTTCTATGGGGTTGAGATCTGGAGACTGACTAGGCCACTCCAGGACCTTGAAATGCTTCTTACGAAGCCACTCCTTCTTTGCCCGGGCGGTGTGTTTGGGATCATTGTCATGCTGAAAGACCCAGCCACGTTTTATCTTCAATGCCCTTGCTGATGGAAGGAGGTTTTCACTCAATCTCACGATACATGGCCCCATTCATTCTTTCCTTTACACAGATCAGTCGTCCTGGTCCCTTTGCAGAAAAACAGCCCCAAAGCATGATGTTTCCACCCCCATGCTTCACAGTAGGTATGGTGTTCTTTGGATGTAACTCAGCATTCTTTGTCCTCCAAACACGACGAGTTGAGTTTTTACCAAAAAGTTCTATTTTGGTTTCATCTGAACATATGACATTCTCCCAATCTTCTTCTGGATCATCCAAATGCTCTCTAGCAAACTTCAGACGGGCCTGGACATGTACTAGCTTAAGCAGGGGGACACGTCTGGCACTGCAGGATTTGAGTCCCTGGCGGCGTAGTGTGTTACTGATGGTAGGCTTTGTTACTTTGGTCCCAGCTCTCTGCAGGTCATTCACTAGGTCCCCCCGTGTGGTTCTGGGATTTTTTTGCTCACCGTTCTTGTGATCATTTTGACCCCACGGGGTGAGATCTTGCGTGGAGCCCCAGATCGAGGGAGATTATCAGTGGTCTTGTATGTCTTCCATTTCCTAATAATTGCTCCCACAGTTGATTTCTTCAAACCAAGCTGCTTACCTATTGCAGATTGTCTTCCCAGCCTGGTGCAGGTTGCAGGTTGTGAGGTTGTGGTCTTTTATACCGATAACAAGTTCAAACAGGTGCCATTAATACAGGTAATGAGTGGAGGACAGAGGAGCCTCTTAAAGAAGAAGTTACAGGTCTGTGAGAGCTTGTTTGTAGGTGACCAAATACTTATTTTCCACCATAATTTGCAAATAAATTCATTAAAAATCCTACAATGTGATTTTCTGGATATTTTTTTCTAATTTTGTCTGTCATAGTTGTAGTGGGAGAACTTGCACAATTGGTGGCTGACTAAATACTTTTTTGCCCCACTGTATCTATCTGGACATCATGACTAAGATGAAACGGATTGAAGGAACTTGTGCTGTGCAGAGATGGGGTCCAGATGACTTTTACACCTTAGTTTCACTTCTTCCTGTTCTTTCTCATATCCCATAAAATGTGACCTGAAATCTATTTATATAGTTATAGAACTGGTCTCACCGAGGGCTGTGACGGTCGTGACATTTTGTCAGCCGGTGATTGTCAAGTAATTGACCGTTAATTAACTGACCGTCTGGGCTACACTAGATTATTTAGAAGACAAGATTTGCTTAGAATTCTGTGGAATTGTTTTACATTATTGTATAGTATTTACCTTTATTTAACTAGGCAAGTCAGTTAAGAACAAATTCTTATTAGTCAATGACTGCTTAGGAACAGTGGGTTAACTGTTTAGTATGAAGAATACAATTCAACATAGCTGAATAAAATAGAAAGGATATTTTCTCCAAACATTTTAAAGGAGTGTGCATATGCAGCTATTCTGTGTTGAGAGGTTAACAAAGAAACAGGTACTCCTAAATACTTGATTTCCAGTTATTCATGTAACTTTGGTTGTGATACAAATGTTGGGTTATCTGTTCTGATGCTTAATACATTCTTAGGCTGCATGATGCGACTCTAATGATGATTTGAAGAAAGTTGCATGAAAGGCATGAGCTCTGCTTAGTTTTTTTTTTGCACAAGCTGTACACTTCACCAGTCTCTCATTCACAATTTGACAAGCACTTGATAATGCATAGAATTTTCCGGTGGCATCCCCTTTGTGTGGCTGTAATGCCAAAAATCTATGTATTTTGCGGTAAGTGGCCATTGTGCCCTTGGGCTGAATGTAATAATTATAATTCACTTCTCCTGAAAATTTTGCTTAAAATGTTGATAAACTATAAGGATATTTCTTCACATTATAAGCGCAGCAATGTGCACACCGTAGTAGGCTAAAAACTCAAATCTACCATTAGCAGGAAAACACCATTCTCAAAAGTGACCGCAAATGCGGTCATGAATGTAATGCTTTTATTATAGAAGTGAATTTTTATGGTGAAAAATGATTTTCCCCAAACTTGAAACTCACGCGCTGCTTATGTATACCAGTTAGGTTCTACACCCCTTGTAAAACGGATTCATGTGCTTCATTTTAAGAAGTTATTTGGCCACTTCAGTTGTGATACCATCCTTATCAAAACATATAGGCCTACGGGCTAGGCTACATGAGGTGTGCAACTATGATTTGGAAAAAGTCCCCCAAAAAAGGCATGCACTGTTTCTTGCCTTAATCTGGGCATCAATTCACAAGTAATAAGCTAATATTGTCACCCATCAGACTAATCTTGATTTAATCTTGTCTTTACATATACTAAATAATATATGTGGGAAATTTTGATTTATCATACCCCTGTCTCGAAACAGGGTCAGGGGGAAAAAATACATGTCATCTATGCACTTAAATAGTGAATGGAGGATGCTTTTACCCGTGGTTTATTTCCATGCCAGCCAGGTAGGCTACACTCCTGTTGTAAATTTAATCAATTTGCTTAGTATTAGGAAAGTTGAGAAATAAAGATAGTTCGCCTAGCCTATAGAAAGCTGATGTGATCCTCCTTTCTAATAGAGGCCATCACTCTGTTTTCTCATGCAATTGCATAGCCTATAGAAATGTTGCACAACATGAGCTCATGGGCTCTCATTAAGTGTTTGATTTAGATGTTTTACATTTGCATTGAAGTCAGAGTGATTAGAGGGACAATAGAGTGCTGAGTTCCAGGCAGTTAGCAAGTTAGGTAGGCTACTAATGACCATTGGCAGCATCAGAGCTTGGAGAAGCCTAATTACTGTGACTAAATGGTCAGGACTCATGACCACCAGTGTGGCGGAAATCTGGTCATCTTAACAGCCCTAGTCTCACCTATGACAAGACAATCCACATCCTGATATGATCAGTGATACACGTTTTAGACTACACTGTTTTATTCTGTACTTGTACCTATAAGGCCATGTGGTTTTGTCTTTGCAGGTCACAGCATTTCAAAGAGAGCATCAGGTTCATCCACGAATGTCGTCTAAATGGAGGGGCCTGTCTGGTGCACTGGTACGTACACCACCTAACCATAAACCACTAACTTTCTGTTGACCGTACCTGACCCCTTATGACTATGCTCTCCATGTCCCTGTCCCATAATGCAGCCTGGCCGGTGTGTCCCGTAGTACTACCATGGTGGTGGCCTACCTGATGACCGTCACCACCTACAGCTGGGAGGAGTGTCTGTCGGCTGTCAAGGCCGTGCGTTCCTTCGTAGGCCCGAACTATGGCTTCCAACAGCAACTACAGGAGTACCAGATGAACCAAGTCACAGAGGTAGGTACACACACATTGAAACTAGAGGTCAACCGATTAATCGGAATGGCCGATTAATTAGGGCCGATTTCAAGTTTTCATAACAATCGGAAATCTGTATTTTTGGGTGTCGATTTGCCAATTTGTTCTTTTTTTCTTTTTTGTTCTATTTGTTTCTACCTTTTTATTTTACTAGGCAAGTCAGTTAAGAACACATTCTTATTTTCAATGACGGCCTAGGAACGGTGGGTTAACTGCCTTGTTCAGGGGCAGAACGACAGATTTTCACCTTGTCAGCTCGGGGGATCCAATCTTGCAACCTTACAGTTAACTAGTCCAACGCAATAACGACCTGCCTCTCTCTCGTTGCACTCCACAAGGAGACTGCCTGTTACGCGAATGCAGTAAGCCAAGGTAAGTTGCTAGCTAGCATTAAACTTATCTTATAAAAAACAATCAATCAATCATAATCCTAGTGATAGGTTAACTACACATGGTTGATGATATTACTAGATATTATCTAGTGTGTCCTGCGTTGCATATAATCTGACTGAGCATACAAGTATCTGACTGAGCGGTGGTAGGCAGAAGCAGGCGCGTAAACATTCTTTCAAACAGCACTTTCGTGCGTTTCGCCAGCAGCTTTGTTGTGCGTCAAGCATTGCGCTGTTTATGACTTCAAGCCTATCAACTCCCGAGATGAGGCTGGTGTAACCGAAGTGAAATGGCTAGCTAGTTAGCAGAACGGTTCCATATTTCACTGAAAGAATAAACGTTTTGTTTTCGAAATGATAGTTTCCGGATTTGACCATATTAATGACCAAAGGTTTGTATTTTTGTGTTTATTATATTATAATTAAGTATATGATTTGATAGAGCAGTGGTAGGCAGCAACAGGCTCGTAAGCATTCATTCAAACAGCAGCTCTTAGCAATGCTAGGATGCACAGTGCTGTTTATGACTTCAAGCCTATCAACTCCTGAGATTAGACTGGCAATACTAAAGTACCTATTAGAACATCCAATAGTCAAAGGTATATGAAATACAAATGGAATAGAGAGAAATAGTCCTATAATTCCTATAATAACTATAACTAAAAAACTTCTTACCTGGGAATATTGAAGACTCATGTTATAAGGAACCACCATATGTTCTCATGTTCTGAGCAAGGAACTGAAACGTTAGCTTTCTTACATAGCACATATTGCACTTTTACTTTCTTCTCCAACACTTTGTTTTTGCATTATTTAAATCAAATTGAACATGTTTCATTATTTACTTGAGTCTAAATTGATTTTATTGATGTATTATATTAAGTTAAAATAAGTGTTAATTCAGTATTGTTGTAATTGTCATTATTACAAATAAATAAAAAAAATATTATTATTATTGGAGGACCAGCTTTTTTGGTCCTCCAATAATCGATATCGGCGTTGAAAAATCATAATCGGTCGACCTCTAATTGAAACACAATATACATACACACACCCTGTATAGATAACATAATGATGTCCCCTAACAACAAAAATATACTCACTGTGCCCTTGAGCAAGGCACTTAACCCTTAATGGGGCGGCAGGGTAGCCTAGTGGTTAAAGCGTTGGACTAGTAACCGGAAGGTTGCAAGTTCAAACCCCCGAGCTGACAAGGTACAAATCTGTCGTTCTGCCCCTGAACAGGCAGTTCCTAGGTCCATCATTGAAAATAAGAATTTCTTCTTAACTGACTTGCCTAGTTAAATAAAGGTAAAATAAATCAATAATGCTCCAGTGGTGCTGTACAATGGTGACCCTGGATGTGACCCCACTCCCTACGGGTGTCTCAGGAGGAGTTGGGATATGCAACAAATAACAGGACAAATATAAGCAACCCCAAATTATTATTATTCTACAGCTTCCCACAATTCAAAGTGGGCAGAAAAACAGCTGTAACACAGCTCAGGCGTAATATTTAGACTTGCATAGTTCAGGCCTATCAACGGTAAACAATTTCAATGAGTAAGAAGAATGCCGGTTAAGGCCCACCTTTTCTCTTAACACCCACTCGGAATCCAAACTGTTAGCTTACTCCCACTCATAGTACAGAGTCACAGGAATGTGTCATCCTTCAGCTGCTATCAGTTAATGATGCAGCTGTTTTTTACAAGGCCACTCCTGCCCTGTCAGGTTCATCCTTTTGGTTTACTTTCACTTCTGTAGATGGAGGTGGGTCTCTGACAGTAAACCTGGAGCCCATCCTTCCTGGTTGCCTGTCTCAACTTTATATGGCCTACCAGGGATCTTCCTAAACTCATCATACTGGGAGATGATCTCTGTGATGACTAATGGCTTGTCTGGACTTGCTGTTATGCCTGAGGTGGGTTATGAACCCTCGATGTATCTAGGCAAACAGAAGACAACTAACCTCGATGTATTGAGGCCAATGAAAGACTATTAGATCCTGTGTAAACTAAAATTTTAAAATTGTAAAATGTTTGTCTGGTCCACCAGAAATATATGTTATTTAATTAGAAGTACCACCATTGTGTATATTAACTGTGACTTCAACCTCCTTCACTCTCATGTCACTATACCTACACTAAAGTGTTTGCTGTGTTGTCAGTCAGCCCCATCTGCATATTATTCACACAAGTATGTGTGGGGTGGTGAGAAAATGACTTTCCTGTTGTGGGGCAGCTATTTCCACACACATCAGACTTCAAACCTGTGAAATGTTGTGTGACATGTACACGCACAGACGCGCACACACACGTTTCTAGAACATGCTGCAAAGAGAGCTGTGTATGGAGGTTGCTGAGAAGGGCTTTGTTTCTCTAGCTGATGACATGCACCCAGCCAGTGGTACTCAGTACGTGTGTGTTGTATACAGAAGGGGAACTGGAGGGGCTTGCTGAAATTGCATTAGCCTGGTACTAACATCACGTGACTGTAATTACTGTCAGAGGCTTGCAAAATTTCTTCACAGAAGAAAAAAAGGTTGTTTTCTTATTGTTTGGTTGAGTTGACAGCGATTTTGAGGATCAAAGGGGAAATGGGATGCCTTTCTTCATGCTTTTCCCATGACTGTGTCTTAGAGAATTTGCTATTGTCATACGAATAGTTTTATCTAGTGTTGTATTGTATATAGGGTTGATCGATTTTATATTTTTTTCATTTCACAACACTTTGCCAAAAACACTGATACAACTACGGCATGTCTGTTGTTAAAAATGATTATAAATGCATTATCACGTGGGTGTTTTGTTGAGTGTAAGGTTCAGTAAGTGTGATGGTGTCTTAGGGGATGTGTCCAGGTCATTGTTTCTCCGTTTTGACTTTGACTTTGAATGGATTCAAAGCTGAGAGACATTTTCAAGCAAACAAAACTGAAATTGACATTTGTTCCAATTTTGAGTAATCCCTTTCTCATGAATTGATGATCCGGAAGTGAAAACTGGTAAAGGTAAATGGTGGAGTTTCTGACTCAAACCTGGGTTTGGGACTCAAGTCTCCCGTCTGTCCTTATCGTGTGTAGTCTAACTGTTCATTGTACCTTCCTTGGTATGTATTTCTGTAACACAGTGCATGTTCTTTTAAAGAGGTTTGAGTATATTGTATGGCTGGTTATGGATGGAGGTAATGTGTGGGAGTCGCTGTGACACCTGACGGTTGTGTGGGAGGAAACATACTTCACAGTGACACACCCGAACACAACTCTTCTCCTTTACCAGACATGGGAACTGTCTTGGTTTATCTGGAACTCCTGCATTTATGACAGGAGTTAACACTATTAA
Organism: Oncorhynchus kisutch; assembly: GCF_002021735.2. NCBI lineage: Eukaryota > Metazoa > Chordata > Actinopteri > Salmoniformes > Salmonidae > Oncorhynchus > Oncorhynchus kisutch. The sequence continues at coordinate 68,837,845 of NC_034181.2, read as the reverse complement.
CACTATTTTGATATAACGTTAAAATTATACTGTATATCATGATTACCCATCTAACGTAAATAATGTACCACTAGTTTGTTTACCTATAATTTATTACAGTAGTGTATAGGTTATTTATAAGAAAATCACTAAATAAATACGCATTACAATCTTTTGTTGAACTATCACATTGGTGGCTATGCATTGATACTAGTAGCCACCCACCACTCCATCCAACACCTGTCTACCAGAAGCCCATGATGTGATGTTCAACACCTGTCTACCAGAAGCCCATGATGTGATGTTCAACACCTGTCTACCAGAAGCCCATGATGTGCTGTTCAACACCTGTCTACCAGAAGCCCATGATGTGCTGTTCAACACCTGTCTACCAGAAGCCCATGATGTGATGTTCAACACCTGTCTACCAGAAGCCCATGATGTGCTGTTCAACACCTGTCTACCAGAAGCCCATGATGTGCTGTTCAACACCTGTCTACCAGAAGCCCATGATGTGCTGTTCAACACCTGTCTACCAGAAGCCCATGATGTGATGTTCAACACCTGTCTACCAGAAGCCCATGATGTGATGTTCAACACCTGTCTACCAGAAGCCCATGATGTGATGTTCAACACCTGTCTACCAGAAGCCCATGATGAGCTATTCAACACCTGTCTACCAGAAGCCCAGCGGTGTGGAACACATCTAAGCTGCATAACCTTGATTAGTGAACACACAGGTGCCAAAAGGTATGTGACAACTGAAGCAAAAAGAAACTGAATGTTTAGGTTCATTAGGCTCACACTAGTGGGAACATTTTATTTGTCTCCTTATAATCTACAGTTCCCTCTTTGTATTCATATTGTGTTACTGAAATGGAACATAATTCCATATATTTCTTTCAGAGACACATTCAGTTCATCCTATTTAGCAATATATATGGTGTTACGCAACAAATGATTAGATGGTTATTTTCTGGATTCCCTCCAGAAACCACAAATCTAGATGATCTGTTGGACTTGTTGACCTAAATGGTTAGAGCTTTGTTGTAAGGGCAAGATGGAGCATGTCCCACAGGCTGTGGTTCCTCTCTGGCAAGAGGAGGGCTGGGTAGTGTTCAATTAACGTATGGTGTGTCACACTTACAGAATCACCAGGACTGACATAGACATAGAAGAAATCAAAAACACTATCGGTCAAATACAATTTCTGGTGTATTTGGATTTATTATGGATCCCCATTAGCTGCTGCCTTGGCAGCAACTACTCTTCCTGGGGTCCAGCAAAATTAAGGCAGTTTATACAATTATACAAACTTTACAATACATTCACAGACTGTGTGCCATCAGGTTCCTACTCCACCACTACCACGTATATACAGTACAAAATCCATGTGTGTATATAGTGCATATGCTATTGTGTGTATGTGTATGCATGTGTCTGTGCCTATGTTTGTGTTGCTTCACAGTCCCCGCTGTTCCATAAGTTGTGTTTTGACATGCATATTATTAATATTAGTTCTCTGTGTACATACAAGGGCCAGCCGTGCTGCCCTGTTCTGAACCAATTGCAATTCTCATAAGTCCTTTTTTGTAAAGTGTACTTTTCTACAAGCTTCAAAGGAATTGGGAGACATCACCTGCACAGTCACTACAATCTAAGCTGGTCCTAGATCTGTTTTTGCTTGAGAGCCCTGTGTAAGCAGAAATGTCAGAGGAGAAGTGACAGAAGTGGAGGCAGGTTCCTGGTAAAGCTCTGATTCAGAGCTAGCTTTCCCCACCCCTTCCTCAGCTCTCACTGGTCCCTATGTGGGCCCACTGACCGCTGGGCTAAAGACCTGGGACTTCTGCCAGGGGTTTCCCACCCAACCCATGCTGCCTCCTCGAGGCCCTCTCACCAGGACTAATCCCCATGTACCGTTAAACCCAGAAAACACAGACACTGGGCCAAGTTGGGATCAAGCCCAGAAGCAATGTTGTTAAAGCCAGAGTGAGTGTGTTGGGGTCATAGCTGTTGGACCTCTTATGGCTCTCTGAGCTGCCGAGGAAAGTCCCTCATTTTCAGGAATGTCTGCCGTCCGTTTGCCGACCACACACAGAGATTGATCTAGAGATAGATTGCTTAGATTGTAGCTTCCACTATGTAGCTTCCACTATCTACATCTATCACCATCTACTAGGAAGGAAAATAAACCAAGAGAAAGTGTGGTAAACTACACCACAATAGAAAATCTCCTCTGACACCAGAACACTCTGCTCTGACACCAGAACACTCTGCTTTGACACCAGAACACTCTGCTTTGACACCAGAACACTCTGCTCTGACACCAGAACTCTCTGCTCTGACACCAGAACACTCTGCTCTGACACCAGAACACTCTGCTCTGACACCAGAACACTCTGCTCTGACACCAGAACACTCTGCTCTGACACCAGAACACTCTGCTCTGACACCAGAACACTCTGCTCTGACACCAGAACACTCTGCTCTGACACCAGAACACTCTGCTCTGACACCAGAACACTCTGCTCTGACACCAGAACACTCTGCTCTGACACCAGAACACTCTGCTCTGACATCCCACCCTTGGAGGACCATAGAACACTAATTGAGCTGAACCATCGAACATGGTCTTTTCTGTCTGTCTTCTCTCCAGTACCGGGCGTGGCTGCGGGCCAGTTTCCGCCCCAGTCCCTTTAAGGACCAGGAGCAGGTGGGAGTGCTGCTGAACCAGTACATAGAGCAGCAGCAGCAGGAGAACCAGAGGAGAGGAGGGGACCAGGGCTGGATGAACCAGGCCTCCAGTGTCTACCCTCTACCCTACAATGCCTACAACGGCTCTGGGGGCAACAGATGAGCCAAGGGGCCTCGAGTCTCCCTGGTCCCACCAACCTCCAGCTCAGGCCTGCCTGGAGAGTGACACAATGGCCCAGTCCCAAAATCACCCCTAGGCACTTAGATCTGAAAGGATCGGATGGGTGTAAGTAGGGCCAGGGGTTTCTCTTGACCAAGACATTCTCCAGACCCTAGTCCTAAGCAATATGGGAATAGCTCCACCCTGCCCTCTGATAGACTAGGTGGAATTGTCACCCTATTGCCTGTAACTATTTACTACTTACAGGTCCCAAGTGCATAGGGGTATTTTGGGGGCATTGGCTAACTGACTCTCTCACCACTGCACTACCTCCCATGTCCCTTGTCACCTTCACCACTGAACTGACCTTAGTGCAGCCTGATCAGGAGCTCTGATGCTCACTGAAGCCTTAGTCCAAACACCTCCACACCTCAACACCTTGACCTTACAGCCACATACTACCATGAGGCTTCACCTGTCCTATAACCTCGCCTCAACTCATCTCTAAACCCAACGGATCAACTTTTAAGGCCAAACAGATAAAGAATTGTAGGACTAGCTGTTTTTTTTCGTAATCATCTGCCTAAGACCTACAACTAGGACCTGGTTAGGTCACATGATCAGGAAAAAGTCCTACACCTAACATTACATTATAATAAATTATTATTAATATGTTTATCAATATGTTATTACATGGTACCATGATTACATCATGTTAAATGCAGTCCGCTGGTTAGATGGAAGATCTGATTGGTGTTGAGGGTTGAATGGACATATGAATGAACATAAGATGCTCTCCGCCCTAATTTAAACTGATCCAGCTACTGTATAGCTGCATGTGATAAAGCTTTATATAACAGCAGCTTTGCCATAGAAAATGAATGCCTCGTTCCAGCTAGTAAAATGAAGGATCATCACAGCCCAAAGTCATAATATGGGGTCTTCCTAAAATCTACCGTAAATCTTCTTTGGAAATTTGCTTATCAATTTATCGTAAGTTATAAATATAATTGTATTTTTAGGGAATTTTTAAGATCTTTGTTAAATGTTTAGTGGTACAAATTCTGTTGTATCATAGTGCATGTATCTGCTTTATTAATATTCAAATGTACACTTTCATTGTTTGCCAAGAAATATATGCTAATAAATATTATTATGAAGCCAAAGCAGCATATTGAGACTGAAACAACCTTACAGCAATTTTAAGGCTGGCTACAAACCGAAGTATTATCAAATCATAACTAAACTAATTTGTGTGTGTGTGTGTGTGTGTGTGTGTGTCGACACGTACATGTGTGTGTGCGAGAGAGAGAGAGCTTGTGCTTGAAAGTGTATGGTACTGGAGCATCAGCTCTTGGACCAAGAGGCTCTGCAACAGCTTCTATCCCCATGCCATAATACTGCTAAATAGCCACAAGACTACTTCATAATCCAGGTAACCACTAATTAACTATCCACACTGACCCTGACTCTATGCACACTCACAAGACTATATATACACACACTCTCTCACACACACACACACTACACTGTCACTCTCACACAAAACCCTCACACGCGCGCGCACACACACGCATACACTTCTACACGTCATATGCTGCTGCTACTATGTTGTTTATGTTCTTATTATCTATGCTGATGACGAGTCACTTTACCCTGCCTTCATGTACAGTGCCTATTGAAAGTCTACACCCCCTTGAACTTTTTTCACACTTGGTTGTGTCAGTGCTTTAGAGCTGTTTGGGAAACGCTGATTTTTAATCGCTTTGGTACTAGTTTCGCAAGTGTGTGATAACATTTCACAACTCAAAACATATCCTCAAAAAGGCTGTTTTTTAAAACATTAAGAGGTCAAAGACCTGGGCATGGGCCCCGTCAGAGAACTGTTGTCTAATGAAGCCCGGGCCATCGTCATTGACCATGTGGCAAACAGAGGCCTTACCATGGCAGAAGCTGCCAAATTAGTTCACCCCAATCTGAAAAGATCAACTGTCAATTTGATAATGAGAACATTTCGCCAAGAAAAGCGGTAAGTCTACAGGATATGAACTATGCTTTGTCATTACATGTACAGTAAATGGCATTGTAATGCATGTAAATTCACATAAAATGTTCCAGTATTCTTCCAGTATGATCTATTGACAGTGTACTCTGTTCTACAGTCAGACTTGACAGAAGAGGTGGTGGCCGTGTGCTGACCGACCAGCAGGAGTGGGCAGTGGTGGAAATGGTGAGGGCCAGGAATGACATACGACTGTCTGAAATAAAGCAGGCCATTGAGGAAAACAATGACATCATGTCACGAGAATTTTCAATCCCGATGATGATAATAATCACTATAGCTTTCACCAATTTCCCCTAGGTTGTAAAGCTAGGATTAATAAGAATTAGGTGTTCTGCAAAAGGTTCGTTGTAGTTTATTCATGAGAGCTCTAAAGTCAATCAGAATTTGAACAGTCTTTATAACCCCCTCTACGCACACACACACACACACACACACACACACACACACACACACAGGTTTATCACTTTTCTACCAGCCTTGGCAGTTTCTCGACGTTCTCTCCTCCCTAGATTAGAGACACCTTGGAAGTGATAAACAACAGGCCCTCCTGTTGTCAGGAGCCTCTGTTTTCTCCCTCTTACACACACACACACACACACATACATTATTAGAATTATAGTATTATATGTTTCAGGATGGAATTCTTTAGTCATTACTTTAAACATATACATTCCTTTATCACATCCCCATGAGCGTGACACCCTCCTGGCCATGGATGAGGCATGTTATGACATCAATGCAGACCAAATGTCAAGCTTGGATTCGCCATGCGAAAATATTTTTCCCGTGGTGCATGAACAATGGGGACATTGACTGTGACGTGGATGGGAATTTATGGCCAAACACTCAAGACAGGCTTGATGCAAATTAATGCGTGCTAAACGTCATGTTATATTAGCATTGATTTAATTTGTTTCATTTAATTTTATTACAGACAGTACACCTATATTGTAATTCTATTTTTTGTTGTTGCATGAATGGTTGTAGAGGATGGTTGTAGTGGATGTCTTCATTCATCACACCTTTTCTGTACATTGCTCTGTTAATTTTACCTTCTATCCTGATCAGTCCCTGACGATAAACATCCCCATAACATGATGCTGCCACCACCATGCTTCACATTAGGGATAGTGTACTTTGGCTGATGTGTTGGGTTTGCGCCAAACGTAACGCTTTACATTTAGGCCAAATAGTTTCATTTTAGTTTTGTCAGACCACAAACATTTTGGCCACACGGTTACAGAATCTCCCAAGTGTTTTTTTATATACTTCAAATGGGATTCAAGGTGGGCTTTCTTGAGTAATGGCTTTGCTTGGGATATTGTTGCCACATGCACACTTTGCCCAGTCTTGGCTATCAAATCTCTGAAACTGGAAACACATATCTCCCTCACTAGCTTTTATGCACCTGCTGTCAGAGCAGCTCACAGATTACTGCACCTGTACATATCCCATCTATAATTTAGCCCAAACAACTACCTCTCCCCCTACTGTATTTATTTATTTATTTTGCTCCTTTGCACCCTCATTATTTCTCTACTTTGCACATTCTTCCACTGCAAATCTACCATTCCAGTGTATATTTAGTATTTTTTTTGTTTTACTTGCTATATTGTATTTACTTCGCCACCATGGTCTTTTTTTCCTTTACCTTCCTTATCCAACCTCATTTGCTCACATTGTATATAGACTTATTTTTCTACTGTATTACTGACTGTATGTTTGTTTTACTCCATGTGTAACTCTGTGTTGTTGTACCTGTCGAACTGCTTTGCTTTATCTTGACTAGGTCGCAATTGTAAATGAGAACTTGTTCTCAACTTGCCTACCTGGTTAAATAAAGGTGAAATCAAAATAAAAAGCCTGTAGCTCTTTCAAAGTTGCCATTGGACTGTTGGTATCCTCTCTGATTAGTCTCCTACTTGCTCAGTCATCAAGTTTGTAGGGACAGCCTGATCCAGGCACTGTCATGATGGTGCCATACACCTTCCACTTCTTAATAATCGTCTTGTCTATGCTTCAAGGGATATTCAAGGCATTTTAAATATTTTTATACCCATCCCCTGATCTGTGCCTTTCCACAACTTTGTCCCAGAGTTCTTTTGAAAGTGCCCTGGGGCTCATGGTTGAGTGTTTGCTTTGCAATTCACTACCCAACAGACAACAGAGGGAACCTACAACCTCTCCCTCAACGTGATCAGGACAAAGGGGATGATTGTGGAGTGAAGGAGGACTGAGCAAATAAAAATGTTATTGGTCACAAACACATGGTTAGCAGATGTTAATGTGAGTGTCGTGAAATGCTTGTGCTTCTAGTTCCGACCATGCAGTAATATCTAACAATTTCACAACAACAAGGAATTAATAAGAATATGTACATATAAATATGGATGAGCGATGGCTGAACTGCATAGGCAAGATGCAGTAGATGGTATAGAGTACAGTATATACATAGTGGGGAGAACAAGTATTTGATACACTGCCGATTTTGCAGGTTTTCCTACTTACAAAGCATGTAGAGGTCTGTAATTTTTATCATAGGTACACTTCAACTGTGAGAGACAGAATCTAAAACAAAAATCCAGAAAATCACATTGTATGATTTTTAAGTAATTAATTTGCATTTTATTGCATGATATAAGTATTTGATCACCTACCAACCAGTAAGAATTCCAGCTCTCACAGACCTGTTAGTTTTTCTTTAAGAAGCCCTCCTGTTCTCCACTCATTACCTGTATTAACTGCACCTGTTTGAACTCGTTTCCTTGTATAAAAGACACCTGTCCACACACTCAATCAAATAGACTCCAACCTCTCCACAATGGCCAAGACCAGAGAGCTGTGTAAGGACATCAGGGATGAAATTGTAGACCTGCACAAGGCTGGGATGGGCTACAGGACAATAGGCAAGCAGCTTGGTGAGAAGGCAACAACTGTTGGCGCAATTATTTGAAAATGGAAGAAGTTCAAGATGACGGTCAATCACCCTCAGTCTGGGGCTCCATGCAAGATCTCACCTCGTGGGTTATCAATGATCATGAGGAAGATGAGGGATCAGCCCAGAACTACACGGCAGGACCTGGTCAATGACCTGAAGAGAGCTGGGACCACAGTCTCAAAGAAAACCATTAGTAACACACTACGGCGTCATGGATTAAAATCCTGCAGCACACGCAAGGTCCCCCTGCTCAAACCAGCGCATGTCCAGGCCCGTCTGAAGTTTGCCAATGACCATCTGGATGATCCAGAGGAGGAATGGGACGAGGTCATGTGGTCTGATGAGACAAAAATAGAGCTTTTTGGTCTGAACTCGCCGTGTTTGGAGGAAGAAGAAGGATGAGTACAACCCCAAGAAAATCATCCCAACAGTGAAGCATGGAGGTGGAAACATCATTCTTTGGGGATGCTTTTCTGCAAAGGGGACAGGACGACTGCACCGTATTGAGGGGAGGATGGATAGGGCCATGTATCGCGAGATCTTGGCCAACAACCTCCTTCCCTCAGTAAGAGCATTGAAGATGGGTCATGGCTGGGTCTTCCAGCACGACATCGTCCCGAAACACACAGCCAGGGCAACTAAGGAGTGGCTCCGTAAGAAGCATCTCAAGGTCCTGGAGTGGCCTAGCCAGTCTCCAGACCTAAACCCAATAGAAAATCTTTGGAGGGAGCTGAAAGTCCGTATTGCCCAGCGACAGTCCCAAAACCTGAAGGATCTGGAGAAGGTCTGTATGGAGGAGTGGGCCAAAATCCCTGCAGCAGTGTGTGCAAACCTGGTCAAGAACTATAGGAAACGTATGATCTCTGTAATTGAAAAGGTTTCTGTACCAAATATTAAGTTCTGCTTTTCTGATGTATCAAATACTTATGTCATGCAATAAAATGCAAATTAATTACTTAAAAATCATACAATGTGATTTTCTGGATTTTTGTTACAGACCTCTACATGCTTTGTAAGTAGGAAAACCTGCAAAATCAGCAGTGTATCAAATACTTGTTCTCCCCACTGTATGAGATGAGTAATGTAGAGTATGTAAATGTGATATAAAGTGCCATTGTTTAAAGTGACTAGTGATACATTTATTATATCCAATTTTTAGTTATTAAAGTGGCTAGAGATTTGAGTCCGTATGTTGGCAGCAGCCACTCAATGTTAGTGATGGCTGTTTAACAGTCTGATGGCCTTGAGATAGAAGCTGTGTTTCAGTCTCTCGGTCCCAGCTTTGATGCACCTGTACTGACCTCACCTTCTGGATGATAGCGGGGTGAACAGGCAGTGGCTCGGGTGGTTGTTGTCCTTCTTGATCTTTTTGGCCTTCCTGTGACATCGGGTGGTGTAGGTGTCCTGGAGGGCAGGTAGTTTGCCCCCGGTTGCATGCCCCCATTCTCATTGACGGGGCTGAAGTGGAGCAGGTTGAGAGCTTCAAGTTCCTTGGTGTCCACATCACCAACAAACTAACATGGTCCAAGCACAAGACAATCGTGAAGAGGGCACGACAAAACCTATTCCTCCTCAGGAGACTGAAAAGATTTGGCATGGGTCCTCAGATCCTCAAAAGGATCTACAGCTTCACCATCGAGAGCATCGTGACGGGTTGCATCACAGCTTGGTATGGTAACTGCTCGGCCTCCGACCGCAAGGCACTACAGAGGGTAGTGTGTACGGCCCAGTACATCACTGGGGCCAAGCTTTCTGCCATCCAGGACCTCTATACTAGGTGTGTCAGAGGAAGGCCCTAAAAATTGTCAAAGACTCCAGCCAACCTAGTCATAGACTGTTCTCTCTGCTACCGCACGGCAAGCGGTGCCGGAGTGTCAAGTCCAGGTCCAAGAGGCTTCTAAACAGCTTCTACCCCCAAGCCATAACACTCCTGAACATCTAATCAAATGGCTACCCAGACTATTTGCATTGCCCCTCCCCCCTCTCCTTTTACGCTACTGCTGCTCTCTGTTATTATCTTTGCATAGTCACTTTAATAACTCTAACTACATGTACATATTACCTCAATTATCTCAAGTAACCGGTGCCCCTGCACATTGACTCAGTAGCGGTACCCCCTGTATATAGCCTCGCTATTGTTATTTTACTGTTGCTCTTTAATTATTTGTTACTTTTATTTTTACTTGTTGGTTAAGGGCTTGTAAGTACGCATTTCACTGTTGTGTTCTGCGCATGTGACAAATAAAATTGGATTTGAACTGCTGAATATGTCCTGAAATCATGTGAATCACTACAATTTAACACAGATGAAGGACAATAAACTTAGTGTGTGATTTTGAAGGTGATTGGTTGAAGCTTTGTGACATCAAATGGACTTTGGTGGTCAAGATGTGTTGGTACAGTGCCTTGCGAAAGTATTCGGCCCCCTTGAACTTTGCGACCTTTTGCCACATTTCAGGTGAATCTAGGATTACAGAGACTCTCCTCAACTATATTCAAGGTGCAGGACAAAATTAAGTCTATAATTAAGAAGTTGGAGCTCTTCTAATCTACATTAACAAAGACACACAGGTCTTTCCATCATTGTATAATTTTTTGTATGCAAATGAACTCAAGCTTACGGACAATGTCAAATGTGATATAGCGAAACACCTGAGTGAGTTGGGTGTGCAATTACGCAGCTACTTTCCCGAAACGGATGACATAAACAACTGGATTCGGTATCCCTTTCATGCCCTGCCTCCAGTCCACTTACCGATATCTGAACAAGAGAGACTCATTGAAATTGCAACAAGCGGTTCTGTGAAAATTGAATTTCATCAGAAGCCACTGCCAGATTTCTGAATTGGGCTGCGCTCAGAGTATCCTGCCTTGGCAAATCGCGCTGTTAAGACACTGACGCCCTTTGCAACCATGTACCTACAGTCAGCAAACAATTGTGCAAGTTCTCCCACTTAAAAAGATGAGAGTGGTCTGTAATTGTCATCATAGGTACACTTCAACTATGACAGACAAAATCACATTGTAGGATTTCTTATGAATTTATTTGCAAATTATGGTGGAAAATAAGTATTTGGTCACCTACAAACAAGCAAGATTTCTGGCTCTCACAGACCTGTAAGAGGCTCCTCTGTCCTCCACTCGTTACCTGTATTAATGGCACCTGTTTGAACTTGTAATCAGTATAAAAGACACCTGTCCACAACCTCAAACAGTCACACTCCAAACTCCACTATGGCCAAAGAGCTGTCAAAGGACACCAGAAACAAAATTGTAGACCTGCACCAGGCTGGGAAGACTGAATCTGCAATAGGTAAGCAGCTTGGTTTGAAAAAAATATTATTTGTGTATGTTTTAGGGAAAGACCCAGAGATGGAGGGTTGGTCAGAGACAGGGTGCCTTCGCTGTGCCACCCCAGGCTGGCATGGACACAGTAGTAACAATTAGTGTTCTGTTCCCCTCAGTGAGAAGTCCTTCTTTGACCCAGAGACCATGCCACCCCCAGCTTCCCCAAACAGTCCCCCCCCCCCCCCCCCCCGTACAGACTCCACCCCTTTCCGTACAGGTGAGGCCAGACCACGACATGGCTCAAATCCTCAAAACGCACCCTGGACATGTGACCTTACCTCCACCACAACTGCTTTTCTTAGTTTCGAAATGATACATACTAAGGCTGTGTGATCACAATACTGAGGATTGGGCAGAACAAGTTAACTCTCTCCACGAGTATTCAACCCTGCAGTACCTGTTGAAACCACTGAACCATTCCTGTGTAGAATAACGTTTTAATAATAATCAGATGAAATCAGCTATCTGCTGTAGGGCAGGCTATTTTTAGCATATAAACTGAGTGTACAAAACATTAGGAACGCCTTCCTAATATTGACTTGCATCCCCTTTTGCCCTCAGAACAGCCTCAATTCGTCGGGGCATGGACTACAAGGTTTCGTTAGCGTTCTTCAGGGATGCTGGCCCATGTTGACTCCAATGCTTCCCACAGTTGGCTGGATGTCCTCTGGGTGGTGAACCATTCTTTTTTTTGTAAGATTTTGTAAACAATACAAAACATACACATAAATGACAACATCATACAAACATTAACTACATCCCACCTGGCCAGACCCACTAGCACACACCCCCATCTCCAGTGCCCGAATCACTTTCAACATGGCCTGAAACTGCACCATTTTCCCCCCTCCGTAACCCACGCACTTTCAATATTTAAATAATATATCATTACATTTTTCCATTGTGTTAATGATGGCGGATTGATTGATTTCCAAGTTTTCTATATCCGTTTTTTCAAGATGAGTGATGAGAAGATAATTGTCCCAGCCATCGGGTATCTCACTATGCCATGTCTTGAAATATACAGACAGATACAAATTAAGTTTACATTGTAACAGCCAACTTTCTAGCTCCGTCCACAAAGCATGGATTATTGAGTCATTATTCCTTTTACACTTAAGACATGATTCTGCCATTATAATGTAGAATTTATGAATTTTGTCTCTTGTATAATACATTCTATACATAATCTTAAACTGGATTAAGCATACTTTTTTGTTAGCTGTAATTTCATTATGCTCCAACTTTCCTTCCATTTTATGCCAACATCAGTTTTTTAAAGTCTTGGTTTCAATAGTTTATATTTTTTTCTAAGAGATTGTCAGTTGGATTTGCTCTCTAGGTTTTGTATATCTTCCCGATCATATGAACATCCTTTATCTGACTCAAAGATTCCCTCAAGGTTGCTCTGATGCCCAAAAGTTTTCAAATATACATTTTGTGATATCTCACTTTTAAGTTGCATGGATTTTTTATTCTGTCATGGAAATAAATGTATTTCCTGTTACCAAGTCAATTCCGGTTTCAATGCCTTAAGTTTTCCATGTTGACCAATTTATCTATGAATTCTGAAAAGCTCTCCAAGGATTGTTCCATAAGGTTGTGTTTTTAAGAAGTGATATTGGTTCTTCAAGAATACGTTTAATTTTCTTCCATGTTGTGATAATGTTCTTAGCTTTATCCTTTGAAAATAGACATGTGAAAAGATCCTGGGGATGAGCATGCACATCTTTAGTATGTACCCATTTTTCCTTATTACCGAGTCTGGAAGGTTAAAACCAACTTCATTCAGATTTAGGAAGATGTAAAACTTTCCTTTTTATTCTATGCATTTTAGTTTCCCCCAAAAAGTCTGTTTTGACTAAGTACACTTTTTTTAAGACTGTCTTCGGTTAAATAAATACAAAAACTTTGTCAGCCATGACATTCTAAAGTGGTTTATTCTACCTGCAAGATTTATGGGAAGACAATTGAATTGAATTAGATCTGCTTTCATATTGTTGAGTAATGGAATAAATGTATCTGTATATATTAGTAGTTTGTTGTCACTTATTAAGTATCCTATATTTTTTGTGGTCAACTTAAAGTATTGCTGTATATCGTGAGTATTTAAAAAAAAAATCCTATTTCCATTTAGTTTTTTTCCGTGTTAAAATTATATCCTGAGATTTTCAAATATTCTGTAAATATTTTTAGCAAAGGGGGCATTGAGTTTTCAATATTGGTCAGGTACAGTTGAAGTCGGAATTTTACATACACCTTAGCCAAATATATTTAAACTCAGTTTTTCACAATTCCTGACATTTAATCCTAGTAAAAATTCCCTGTTTTAGGTCAGTTAGGATCACCACTTTATTTTAAGAATGTGAAATGTCAGAATAATAATAGAGAGAATGATTTATTTCAGCTTTTATTTCTTTCATCACATTCCCAGTGGGTCAGAAGTTTACATACACTCAATTAGTATTTGGTAGCATTGCCTTTAAATTGTTTGACTTGGGTCAAATGTTTTGGGTAGCCTTCCTCAAGCTTCCCACAATAAGTTGGGTGAATTTTGGCCCATTCCTTCTGACAGAGCTGGTGTAACTGAGTCAGGTTTGTAGGCTTCCTTGCTCGCACACTCTTTTTCAGTTCTGTCAACAAATGTTCTATAGGATTGAGGTCAGGATTTTGTGATGGCCTCTCCAATAACTTGACTTTGTTGTCCTTAAGCCATTTGCCACAACTTTGGAAGTATCCATGGGGTCATTGTTCATTTGGAAGACCCATTTGCGACCAAGCTTTAACATCCTGACTGATGTCTTGAGATGTTGCTTCAATAAATCCACATCATTTTCCTGGCTCATGATACTTTGTGAAGTGCACTAGTCCCTCCTACAGCAAAGCACCCCCACAACATGATGCTGCCATTCCTGTGCTTCACGGTTGGGATGGTGTTCTTCGGCTTACAAGCCTCCCCCTTTTTCCCCCAAACATAACGATGGTCATTATGGCCAAACAGTTCTATTTTTGATTCACCAGACCAGAGGACATTTCTCCAAAAAGTATGATCTTTCTCCCTATGTGCAGTTGTAAACCGTAGTCTGGCTTTCTTATGCCGGTTTTGGAGCAGTGGCTTCTTCCTTGCTGAGCGGCCTTTCAGGTTATGTCGATATAGGACTCGTTTTACTGTGGATATAGATACTTTTCTACCTGTTTCCTCCAGTATCTGCACAAGGTCCTTTGCTGTTGTTCTGGGATTGATTTCCACTTTTCGCACCAAAGAACGTTCATCTCGAGGAGACAGAACGCGTCTCCTTCCTGAGCGGTATGACGGCTGCGTGGTCCCATGGTGTTTATACATGCATAATATTGTTTGTACAGATGAACCTGGTACCTTCAGGCGTTTGGAAATTGCTCCCAAAGATGAACCAGACTTGTGGAGGTCTTGGCTGATTTCTTTTAATTGTCCCATGATGTCAAGCAAAGAGGCACCGAGTTTTTATTTATTTTACCTTTATTTAACTAGGCAAGTCAGTTAAGAACAAATTCTTATTTTCAATGACGGCCTAGGAACAGTGGGTTAACTGCCTGTTCAGGGACAGAACGACAGATTTCAGCTCGGGGGTTCCGGTTACTAGTCCAACGCTCTAACCAAAAGGCTACCCTGCCACCCGAGTTTGAAGGTAGGCCATGAAAAACATCCACAGGTATACCTCCAATTGACTCAAACGATGTCAATTAGCCTATCAGAAAAATGACTTGTGTCATGCACAAAGTAGATGTTCTAACCGACTGGCCAAAACTATAGTTTGTTAACAAGAAATTAGTTGAAAAACTAGTTTGAATGACTCCAACCTAAGTGTATGTAAACTTCCGACTGCAACTGCATATCAAGAGATCATCTGCCAATAAGATTAGTTTATATTCATGTTTACCAATACTGACACCTGTTACGTTGAATAGAATTCTATGGGAAAGCCATCCATTCCTGGTGTTTTTCTCCATGTGAATGTTTTAACCGTGTCTAATATTTCTTCTTGGGTGATCTCTGTTTTTAGTGATTCTTTTTTGTCTTGCTTCAGAGTTGTTGAGTCTAAGAAGGCTATAGTATCAGTCCAACTGTTGTTTAATTCTGATGTGTATATACATTTGCGTAGAAGCTTTTAAAATTTAAATGAATCGTGGTGGACCATTTTTGATACACACGGGAAACTGTTGAGTGTGAAAAATCCATCAGCATTGCAGTTCTTGACACACTCAAACCAGTGTAACTGGCAGCTACTACCATACCCCATTCAAAGGCACTTAAATATTTTGTCTTGCCCATTCACCCTCTGAATGGCACACATACACAATCCATATCTCATTTGTCTCAAGGCTTAAAAATCTTCTTCAACCTGTCTTCTCCCCTTCATCTACACTGATTGAAGTGGATTTAACAGGTGACATCATTAATAGGTCATAGCTTTCACTTAGATCCAGGACCTCTATACTAGGTATGTCAGAGGAAGGCCCTAAAAATTGTCAAAGACTCCAGCCAACCTAGTCATAGACTGTTCTCTCTGCTACCGCACGGCAAGCGGTGCCGGAGTGTCAAGTCCAGGTCCAAGAGGCTTCTAAACAGCTTCTACCCCCAAGCCATAACACTCCTGAACATCTAATCAAATGGCTACCCAGACTATTTGCATTGCCCCTCCCCCCTCTCCTTTTACGCTACTGCTGCTCTCTGTTATTATCTTTGCATAGTCACTTTAATAACTCTAACTACATGTACATATTACCTCAATTATCTCAAGTAACCGGTGCCCCTGCACATTGACTCAGTAGCGGTACCCCCTGTATATAGCCTCGCTATTGTTATTTTACTGTTGCTCTTTAATTATTTGTTACTTTTATTTTTACTTGTTGGTTAAGGGCTTGTAAGTACGCATTTCACTGTTGTGTTCTGCGCATGTGACAAATAAAATTGGATTTGAACTGCTGAATATGTCCTGAAATCATGTGAATCACTACAATTTAACACAGATGAAGGACAATAAACTTAGTGTGTGATTTTGAAGGTGATTGGTTGAAGCTTTGTGACATCAAATGGACTTTGGTGGTCAAGATGTGTTGGTACAGTGCCTTGCGAAAGTATTCGGCCCCCTTGAACTTTGCGACCTTTTGCCACATTTCAGCTTTCACTTAGATTCACCTGGTAAGTAAATGTCATGGAAAGAGCTGGTGTTCTAAATGTTTTGTACAATCAGTGTATAGTCCTTTCAGTATGAGGCCTTTGAATAAGCATGTTGGCATTAGAAACGTTGTATTTTTTTGGGACACTCTTATTCTCACGAAATAAAAACTAACATGGTAACATGATAAACACTTTATAATTGCATCTATTTCAGCATAGATATCAGTCAACCATAGCCGACCTGAAAGTTACCCTGCCGACGCCTACATTATGTTTGAATGTAGCCTAAACTGTAGTAGAACCTGCACAAGTGGGGGTTTTAGTAACGAAGGAACAATACCTGTTGGGCCAACCTTTACAGTAAAATGTATTTTATGACGCTGTGAAATCCCCTTTGTCCTTTACTAATTATTATCCAGGATTGTTCAATACCCCGCCGTCTGTAGCCAACTGTGGCATAGACCCTACGATATCTCCTGTCAGATGATTTCTTGTAAGTGACACTGCGTCGAAGAACAAGACTTCCGGATTGGGTTGTCTATAAGTATTTCCCAAACCTTATTGGATACAAATGAAACGCATCCGTCCAATCAGCTTGCAGTCAATGCTTCATTCACCTGAAAGAAGATATTAAACTGTTATACGAGTAAAGACTTATTCTATTGACGCTGAGACATCGACTTGGTATTAAGGTTTAACAATAGTCTTCAATAAGCTATTTGAAGGATATCTAAAATACTTATCAATACAAAAATAAAAGGTAAGATTTAGTTGTCTTTGTTTAAACTATTCAAGCGTGTTCCCTTTTCTACCTATATAAAACGTAGGCTATTAGAAAATGGTAGTTGTTTTGAAATAATAAACCATTACTATCTTGTTTTACTTATTGCTCTCTCTCCCCTCCCTCTATATCTGCCTCGCTCTCTCTTGAAATAAGTTCCTAATTATCACAAACAAGCATACAATTAAAACAAACGTTCAGCCCATACAGTGACATGTCTTGTGAATGTTTATTACAGATGTCAGTAAACCCGGGCGGTCGGAGGCTGAAACAGTGGCTAGTTGAGCAGATCCAGAGCGGCCAGTACCCGGGGCTGGTCTGGGAGGACGACAGCCGCATTATGTTCCGTATCCCCTGGAAACATGCTGGGAAGCAGGATTACAACCAGGAGATAGACGCTTCTATCTTCAAGGTAGGTTCATTGACACACATTTCAAACGAGGATTTGTGTTGATAGCGGTGGATTTGAGAGCATATTTAGATCACCGATATGTGTAGCCTTCCGCACGACTTTTGGAGAGGCACATATAACACACTTTTTTCCCGCGCCTACAAATAGAGCAGGTGTGAATTGCGTTTTGTTGGTTTAATTTAAACATTCCCACCACCTGTAACGCACATAAGATACATATTCATTGTTGAGTATGCGCATACAAATAGAACGGGTGTGAATTACGTTTTGTTGGTTTAATTATTAGCACAATAGCTGGCAGGGGCACGAAAGGGCTGGGTTTTGATGAATTAACAAGTTGTAGGTGTGACAAGCGCTCAACACATTCCATGGCGTAATGCATGCATTTGTCTCAAGTTCTGTAGGTTATTGATGATCTTTGCATTGCCATCTACTCCATTTCCTGCTGGTCCATTGTGGATTACAGTTTATACAGCTTATTAAATAGCATAGGCTACAGTAATGAGTAATAGCAACAGTAAAAAAAAAGAGTTAGCTCAATAGCCTATGTTTGCAATGTTGTCGGTCAACAGTGTTGTAAATGGCTTCAATGAGCCTAGCCTATAGCCTACATGTCTTTACGCATCGCACTTCTTCTAAAATAAAAAATACTAGGTTCCCGCAAATCACATTGTATGTGTGAGGCACGTTATCAATACGCAAAATATAGCATAGGCCTACCATGATAAAGCATTATAGGACTGAATAATTTAGGAGGCTAGGCTATGCTCATGAAAAAATATATATAATTAAACTAAATGAAACCAATCGTTTTTTTATGTTTCTAAATAAGAATTTCACTGGCATAAAAAGCACATCTCTCTTTCATGGGCACTGTGCATCATGCCTGGATAGGCTACCTCTCAAAATCCATGCCATTATCAGCTGTGTTACCGTTATAACCTGCTTTTTGTGAGTCTGAAAACTTCCCATTTGCGCTCCATGAAATTGTCACTTTTGTGCTTGTTTTTAAGGACACACCTCAAATATTGCCACCTTTCCCCCCTCAGTGCAAGCGAGCTGATTTTAGACAGGTAAATTGCTGAACTGGCGTTATGGCTGGAAAATGCCAGTGTACCAGTTTTGACATGATGAAATTGCAAACTAATCTGCATTTGACACTTGCGCCTCCTTGGAGCCAGCTAAAATAGAGCCCATGGTCATAATAAGACAAGCAGAGAAAAATTACATTGAAAATCTAATATCTTTGTGTAATTATATGTAATTATAACTTAACAGTTAACAAATCATTTAAACCAGAACCTGCCCAGTTTCATGTCATTACAATTCAACCTTTTGTTTCACGTATCCTACCTGTATTTATCATGTGATTAATTGTATTCTGCCTATCAAAGTAGTTGAGTTCTAATTACTTCTATGCATGGCTTCATCGTGGACTTTTCTCATCTCTATCATTCAGTTCCAGACCTTTTTCAATATAACAAGTTGTTGACAGCACCAGCAGGTATGTGTTATGTTTTGATGTGTGTTAATATGACTGTCGTTCTAATGTACCTGCTCCCTCCCTGCAGGCCTGGGCGGTGTTTAAGGGGAAGTTTAAGGAGGGGGAGAAGGCTGAGCCTGCTACATGGAAGACCAGGCTGCGGTGTGCCCTCAATAAGAGCCCCGACTTCGAGGAGGTGGGAGACAGGTCCCAGCTGGACATCTCTGAGCCCTACAAGGTGTACCGCATTGTCCCCGAGGAGGAGCAGAAGAGTGAGTTCATATTTCACAATGGAGACATTAGAATAATGAACATTATAAACACCTGCATTGAATGGATGTAGAGTCAAATTGCACCAATGCAAATGATTTATTAAAAGTCACTAATGTTTCAGCAGCAGGACGTTGCCTTGATCAGAGTTGAAAACATAGACACCTGGACAAAGACAGCTTGCTGCTGAGACTTGATTTACATTTGACCATCAGCCTTTTCCGTAGTAAATAGAAAGAATAGCTGTGATAATAAGACTAACAACCATGCTGTCCCCTCTGCTCCAGCAGGTAAAAGTGCAGCAGCAGTTTTGACATCTAGCCCTGGTGACAGTACTGACATGGACTGCAGCTCTGCACACCTGGAGGAGCTCATCAAAGAGGTGAAGCAGGTGTGCTTTTCTTTTTTCCATCCATTTCTTCCCTTCCTCTCTCTGTCTATATTTCTCAATGACTTCACTCACTCTGTTTTTCTGTTTTCTTGTTTTAATGTCTGTCAAGTGTTCCCTCCTTTTCTGTCTCTCTGTCTTCCACTACCAACTATATTACCTCTTCTGTTTCTAAAGCAGCTTTTATATGTATGGTTATTAGAGACTAAAGCATGGCGTGTCATTCCATTAACAGTCTTCTAGTGATGAGTACCTTGGCATCATCAAGAGGAGCCACTCTCCCCAGGAGGATGGCTGTAGGATGCAGCCCAGTCCAGAGTACTGGTCCCAGGGCAGTGTCAGTGGTAAGGGTCCTTCTCCACTCAGTCAATGGTTCTTTTCTTTAGCAGTGTCATCCAATCTAGTGGAGTATCGCCAACATGCAGTGGTGTCATGTCCATTTAAACACTTTCATACAGTGAAGACTGGAACAAATGTCAATTATCTGATCGATTTCATTAGAGTTAGCAAATGCCTATTCATCATATTGTCCTTGTTAAAAGTATCTGTCTAGCTGTTTTCCATGAGGACATTTTGTAGAGAAACTTGCATGTTTATGTCTCCTGTATCACAGTGGGCATTATTGTGGTATGTTCTATGAGGCTACAGCATGAGGCTACAGTTCCTCCTTTGTGAGAGTTGAGATTTATTTGTTTAAAAATAACTGCGTATCTATAGCGATGCAAAACTGCGACTTTACCTTGCAGTTATGGCTTCAAACACAAGCTTGTTTACATGATTCTAGAGGGGGAAGGATTTGCTAATTTCCTTTAGCACTTTGCTGACTAAGGTGTTTCTTTCTTGGTCACGCCGCCCGTGTCTGTTGTGCTTGACGGGCTGTATTTTTTGATGAAATGACAAATCATGACATGATAGAGGGGTCAGATGTTTTTCACGGTCACTCAAGATCATTGCATCTTAACGAGCATGTTGCATATGTAAGAGGAAGGCAATATTTGAATTCCATAATAGAAAAAAATCTATACCACAAAGTCAGTTATCTTTTTCTTTTTATTTCCCTGCAGTCTTCCCGGGGCATCAAGATCCCTCGCCGATGGGTTCTTTCAATGCCGGTATGTTTCCTCAGTATTTCTAAATACAGATGTATTTATTTACATTCCTCTGCGAGACTTAATAGAAGACAATGCGGTGGCTTACTCAACACTTTCCTCCCTCTGTTTCCAGCCTTCTCCCAGATGATCATTAACTTCTTCTACGGTGGGAAGCTGATGGACAGCGTGGTGACATCTCATGCTGATGGCTGTCGTATCTCTCCGGGTCAGCCTCCCTTGGTCCAGCACAGGTCCCCCTACGGTCTCCCAGACAGCCTGCAGAACGTCTGTTTCCCTCCCGCTGAACTCATCGAGGTTGAGCGCCAACGCCATGTCACCCGCAAGCTCCTGGGCCACCTGGAGAGGGGTGTGCTGGTCCGTGCCAACCGCGAGGGCATCTTCATCAAGAGGCTGTGCCAGAGCCGTGTGTTCTGGAGCGGGCTGGGGGGATTGGGCCCCCACTACAGCCCTGGGGGGCCCTGCAAACTGGAGAGAGATGATGTGGTCAAGATTTTTGACACAGGAAGGTTCTTCCAAGGTGAGGAGAAAGGAACTCATGTTGTTTTTGTTGTTGATTTAGGATGTTGTGCTCTGAAGAGGACAGGAATACATATACTCTTGACTGATATATACTCTTTGGAGTACATACCTTCACTCATCAGTGTGCAGTTATGATGAAGCAGTCTCTGTCTGTGTAATAAGTTCTTCTCTGTCTGCTTTGTTTGTCCCAGCTCTCCAGCTGTACCAGGAGGGCCAGATTCCCGCCCCTGACCCCATGGTGACCCTGTGTTTCGGGGAGGAGCTTCATGACCTCAGCACAGCCAAGACCAAACTTATCATCGTCCAGGTAACAGAGGTTATATCCCCTGGATCACTGAAACATGTGGTATCCCCCCAGCACAGTCCCAGAATGTGTTTGAGTAAATAGAGGTAACTTTAGTCTTCAAGGTGATTTGGTCAAAAGGGCACCACTACACTCTTAGAAAAAAAGGGTTCCAAAGGGGTTCTTCAGGCTGTCCCCAAGCCTTTTTGCTTCCAGGAAGAACCCTTTTGGGCTCCATGTAGAATCCTCTAGAAAAAGGTTCCACATGGAACCTAAAAGGGTTCTACCTGGAACCAAAAGTGTTCTACCTGCAACTAAAAAGGGTTATTCAAAGGGTTCTCCTATGGGGACAGTCGAAGAACCCTTTAAGGTTCTAGATAGCACCTTTTTTTCTAAGAGTGTACCTTAAAAATACAAGCTGAGCTAACAGTTACCTCTCTTCTTCTCTACCTGTCTGGTTGTGTTCAGATCACTCCAGTCTACTGTCAGAAGCTGGCAAACTGAGCTTACAGTTTCCCTTCTCCTTCTCTCCCCTTCTCTTCTTCTTTCTCTGTCTGTGCTCGGCCACAGGTCACTCCAGTGAACTGCCAGCAGCTGTTGGATGCAGTGAGCATGCGTCGTTCCCAGTACAGCAGTCCTAACCTGGAGATCCAGTCAGACGAGCTGCATGCCGGGGAGCAGATGGCCCGGATCTACCAGGACCTGTGTAGCTACACTGCCCCCCAGAGGGTAGCCTGCTACAGGGACAACATGCCCATCACCGCCTGAACAGAGCACCTTCCTTCACTCCCCCTCATTGATATAACAAGAAAGGACTGACATGACATATGGTGAAATATGTCACTAACTTACACTTCAGCCTCTCACACGTTTTAGCCCTTGCTTACAGCAATGCTTTTCAATTCTTCAGAGCCAATCAGCAAGGGCATACTTTGATGAATGGAGAAAGAGATGGGATAGAGGATCGGAACAAAGCCAATACTTGCAAGGTGTGAACTGATAGGACCCAAAGCTATGCAGCTTGGGTGTTACAGAGACACTGTGTGTCAAGAAAGGGAAGTACTATACAACCGTATTACAAATGGTGCTGTAAAGGTATTAAAGGGTTTACTCGTCAAATGTACCACCCCAGTAAGTATACCACATGTTTCCCCCAATCCAGAAGAAAAATAGTTAAAATGTAATACAATTCAAAATATAGTAGTTTGAACTATTCTGTCTTGTAAACCTATTATCATCAAGGTTATCACTATTCATTTTTAAACAACATGTGGTTAATTTAATACTGCAGTAAAGTTGATTGAATAAACCCTGAAGTGTCGAATGTTATATTAGAATTTGTGTGTCTATCGATTGACTAGCTTTTGTGTGATTTCTTTGTCAGATTTCTCACTTGCCTTTAATGTCTTTTTTATTTGGGAAAATTTGATTGATATTCAATCCAATACGCCATACTAGTCATCATATCAGAGTACATTTAAACATGGACAATAAAGGGTCAGCATAACTAAAAGGAAGGCAGGACATTTAGGTACCAGTACACCAGATTACCTATTTTCTTTATATGTAGAACATCCCTTTACATTTGTTCTATTTGTACTGTAGAAACATATTTTTCTTATACTGTACGAGAGATTTTAACAGCAACATGATTGCTTGGATTGTATTTGATATAGATAGGTTTTACTATCGTATTCTGCCCACTGTTTTACTCTCTTTGAATTAATTGTAAAAATGTCTAAATAAATATTTTTAAATCAAACTTTTCAGTGACTCTCTTCATTTGGCTAGCATTTTATTTATGAGGTGTTATACTGCAATATCTATGAAATCACTTACTGAACATATCTTTGATTGATACTTTGACGATGGCTTGAAAACCACAGCTAAAACTATTCAGCACACCATAGGCCAGAATAAATGGTAAAATTACATATGTTTTCTGTGTGTGTGTATTTCATTGAATACTTTCAAAGCTGCAGCCAGCCTAAAAAAGCATCTTCCAGAGAAGTGTACCCATACTAGCCACCACCGACTGTTACATGGCAGTAGCGCTGCTTCTCACAACAGTATATAAGGAACTCCTTCAAATGCATCCCACAAGTGAACTTACATCCCACAAGTGAAATCACGGGTGTCTGAGTGAGTGAATGAGTATATTAGTGATGGAACAACAGCCAACATTTTCTATTGTTGGACAGAAACCATAGAGAGGACGGACCTTAGAGAGGTTACTGTAGAGGAGGGAAACTAGTGTCTAGGACATCCCCAGTGAGTAAGACATGGCTGATGGAGAGAAAGGAGGATGAGAGCAGAAGAAGAGAGACAAAGGTCATTGTGATCTCCCCACTCCCTCTGTGGGGGATTCCTTATTTGTTCTTATTTCTAACTTCTAGAGAATGGGCTACTCTCCCATCTCCATTCATGAGAAACTACTCAAGTACAAAAGAACAACCTACACAAAACGCAAACATGCCCCCCCCCCCCCCCCCCCCCCTCACTCTCAGTTCCACTTCACACCCACACAGATATTAGAGTTCTCAGGTCATTCAGCACTTAATTATTTGGAATTCAGCAACAAAACATTGCTAACATGCCACACATGTACTCGCACACTCTCATCACAAACAGTGTAGGTAATCTATGTCACTTGACTTGTGCCTGATTCACACTACAGGGATGACCAGAACCGTACTGGCTCGGATACATTTGCGTGTGTGCGTGTGCGCGTGTGGTCCACAGACATGTAGAAGTGTTACATGTCTGTCAGAACCCCTCCAGAGGGTTTCAACGAGCAGGAACTGACTGCAAGTCATCAGAAACTGTCAACGGAAACCAAGTCTACCCCCCAAATGAGATCTCTCTGAGACTAGGCTAATTTAACCCCCTGTGTCTCTAATATTCAGAAGAATAGAATGGGCCTATTGACTCTACTTATGTGATCTGACCAGGACAATAATAACTAGAGCCCAGACTTCCTGGTCAGATCAAGCAGTCAGGAAAAACTGCTGTCCCTAGTTATAATGAGAAAAGTTGGTTATGGGGGGATAGAGTGTGGTTATGCACAAAGCACGAGCCTATGTTTTCTGTCCACAGTTGCAGTATCTGCAGTGTGATGTCTCCTGTGTTGCAACGCTGCCTTGTGGTGTCTGAGGCTTCCCACAATAAATGATCATAAAGAAGCTAGTCTTCCATTTAACATCAGCAGCTGTGGTGGTAGCATACAGACACTACAGTAGTAATGGAATGGAATGTTCTCTACACATGTAAACTCAGCAAAAAAAAGAAACGTCCTCTCATTGTCAACTGCGTTTGTTTTCAGAAAACTTAACATGTGTAAATATTTGTATGAACATAACAAGATTCAACAACTGAGACATAAACTGAACAAGTTCCACAGACATGTGACTAACAGAAATGGAATAATGTGTCCCTGAACAAAGGGGGGGGTCAAAATCAAAAGTAACAGTCAGGATGAGCCTGCAGGAAAGGTAACACATGAGGGAGGAGGATGTCTTCCCTGTAACGCACAGCATTGAGATTGCCTGCAACCTGCCTTACAACAGGCCTGGGAAACATGGGAAACAGCATGAGAAACAGTGTTTAAACCCTTTACAATGAAGATCTGTAAAGTTATTGGAGTTTATTATGCCAGATCTAGAGACACTGACATACACTTCAGCCTCTCACGAACTAACTAGAACCATCAAAGAAATGGAAGATGAAATAAAGAGCAATTACTATTCTCCAAAGTATCTCCTTCAAAATCAGCTTTTTCTCTTTCTGGTTTTGTGGGCAGATTTGTTGCTTACTTCTCTGAAAATGTCAAGATGTCTCTGAAATGGACTGTAGAGTCAGCAATGACCCCCCCCCACCCTCTTCCCTCATAATGTTTTGGTCTGTGAATCCCCTCATCCTGTTTCATCATATTCATCATTGACACACAAACACACAGGAAACAAAAAGATGTCATTTTTCCTATGTGAGCCCAGTCGTATGTAAAAGCAGAACACAAATGTAGCATTTACTGTACTGCTATGTTTTCCATTTATTTAATTTTGATGTGAAACAAGAATTGCGTTCATTTAGTTAATGTAACATCTAGGCTACATATGAGATCGTTTGCCTTTTTTTTAAAGAAAGACAACATTTACAAGAAACAATGGCAAACACGGTTTTCTTCTCTCACTTGTGTTCAATATTATACATGTTTGTATAGTCTTACTATCTTCTGTATATGTATTTCACTTTCTAAACGGTATTGAGATGTATTTTGAATACTGTATTGTGACTACTGTTATTAAGTTACTGTATCAGTGCTGATGATTGGATGATACTGTATCATGTGAATCCTGGTCTCATGAACCGCAGGGACAAGGTGGAGAAGCAGATAACAGAAACCCGGGACAGAAGCATGTGGAGAAAGACTGTGTGAATTACCATAAATAAGGGACATACAGTAAACACAAACCAGATTAAAGATTGACAGTTGTTGTTGATGATGCTTTAGCTGCCCCACCCAAATAGATGTTTTATTTTATTTCTGTATTTAATCTTTATTTAACCATGTCGGCTAGTTGAGAACAAGTTCTCATTTGCAACTGCGACCTGGCCACGATAAAGCATAGCAGTGTGAATGGACAACACAGAGTTACACATGGAGTAAACAATAAACAATAAACAAGTCAATAACGGAGCTGTTGGCCGAGGTTGGAGTAGCCAGGAGGAAGGCATGGCCAGCCGTTGAGAAATGCTTGTTGAAGTTTTCGATTATCATGGATTTATCGGTGGTGACCGTGTTACCTAGCCTCAGTGCAGTGGGCAGCTGGGAGGAGGTGCTCTTGTTCTCCATGGACTCCATGTTCTCCAGTGTCCCAGAACTTTTTGGAGTTAGAGCTACAGAATGCAAATTTCTGCTTGAAAAAGCTGGCCTTTGCTTTCCTGACTGACTGTGTGTATTGGTTCCTGACTTCCCTGAACAGTTGCATATCGCGGGGACTATTCAATGCTATTGCAGTCCGCCATAGGATGTTTTTGTGCTGGTCGAGGGCAGTCAGGTCTGGAGTGAACCAAGGGCTATATCTGTTCTTAGTTCTGCATTTTTTGAACGGAGCATGCTTGTCTAAGATGGTGAGGAAGTTACTTTTAAAGAATGACCAGGCATCCTCAACTGACGGGATGAGGTCAATATCCTTCCAGGATACCCGGGCCAGGTCGATTAGAAAGGCCTGCTCGCAGAAGTGTTTTAGGGAGCGTTTGACAGTGATGAGGGGTGGTCGTTTGACCGCGGACCCGTAGCTGATACAGGCAATGAAGCAGTGATCGCTGAGATCCTGATTGAAGACAGCCGAGGTGTATTTGGAGGGCAAGTTGGTCAGGATAATGTCAATTAGGGTGCCCATGTTTACGGATTTAGGGTTGTACCTGGTGGGTTCCTTGATGATTTGTGTGAGATTGAGGGCATCTAGCTTAGATTGTAGGAAGGCCGGAGTGTTAAGCATATCCCAGTTTAGGTCACCTAACAGAACAAACTCTGAAGCTAGATGGGGGGCGATCAATTCACAGATGGTGTCCAGGGCACAGCTGGGAGCTGAGCGGGGTCGGTAGCAGGCGGCAACAGTGAGAGACTTATTTCTGGAGAGATTAATTTTTAAAATTAGAAGTTTGAACTGTTTGGGCATAGACCTGGAAAGTATGACAGAACTTTGCAGGCTATCTCTGCAGTAGATTGCAACTCCTCCCCCTTTGGCAGTTCTATCTTGACGGAAAGTGTTATAGTTGGGTATGGAAATCTCTGAATTTTTGGTGGCCTTCCTAAGCCAGGATTCAGACACGGCAAAGACATCAGGGTTGGCAGAGTGTGCTAAAGCAGTGAGTAAAACAAACTTAGGGAGGAGGCTTCTGATGTTGACATGCATGAAACCAAGGCTTTTTCGATCACAGAAGTCAACAAATGAGGGTGCCTGGGGACATGCAGGGCCTGGGTTTACCTCCACATCACCCGAGGAACAGAGGAGGAGTAGGATGAGGGTGCGGCTAAAGGCTATCAAAACTGGTCGCCTAGAGCGTTGGGGACAAGGAATAAAAGGAGCGGATTTATGGGCATGGTAGAATATATTCAGGGCATAGTGTGCAGACAGGGGTATGGTGGGGTGCGGGTACAGCTGAGGTAAGCCCAGGCACTGGCGGATGATAAGAGAGGTTGTATCTCTGGACATGCTGGTTATAATGGGTGAGGTCACCGCTTGTGTGGGAGGTGGGACAAAGGAGGTATCAGAGGTGTGAGGAGTGGAACTAGGGGCTCCATTGTAAACTAAAACAATGATAACTAACCTGAACAACAATATACAGGGCATATTGATATTTGAGAGAGACATACGGCATGGCATAAAGTAATCGCAGGTCTTGATTGGGAGAGCTAAAACAACAGGTGAGACAACAACAGCAGGTGAAATGGCGATGACTAGGCAGAGAGGGTCGGATTAACTACACACAGAGCCTGAGTTCGCGGCTGGGGCCGACAGATAAAACATAAATAAACAGAATGGAGTACCGTGATTAATGGACAGTCCAGCAGGCATCAGCTATGTAGCCAAGTGATCATAGATGATGACTTAAAGTTCAAAGGTCTTGGTGAGATCTACAGGTGCATTCCCACACAACCTTTTTGCTAAATGGTATTTTCTACTGCTTGTTTCAATTATATAATTGAATGATATCATTTATTCATTTGTTAAGTGATTTTTTTGTTTATAAAGCCCTGTTTCTGTTTATAAAGCCCTCCTTTATAAACCTCCTCCTACCTTACTTCATTTTTTAACTTACAGACGTACAAGATACCAGACCCAGTCTCAGGGAAGGCTAAATCTGGAGATCCCCTCCATCTCCACTGATTTAGGTAAATCTGAGTTTTAGTTTTTTTGCACATTACTTGTGAAATGATCTCCAAGGCTCTCTGAAGGGGGATGAATTGGTTCCTCTAGTGCATTTCAAAAGGATGATTGTGGACCTTTTTAGAGAAGAATGATTCTATGATTGTGTTTTGCATTTGCTTTTTAAAATTTATTTAACCTTTATTTAACTAGGCAAGTCAGTTAAGAACAAATTCTTATTTACAATGACGGCCTAACCCGGCAAAACCCTAACAAAGCTGGGCCAATTGTGCACCGCCCTATGGGACTCCGAATCATGGCCGGTTGTGATACAGCCTGGAATCAAACCAAGGTCTGTAGTGATGCCTCTAGCACTGAGATGCAGTGCCTTAGACGGCTGTGCCACTCGGGAGTATAGTGATGTGTATTGATTTGTATACAAGGCTCATCTGTGAAAGAGAGGTTGGTCTCATCATCACTTCCTGTTACAATAAAGGTTCGAAAAAACATTTGACAAAGTAAATATCAAGTGAGAAGCAGAAGCATAACGAAGACATACACAAAACAACAGAATGTACTATTATGCTAGAACCTGTGATTTCCTAAGAAAAGGATCTTTATTATGCAATCAGAGTGAGTTGGGAGTTTGACTTGTGTCTCTGGGGAGGAGTGGGGTTAGAGACATGCATGTGTGACACGAGAATAGTCATCAAGAGAGGAACTGGGAGAGCAGCGAGAAAACTGAGGTGTGGAGAGACAGGTGGAAAGGGAACCCACATCCTGGAACCTGGAGGATAGACACAAACACACACACACCCACATGCATGCACACAAACCACAAACACACACACACACATTGGCCAGCAGTCCAGGGTTGTTTCCTCTAATCAGTATCGGTTCACTTATGTCCCTCTGACCCCAAACCCACCACCAAACCCCTCGGGGAGGGGTCGTCTGCAAGGCGGGGGAGCCACGAGCTCTGAAGGTCTATGTGCCTTTTATCTCACACCTATCTCTACATTTTATGCATTTTTTAAGTAACACTCCTTTTTCATGTCCACATGTAGCAAGCAATCTACATGGACTAGTAGGTGAGACAGACAGGCAATATAGTTGTCATGCATCTACACTAAACAAAAATATAAATACAAAATGCAACAATTACAAATATTTTAATGAGTTACAGTTCATATCAGGAAATCAGTCAATTGAAATAAAATCATTAGGTCCTAATCTATGGATTTCAAATGACTGGGAATAAAGATATGCATCTGTTGGTCATTGATACCTTTAAAAAAAGGTAGTGGCGTGGATCAGAAAACCAGTCAGTATCTAGTGTGACCACCATTTGTCTCATGCAGGGCAACATCTCCTTCACATAGAGATGATCAGGCTGTTGATTGTGGCCTGTGGAATGTTGTCCCACTCCTCTTCAATGGCTGTGCAAAGTTGCTTGATATTGGCAGAAACTGGAACATGTACAATACCTGTCAAAAGTTTGGACACACCTACTCTTTCAAGGGTTTTTCTCTATTTTTGCTATTTTCTCCATTGTAGAGTAATTAGTGAAGACATCAAAACTATGAAATAACACATATGGAACCTTGTAGTAACCAAAAAGTGTTATACAGATCCAAATATTTTTTAAATATTTTTGTCAGCATTGCACACTTTTGGCATTCTCTCAACCAGCTTCACCTGGAATGCTTTTCCAACAGTCTTGAAGTAGTTCCCACATATGCTGAGCACTTGCTGGCTGCTTTTCCTTCACTCTGCTGTCCAACTCATCTCAATTCAGTTGAGGTTGGGTCATTGTGGAGGCCAGGTCATCTGATGCAGCACTCCATTAGTCTCTTTCTTGGTCAAATAGCCCTTACACAGCCTGGAGGTGTGTTGGGTCATTGTCCGGTTTTCAAAAACAAATGATAGTCCCACATGCATGTACAGATCCCAGATGCAATGGCATATCGCTGCAGAATTCTATGGTAGCCATGCTGGTTAAGTGTGCCTTGAATTCAAAATAAATCACAGACAGTGTCACCATCAAAGCACCCCCACACCATCACACCTCCTCCTCCATGCTTCATGGAGAACCACACATGTGGAGATCATCCAGTCACCTACTCTGCGTCTCACAAAGACATGGCAGTTGGAACCAAAAATCAGCATTTGCGAGGTCGGGCACTGACGTTGGGCAATTAGGCCTGCCTAGCAGTTGGCATTCCAGTTCATCCTAAAAGTATTCGATGGGGTTGAGGTCAGGGCTCTGTGCAGGCCAGTTAAGTTCTTCCACACCGATCTCGACAAAGCATTTCTGTATGGACCTCCCTTTGTGCACAGGGGCATTGTCATGCTGAAACAGGAAAGGGCCTTCCACAAACTGTTGCCACAAAGTTGGAAGCACAGAATTGTTTAGAATTTCATTGTATGCTGTAGCGTTAAGATTTCCCTTCACTGGAACTAAGGGGCCTAGGCCGAACCATGAAAAACAGCCCCAGACCATTATTCTTCCTCCACCAAACTGTATAGTTGGCACTATGCATTGGGGCTAGTAGCGTTCTTCTGGTATCTGCCAAACCCAGAATCGTCCGTCGGACTGCCAGATGGGGAAGTGTGATTCTTCACTCCAGATAACGTGTTTCCACTGCTCCAGTGTCGGCGAGTTTACACCACTCCAGCCAACGGTTGGCATTGCGCATGGTGATCTGCTATAAGCCAGTAGGTCTGGGCCCGAGAGTAACCAGCCTCTACAGGGGGCTGTACTCATAGGAAGCTTATTAGCAAGATTTTGTGTCAGAAATAATGAGTTAGATAAGACCAGCTGAAGACACATACTGTACATGTGTTGAACATCCTTCAATATGAGTGAGAAATGCATACAGTAGGCTGTCTAAAGGTGTGAATGTTTTTATTTTTTTATTTAACCTTTTTTTAACTGAAGAGCCCTAAAGGTATACAGTACATATAACACACTGTATCCATCTCCTACTAGCTAACATGACGTACAGATCCCAGTTTAAAGTCCATAGAACATAAAATACATAGAGCTCTCACTGTGTAAAGTCAGTTGAGAGTTGCAGCAGTGTGAGGGCATCTGGTGTTCCTGTCCGGAGGAGTGATCTGTGACCTCCTCATCTGGCCTGGCCTGGACAGGAAGAGCATGTGGACCGGAGAGGATCTGACTGAGCAGCATGCAACTTCCCTATAGAAAAGAGGAAGAAGACACAGAGCATTGGAGCCAGAGACAGACAGTGGTCAGGGAGTCAAAGACCCTGGCTGGAGCACATAGATTATACTCATATAGAAAATACTACATATAGAAGTGAAAGGGGAAATTGTGTGTAGGGGAGGTGTCCGTACACATCAAGAGGACATTGCTGAACAGGAATAGTTCGCCATTGAAATATAGACAACTGTTAAATCGTTTTTTTTTTTACTTGGTGAGTCCTAGGTTGACCTTTGCTCTTCTGTTTTGTATTCGGGTGGAACAAAACTTACAGTGTCAGCAGGGTAATAGGGGGTGGGTGGTGGTTGTGTAGAGTGGGGTGGGGTGTCAGTCCCAAGGGAGAGTATGGGGGCTGCCACAGTGATCTCAGGGTCACAGTACAGGGGATTTCTGCTCCAACCTGCCGCACTGACCCAGGCCATCTCAAACGGCTCAGTGCTCACTGGTTTGTGTGTGTGTGTCAGGGGACAGGATGTGGTTGGCCAGCTCAAAGACAGGTGACAGTCATAGGGTTCTGATAGGTGAGAGACACAGAAAAGCACCTGAGATGAGAATAGCTGTGTACAGTACCAGTCAAAAGTTTGGGCACATCCACTCATTCAAGGGTTTTTCTTTATTTTTACTATTTTTTTACACTGTAGAATAATCATGTAATAACCAAAATGGTGTTAAACAAATCAAAATATATTTTATATTTGAGATTCTTCAAAGTAGCCGCCCTTTGCCTTGATGACAGCTTTACACACTCTTAGAATTCTCTCAACCAGCTTCATGAGGTAGTCACCTGGAATGCAGTTCAGTTAACAGGTTCATTTGTGGAATTGATTTCCTTCTTAATGCGTTTGAGCTAATCAGTTGTGTTCTGAGAAGGTAGGGGTGGTATACAGAAGATAGTCCATATTATGGCAAGAACAGCTCAAATAAGCAAAGAGAAATGACAGTCCATCATTACTTTCAGACATGATGGTCAGTTAATCAAATCAAATGTATTTATTTGCTCTTCGTACATCAGCTGATATCTCAAAGTGTTGTACAGAAACCCAGCCTAAAACCCCAAACAGCAAGCAATGCAGGTGTAGAAGCACGGTGGCTAGGAAAAACTCCCTAGAAAGGCCAAAACCTAGGAAGATACCTAGAGAGGAACCAGGCTATTTGACCTTTTTTTTTTAAATGTATACTCACTATAAGGGGTGGCCAGTCCTCTTCTGGCTGTGCCGGGTGGAGATTATAACAGAACATGGCCAAGATGTTCAAATGTTCATAAATGACCAGCATGGTCAAATAATAGGTCTGGGACAG
This sequence comes from Oncorhynchus kisutch, assembly GCF_002021735.2. Taxonomy (NCBI): domain Eukaryota; kingdom Metazoa; phylum Chordata; class Actinopteri; order Salmoniformes; family Salmonidae; genus Oncorhynchus; species Oncorhynchus kisutch. The sequence continues at coordinate 68,804,858 of NC_034181.2, read as the reverse complement.
GTAGCACGTCCGGTGAACATGTCAGGATTCCATAGCCGCAGGCAGAACAGTTGAAACTGGAGCAGCAGCACGGCCAGGTGGACTGGGGACAGCAAGGAGTCATCATGCCAGGTAGTCCTGAGGCATGGTCCTACGGCTCAGGTCCTCCGAGAGAGAGAAAGAAAGAGAGAAAGAGAGAATTAGAGAGAGCATACTTAAATTCACACAGGACACCAGATAAGACAGGAGTACTCCAGATATAACAAACTGACCCTAGCCCCCCTACACATAAACTACTGCAGCATAAATACTGGAGGCTGAGACAGGAGGGGTCAGGAGACACTGTGGCCCCATCCAATGATACCCCCGGACAGGGCCAAACAGGAAGGATATAACCCCACCCACTTTGCCAAAGCACAGCCCCCACACCACTCGAGGGATATCTTCAACCACCAACTTACCATCCTGAGACAAGGCTGAGTATAGCCCACAAAGATCTCCGCCAAGGCACAACCCAAGGGGGGGCGCCAACACAGACAGGAAGATCACATCAGTGACTCAACCAGCTCAAGTGACGCACCCCTCCGAGGGATGGCATGAGAGAGCCCCAGTAAGCCAGTGACTCAGCCCCTGTAATAGGGTTAGAGGCAGAGAATCCCAGTGGAAAGAGGGGAACCGGCCAGGCAGAGACAGCAAGGGCGGTTCGTTGCTCCAGAGCCTTTCCGTTCACCTTCACACTCCTGGGCCAGACTACACTCAATCATATGACCCAGTGAAGAGATGAGTCTTCAGTAAAGACTTATAGGTTGAGACCGAGTCTGCGTCTCTCACATGGGTAGGCAGACCATTCCATAAAAATGGAGCTCTACAGGAAAAAGCCCTGCCTCCAGCTGTTTGCTTAGAAATTCTAGGGACAATTAGGAGGCCTGCGTCTTGTGACCGTAGCGTACGTGTAGGTATGAACGGCCGGACTAAATCAGAGAGATAGGTAGGAGCAAGCCCATATAATGCTTTGTAAGTTAGTCAGTTGCAAAAACCATCAAGCGCTATGATGAAACTGGCTCTCATGAGGGCCGCCACAGGAAAGGAAGACCCAGAGTTACCTCTGCTGCAGAGGATACGTTCATTAGAGTTACCAGCCTCAGAAATTGCAGCCCAAATAAATGCATCACAGAGTTCAAGAAACAGACACATCTCAACATCAACTGTACAGCGACTGCGTGAATCAGGCCTTCATGATCGAATTGCTGCAAAGAAACCACTACTAAAGGACACCAATAACAAGAAGAGACTTGCTTGGGCCACAAAACATGAGCAATGGACATTAGACCAGTGCAAATCTGTCCTTTGAGTCCAAATTTCAGATTTTTGGTTCCAACCGCCAATTTCTTTAGCTTTATTTAACTTGGCAAGTCAGTTAAGAATTAATTCTTATTTTCAATGACGGACTGGGTTAAAACTGCCTTGGTCAGGGGTAGAATGACAGATTTTTTACCTTGTCAGCTCAGGGATTTAATTAGGTGAACAGATGATCTCCGCATGTGTGGTTCCCACCGTGAAGCATGGAGGAGGAGGTGTGATGGTGTGGGGGTCTTTTGCTGGTGACACTGTCTGTGATTGATTTAGAATTCAAGGCACACTTAACCAGCATGGCAACCACAGAATTCTGCAATGATACGCCATCCCATCTGGTTTGTGCTTAGTGGGACATTCTGTTCTATGACATAATATCAGTCAGTTAACAAGACTAGGAATTATGAAGCCTTATGTGCTTTTTTATTACATAAATGCTTCAAAATTCACAAAATGAAAATGATCTCAAAGAACAAAACGTATAATATCTCTTAAGCCTGTGTTAACCACAGACCTTATTTTCGGCGTTTATCAAAAACCCTTACAAAAACGCCATTCATTTCCCCATAGGTTTTGTCCAACGAACCAGGGCGGAGTTAGTTCCTACAAAAAGAGGCCATTAATATTTCTCTCTATAGAGTAGGTTGTAAATAAACAGTATTAAGATGTGTAAATCACAAGTGTCTTGGTGACTGAGGTCACAGCTTTGTGAAGGAATTAAAACCTAGTTGGTAACAAGGAGGTGGAAATAACTTCCTGCAGACCTGCACTAAAAGACTTTAGCACATTTAGCACAATTTGAAGAAATCTAAAACATAAAGCAAACATTTATAAGCATAAGTTATGCACATCATACCCCCTAAAACTAATGTTGATATAGATTTTTTCTTCAAAATGGAATGATCCAACCCTGTCATGTATGATAGAGGAACAACATTGTGGAGGTGAAACCACCACGTCAGACCCCAAATATGTTACCGTGATTACACAACCTCTTACTGAGGAAAAACCGCCTGCCCAGGCCACAGGTGCTGCTGGGATGGATATTAATACAATTCGGTCTATAACGGTTAGAGTGCAGCTGGAGGAGCATGTGGTCCAACCTCAGCTAGAGGGCTACAGGGTTGTCTGTTGACTGGAGTATGCCTGTGTGTAGCCATTTGATTCCCTCTCCGATGTCAACCAGGAACCTGAACTTGAGCCACCTATTATGTAAACACATTTGAACAAAGGTTGTACATTTTTCAATGTGTAATATCCTGATGTATTATGAATAAAATGTAAGAATTGGTTGGATAAAATTTGATGTAAACATATAACTTATTAATGGTTGCAAAACATTCTGTTGTAGATGGAAATTTAAGGTTGGCTTACACAACATGCCTACCACTTTTATTGTGAAACAAACAAGAAATAAGCACGTAAAACTTGAGCGTCCATAACTATTAATCTCCACAAAGTCAATACTTTGTAGAGCCACCATTTGTAGCAATTACAGCTGCAAGTCTCTTGGGGTATGTCTCTATAAGTTTGGCACATCTAGCCACTGGGATTCTTGCCCATTCTTCAAGACAAAACTGCTCCAGCTCCTTCAAGTTGGATGGGTTCCGCTGGTGTACAGCAATCTTTAAGTCATACCACAGATTCTCAATTGGATTGAAGTCTGGGCTTTGACTAGGCCATTCCAATACATTTAAATATTTCCCCTTAAACCACTCGAGTGTTGCTTTAGCAGTATGCTTAGGGTCATTGTCCTGCTGGAAGGTGAACCTCCGTCCCAGTCTCAAATCTCTGGAAGACTGAAACAGGTTTCCCTCAAGAATTACCTTGTATTTAGAGCCATCCATCAATCCTTCAATTCTGACCAGTTTCCCAGTCCCTGCCAATGAAAAACATCCCACAGCATGATGCTTCCACCACCATGCTTCACTGTGAGGATGGTATTCTCAGGGGGGGTGAGGTTTACGCCAGACATAGTGTTTTCCTTGACGCCAAAAAGCGAAATTTTAGTCTCATCTGACCAGAGTGCCTTCTCCAATATGTTTGAGGAGTCTCCCACATGCCTTTTGTCGAACACCAAACATGTTCGCTTATTTTTTCTTTAAGCAATGGCTTTTTTCTGGCCACTCCTCCATAAAGCCCAGCTCTGTGGAGTGTACGGCTTAAAGTGGTCCTATGGACAGATACTCCAATCTCCACTGTGGAGCTTTGCAGCTCCTGCAGGATTATCTTTGGTCTCTTTGTTGCCTTTCTGATTAATGCCCTCCTTGCCTGGTCCATGAATTTTGGTGGGCGGCCCTCTCTTGGCAGGTTTGTTGTGGTGCCATATTCTTTCCATTTTTTAATAATGGATTTAATGGTGCTACGTGGGATGTTCAAAGTTTCTGATATTTTTTTATAACCTAACCCTGATATGTACTTCTCTACAACTTTGTCTCTGACCTGTTTGGAGAGCTCCTTGGTCTTCAAGGTGCCGCTTGCTTGGTGGTGCCCCTTGCTTAGTGGTGTTGCAGACTCTGGGGCCTTTCAGAAAAGGCGTATATATACTGAGATCATGTGACATATCATGTGTCACTTAGATTGCACACAGGTGGACGTTATTTAACTAATTATGTGACTTCTGAAGGTAATTGGTTGCACCAGATCTTATTTAGGGGCTTCATAGCGAAGGGGGTGAATACATACCGTTTTTAAGTTTTTGAATTTTTTGAAACAAGTAATCTGTTTCATTTCACTTCACCAATTTGGACTATTATGTGTATGTTCATTACATGAAATCCAAATAAAAATCAATTTAAATTACAGGTTGTAATGTAACAAAATAGGAAAAACGCCAATGTAGGTGAATACTTTTGCAAGGCACTGTATTTAGTATGAAGGACAATTTTCTGTAATCAACGATCATTATGAGAAAACAAAAAAGGGACCTGGGAACTTTTATGATAAGAATTACAGAAGAACCACACATGATAACAATCTGGAAGGTTTTCATGATAACAAAATCTTGACAGCCACCATTCAGCCCGCCACCCATGAAGAATATCAACGTCATGGTTCACAAACATAACAAACACTGAGCTAAAATAATCTCCCAGTAAACAGATTCTCATCCACAGCCTGGCAGGGTAACATGCAGTCATTTGCATGGTTATAAACAGCAGCCAGGTGAGGAAAGTGTATTTCTGTCTTCTCATTTGCATGTAAGTCTAACATGCACCACACTGGGGCTTGAGGGGAAGGTAACGCAGAGCTCACTGAAGCACATCCCCTATGGCTGGCTAACCATGCTAGTGAAGGCTACACTAGCTGTAGAGGATAGACCTTGTTATGTAACCAAGAAGAACCAAGTTGAACTATGGGTAATGCTATGCGGAATCTTTCAAAGATATGAAACAAGCTAAGGATAGCTTGTGAAAGAGGAAAACAAGTGAATGGGGTACAAATGCTATTTCCATACACCTTGGTAAAGCCTAAGTGACCTTGATAATTCTCTGCCCTAATAAACCGCGAGCCAGTTCAGTGAGTCCACCATAAGAGTTGATGTTACCACATTACCCTCTTGTGGTGTTACTCAGGACTACTCCTTATTGAGTCCAACATGAACACAAAGGGCCAGTTTCCCAGTCACATATTAAGATTAGTCTTTGACCAAAAAGAAAATTCAGTGGAAAATCTGCATTGGATTAGGCTTAATCTGTGTGCAGGAAACCTCTCTGAAATGTACACTGGTTCTTGGTAATGTACTTTGTTGCAATGACAAATTACATATTGTGTGAGACAAATCATGTGACTAATATGAAAATAAAGATTGCACAGCATTAGCCGTGGTTATTTACCTATGATGAAATACGGAGGGATTTTCTGCATTCACTTCTGCTTTTTACTTCCATGTTTTCAAGTTGCATATTTACAGAGTAAATGTATTTTCATTATAATATCAGGAATTTATTGTTATTTCTTTACCTACAAAATGTATGAATAATGGAACAAGTATGGAAACAGTGGATGTCTATTATTTGTCATTTATCATTTACATTTATAATTTACTGAATTAAATAATACTATTACTAATACTATTACTGAGTTAATGAAAATCCAATTCAGAATATGACATAAGTTATTTAATAATAACAGTATTTGAGAGAGAAAATCTTCCTATTGCTAGTTGGAATTCAGACCTGGATGCAGCTAAAACTATGCTAAGGTAATAATTAAATAGTTTACTCAATAGCATTATTTATATCCCAAAACATACAGGATTAGTGGCATAGGGTCAAACTAAAATTTGAATTAAAATGTGTTATTTTTCAAAATGCTATATATCCATTTTATCCTGTAAATTTGACACTGGTATGTGCTTGTCTCGTGTACTGTAGCTATCTTAAGAGGAATTCATTAACTGTAAGTTGCTATGGATAAGAGCATCTGCTAAATTACTAAAATGACAAATGTAAATGTTTTACATAGAGATCTCATATTAGTTTATCAAATATATATATTTATAAACATTTTATTAATATTAATGTCACAAATGTATCATTTGTACAGTTCTTTATAAAAAATGTACTTATTTCTTACATTTGACTGTGTAAAACATAGCAATACTTGTCACGATCGTCGTAAGAACATTCGGACCAAAGCGCAGCGTGATATGGGTTCCACATATTTATTGAATTGAAACGCACAAAACAATAAAAAGCAAACGATACGTGAAGCTATGGAGTGCTCATAGGCAACTACACATAAACAAGATCCCACAAAAAAAATGTGGGGAAATGGCTGCTTAAATATGATCCCCAATCAGAGACAACGCTAAACAGCTGCCTCTGATTGGGAACCATACCAGGCCAACATAGAAATAAAACAACCTAGATTACCCACCCTAGTCACACCCCAACCTAACCAAAATAGAGAATAAAAAGGCTCTCTATGGTCAGGGCGTGACATGGAGCAGGACTGGACGCCGTGCCTGGACTGGACATCGGCGCAGAGGAAAGCTCCTGCCATGGAGCGGGACTGGACTCCGTGCCTGGACTGGGCACCAGTGCTAAGGGAGGCTCTGGCCTTGGAGCTGGACTAGACGCCGTGTCTGGACTGGGCACCGGCGCATAGGGAGGCTCCTGCCCTGGAGCGGGACTGGACTCCGTGCCTGGACTGGGCACCAGTGCAAAGGGAGGCTCTGGCCTTGGAGCTGGACTAGACGCCGTGTCTGGACTGGGCACCGGCGCATAGGGAGGCTCCTGCCCTAGAGCGGGACTGGACACCATGCCTGGACTGGACACCGGCGCAGAGGAAGGCTCCTTCCCTGGAGCTGGACTGAATGCCTTGCCTGGAAGCTCTGGACCGTTGACCCTCGCTGGAGGTTCCGGACTGTAGACCGTCGCAGGAGGTTCTGGACTGTGGACCATCGCCGGAGGATCCGGACTGTGGATCGTCGCAGGAGGTTCCGGACTGGGAACCGTCGCCAGAAGCTATGGACTGGGAACCGTCGCCGGACGCTCTGGACTGAGGACCATTGCCGGATGCTCTGGACTGGGGATCGTCGCAGGAGGATCCGGACTGTGGACCGTCGCAGGAGGTTCCGGACTGGGAACAGTCGCTGGAAGCTCTGGACTGGGAACCGTCGCCGGAAGCTCTGGACTGGGAACCGTCGCCGGAAGCTCTGGACTGGGAACCGTCGCCGGAAGCTCTGGACTGGGAACCGTCGCCGGACGCTCTGGACTGGGAACCGTCGCCGGAAGCTCTGGACTGGGGACCGTCGCCAGACGGCCTGGACAGCGGACAGTCGCCTGAAGCTCTGGACTGGGGACCGTCGCCGGAAGCTCTGGACTGGGGACCGTCGCCGGAAGCCTGGTGCATGGAGCCGGACTGGTGACACACACTTCAGGGCGAGTACGAGGAGCTGGCACAGGACGTACCGGACTGTGGAGGTGCACTGGAGACCTAGTGCGTGGAGCCGGCACAGGTGGTACCGGACTGGTGACACACACTTCAGTGCGAGTGCGAGGAGCAGGCACAGGACGTACCGGACTGGGAAAGCACACTGGACGCCTGATGCGTGGAGCCGGCACAGGTGGCACCGGACTGGTGACACGCACGTAAGGGCGAGTGCGAGGAGCAGGCACAGGACGTACCGGACTGGGGAGGCGCACTGGAGGCCGAGTGAGTGGAGCCGGTACAGGTGGTACCGGACTGGTGACACACACTTCAGGGCGAGTGCGAAGAGGAAACACAGGACGTACTGGACTGGGAAGGCGCACTGGAGGCCGAGTGCATGGAGCTGGCACAGGACGTATCGGGCTGTGGAGGGGTACGGAGGTCTGGTGCGTAGAGCCGGCACACATGGTACCGGACAGATGACACGCTCCTCAAGGCGAGTGCGGAGAACTGGCACAGGACGTACTGGGCTGTGGAGGCGTACTGGAGACCTGGTGCGTGGAGCCGGCACAGTTTTTACCAGACTGCTAGCACGCTCCTCAGGACGAGTACGGAGAGCTGACTCAGGTGGCATCAAACTGATGACACACTCCTTAGGGCGAATGTCGTGCATCATACTGTCCCCAGTCCACTTAGCCGTGCTGCTGCTCCAGTTTCAACTGTTCTGCCTGTGATTACTATTATTTGACCATGCTGGTCATTTATGAACAGTTGAACATCTTGGCCATGTTCTGTTATAATCTCCACCCGGCACAGCCAGAAGAGGACTGGCCACCCCTCATAGCCTGGTTCCTCTCTAGGTTTCTTCCTAGGTTTTGGCCTTTCTAGGGAGTTTTTCCTAGCCACCGTGCTTCTACACCTGCATTGCTTGCTGTTTGGGGTTTTAGGCTGGGTTTCTGTACAGCACTTTGAGATATCAGCTGATGTACAAAGGGCAAATAAATACATTTGATTCGATATTTGATTCATACACCAACACAACAACTCTCTCATTTCTCTCTCCTCCAATTTCTCAATCAACTCACTGACGGTCTCTGACTCTCTCCGTTCACTCTCCTCCAATTTATCCCTCTCCTCGGCTCCGCCTACCACCCTGTGTGTGTGTGTGTGTGTGGGGGGGGGGCTGTTCTTTGGGCTTTCGTTGTGGCCGCGAACCCTGGCGTCGTCGCTGTCTTCCCTTCTCTCCTTGTGTCTGCTTCCAAGGAAGGCTTTCGTGTCCTCCCATTATTTCCTCCCAAGTCCAGGATATCTTCTCCTCCTTGATCTCCTCCCAAGCCCAGGATACCTTCTCCTCCTGGGCACGCTGCTTGGTCCTGGTCTGGTCCACGATCACCGTAAGAACATTCGGACCAAAGAGCAGCGTGATATGGGTCCCACATATTTATTCACGTTGTCGTGTCTTTACTATCATTAAATTGAAGACATAGTTTTATCAAAGATTCCCTGTAATTAGGCATTCCCTACTGTACAGTCCCTTTTCTGCCAGTCTCTCTCTCTCTGTTATTCCAACAACTACCGTAATCACACAGGAAAAACAAACAGGAAAAATGTGTCTGATAAGGTTGGGGTGCGTGGGGGTAAAAGGGGGTGTAATGGGGTGTAGCAGAAGCAAACGGGTCAGCTCTCTGACATCTTCCATTATCTTTGGTTCCATTAAAGCACCATGCAACCAGAGGGGATGAAAACCCAGGGAGGTCCGGTCCAGGCAGACATATACTGTACAGGCTAGGTGGGCTGGTGGCATGCCTCTTCAGAGTGTGTTTACAATGGCATGTGTTTAGAAACCCTCTCTCAGACTGTCACCCTGGACACGACAGGGGAAACACAACAATACTTTCCCATGCAGAGACTTTCCACATCCAGCCTAATGACTGATTCTCGCTTACTCATCAACAACACACAATTACTGACTGGGCCACCTAATTGAAGACTGGGCAGAGTGAGGGAGGAGGAAGTAGAGTAAGAGAATGTGTGCGTGTGTGTGTGTCCCATCCGAAAGACGGCACCCTACACAAGGCAATGTCCCCAATCACTGCCCTGGGGTTTTGGGATATTGTTTTTAGACCAGAGGAAAGAGTGCCTCCTACTGGCCCTCCAACGGCATTTCCAGCAGCATCTGGACTCCCGTCCAGGGACTGACCAGCACCAGGCTTCTCTTTGCTTGACATCATGGGAAAATCCCATAAAATCAGCCAAGACCTCAGAAAAAAATGGAAACTTCCATAAGTCTGGTTCATCCTTGAGAGCAATTTCCAAATGCCAGTACCACATTCATCTGTATGAACAATAGTACGCAAGTATAAACACCATGCGACCACGCAGCTGTCATACCGCTCAGGAAGGAGACGTGTTCTGTCTCCTAGAGATGAACGTACTTTGGTGCGAAAAGTGAAAATCAATCCCGGAAAAACAGCAAAGGACCTTGTGATGATGCTGGAGGAAACAGGTACAAAAGTATCTATATCCACAGTAAAACGAGTCCTATATCAACATAACCTGAAAGGCCACTCAGCAAGGAGAGGCCACTGCTCCAAAACCGAAAAAAAAGCCAAACTACACTTTGCAACTGCACATGGAGACAAAGATCGTACTTTTTGGAGAAATGTCCTCTGGTCTGATGAAACAAAACTTTAACTGTTTGGCCATAATGACCATTGTTATGTTTGGAGGAAAAAGGGGAAGGCTTGCAAGCCGAAGAACACCATCCCGACCATCCCGGCCGGGTGGCAGCATCATGTTGTGGGGGTGCTTTGCTGCAGGAGGGACTGGTGCACTTCACAAAGTAGATGGCATCATGAGGCAGGAAAATTATGTGGATATATTGAAGCAACATCTCAAGACATCAGTTTGGAAGTTAAAGCTTGGTTGCAAATGGGTCTTCCAAATGGACAATGACCCCATGGATACTTCCATTGGAGTGGACATCACAAAGCCCTGACCTCAATCAGCCCTGACCTCAATTGTGGATGTACAGTTGAATCTGACTTCAACTGTACAACCACAATACTTAAAACAATAATTAAAACCTATTGCTGTTACAATTTGTGTCAAAGATGGGCATTGCTGCCCACAGAGATAATATTGTTTGGAAAATAGTAAAATCCTGTCGACTTCTCTTTAATATCTCAACTGTAGTATGAGGCTCAGCCATGAGAGGGAGCTAGATGGGCACTGGGATGAAAGCTCATACCTTGACACCAGGACACATTGACTGTATCGCAACATTGCTTGTGAAGCAGGCAGAAAGATGAATCCTAAACATAACATTCAGAAATAGCATAATATCATTAAGGAAAAACAAATGTTTAGTGCTTTGTGGTCATAAGTCCTATTCCTCTTTTTGTGAAATAGAGCGAAATAGTGAAAGTTATTTTCTAGTTTTATTTGAGGTTTGGAGTGTGAGAGTTCCCTCAGCTTTTGGGGCTGTGAGAGTGTGATATTCGCATTTTGTGGTCTCGGTCAAACCAAACCAGATGATCAAATCAGATCAGATACATTTTATTAGTCACATGCGCCGAATACAACAGGTATTTACTTTACAGTGAAACGCTTACTTACGAGCCCCTAACCAACAATGCAGTTTAAAAAAATACAGATATGAATAAAAGATAAAAGTAAGAAGTAATTAAAGAGCAGCACTAAATAACAATAGCGAGACTATATACAGGGGGGTACCGGTACAGAGTCAATGTGCGGGGGCACAGGTTAGTTGAGGTAATATGTACATGTAGGTAGAGTTATTAAAGTGACTATGCATAGACGATAACAACAGAGAGTAGCAGCGTAAGAAGATGGGGGGGGGGGGGGGGCAATGCAAATAGTCTGGGTAGCCATTTGAGTAGATGTTCAGGCTTGGGGGTAGAAGCTGTTTAGAAGCTTCATGGATCTAGACTTGGCGCTCCGGTACAGAGAGAACAGTCTATGACTAGGGTGGCTGGAGTCTTTGACAATTTTTAGGGCCTTCCTCTGACACCACCTGGTATAGAGGTCCTGGATGGCAGGAAGCTTGGCCCCAGTGATGTACTGGGCTGGTCGCACTACCCTCTGTAGTGCCTTGTGGTCTGAGGCTGAGCAGTTGCCTTACCAGGCAGTGATGCATCCCGTCAGGATGCTCTCGATGGTGCAGCTGTAGAACCTTTTGAGAATCTGAGGACCCATGCCAAATCTTTTCAGTCACCTGAGGGGAAAAGGTTTTTTTGTGCCCTCTTCACGACAGTCTTGATGTGCTTGGACCATGTTATTTTGTTGGTGATGTGGACACCAAGGAACTTGAAGCTCTCGACCTGCTCCACTGCAGCCCAGTCGATGAGAATGGGGGCATGCTCAGTCCTCTTATTCCTGTAGTCCACGATCAGCTCCTTAGTCTTCCTCACATTGAGGGAGAGGTTGTTGTCCTGGCACCACACTGCCAGTTCTCTGACCCTATAGTCTTTCTCATCGTTGTTGGTAATCAGGCCTACCACTGTTGTGTCATCAGCAAACTTAATGATTGTGTTGGAGTCGTGTTTGGCCATGCAGTCGTGGGTGAACAGGGAGTACAGGAGGGGACTAAGTACACACCCTTGAAGGGGCCCAGTGTTAAGGATCAGCATGGCAGACATGTTGTTGCCTACTCTTACCAGCTGGGGGGCGGCCCGTCAGGATGTCCAGGATCCAGTTGCAGAGGGAGGTATTTAGTCCCAGAGTCCTTAGCTAGTGATGAGCTTCATGGGCACTGTGGTGTTGAGCTGTAGTCAGTGAACAGCATTCTCACATAGGTGTTCCTTTTGTCCAGGTGAGAAAGGGCAGTGTGGAGTGCGATTGAGATTGCGTCATCTGTGGATCTGTTGGGGCGGTATGCGAATTGCAGAGGTTCTAGGGTGTTCGGGAGGATTCTGTTGATGTGAGCCATGACCAGCCTTTTAAAGCACTTCATGGCTACCGACGTGAGTGCCACGGGGCGGTAATAATCTAGGCAGGTTACCTTCGATTCCTTGGGCACTGGGACTATGGTGGTCTGATTGAAACATGTAGGTATTACAGGATGGGTCAGGGAGAGGTTGAAAATGTCAGTGAAGACACAGTTGGTCAACGTATGCTTTGAGTACAGCGGCTTTGTGAATGTTGACCTGTTTAAAGGTTTTGTTCACATCGGCAACCGATAGCGTTATCACACAGTGATCCAGAAAGGCTGGTAATTTCGTGCGTGCTTCAGTGTTGCTTGCCTCGAAGCGAGCATAAAAGGCATTTAGCTCGTCTGGTAGGCTCGCATCACTGGGCAGCTCACGTCTGGGTTTCCCTTTGTAGTCCGTAGTAGTTTTCAATCCCTGCCACATCCGACGAGCGTCAGAGACAGTGTAGTAGGATTCAATCTTAATCCTGTATTGATGCTTTGCTTGTTTGATGGTTCGTCTGAGGGCATAGCAGGATTTTATATAAGCTTCCAGATTAGTCTCCTGCTCATTGAAAGTGGCAGCTCTAGCTTTTCGCTCAATGCGCATGTTGCCTGTAATCTATGGCTTCTGGTTGGGATATGTACTGTACGTACAGTCACTGTGGGGACAACGTCGTAGATTCATTTATTGATGAAGCCGATGACTGAGGTTGTGTACTCCTCAATGCCATTGGATGAATCCTAGAACATATTCCAGTCTGTGCTAGAAAAACAGTCCTGTAGTTTAGTATCTGCGTCATCTGACCACTTCTGTAAGTCACTGCTTTAGTTTTTGCTTGTCAGCAGGAATCAGGAGGATATAATTATGGTCAGATTTGTCAAATGGAGGGCGGGGGAGAGCTTTGTATGCATCTCTGTGTGTGGAGTAAATGTGGTCTAGAATTTTTTTTCTCCTCTGGTTGCACATGTGACATGCTGGTAAAAATTTGGTAAAACTGGTTTAAGTTTGCCTGTATTAAAGTCCCCGGCCACTAGGAGTGCCGCTTCTGGGTGAGCATTTTCTTCTTCGCTTATGGCCTTATAGAGTTGGTTGAGAGCGGTCTTGGTGCCATCTTTGTTCTGTGGTGGTAAATAGATGACTACGAATAATATAGATGAGAACTCTCTTGGTAGATAGTGTGGTCTACAGCTTATCATAAGGTACTCTACATCAGGTGAGAAATACCTCGAGACTTCTTTAATATTAGACCTCAGACACCAGCTGTTATTGACAAAAAGACACACACCCACACCCCTTGTCTTACCAGAAGTAGCGTCTGTGGTCTGCCGGTGCATGGAAAATCCCACTAGCTCTATATTGTCTGTATCGTCGTTCGGCCACGTCTCAGGGAAACATAAGATATTACAGTTTTTAATGTCCCATTGATAGGATAATCTTAATCGTAGGTCATCAATTTTATTTTCCAATGATTGCACCTTAGCAAGAAGAATGGATGGCAGTGGGAGTTTACTCGCTCGCCTACGGATTCTTAGAAGGCTGCCCGGTCTGCGGCTCCTTTTCCTGCATCTTTTCTTCACGCAAAAGGCATGGATGCCTGTTCCAGTTAAAACAGTATATCTTTCTCATCGGACTCGCTAAAGGAACAAGTTTATTCCAGTCCGCGGTGAGTAATCGCTGTTCTGATGTCTAGAAGTTCTTTTCAGGCATAAGAGATGGTAGCAGAAACATTATGTACACAATAAGGCAAAAATGTTGATACAAACAATGCAAAAAATCTAACAAAATAGCACAATTGGTTGGGAGAATGTGAAACGTCAGCCTTCTACTCCAGCGCCATTGTTAGGTAGGTGTGTGTGTGTATGTATGTGTGTCTGTGTGTGACTAGTAACATGTAAGTCTATGGTCTGGAATTATTATAATTATCAGTTATGTTTTGAGGTTAAAATAAAAGATTGGGTAATTCAGACATCCTTCTGGTCATTCAAGGTCAATTATTAGGAAACATGCTCGCACGCACGCACGCACGCACACACACACACACACAGGAAAAAACATGAATGGCTCCTGTAAGTCAGGCCTCAGAAGGCTGTGGTCACTAACATAAACACATGAGCGGGACAGGGGGACAGTGAGGTGTATAGTGAGGTGTATACACAGAGACCACGGCTTCAAAATTGATAGAAGACTCACTCTACTATAGTTAGCTAACGCACTTTTGTATATCGCAGTGTGACGTAGAATTTACCTTATTTTAGCACCTAAAAAACATACACTTCCAGGTTAACTGTAATATGAATACCATTGTAAAGCACAATATCTCCCCTTTCCAGCAAAATGAATGATGAGACCTTCCTGCTGCCGCCTCTACATGATTGAAGAAGGCAATGAGCTCTGTCAGGTCTTTTTAAAAATGTCGGGTGGGGAAGCGAAACCTACTGCGTCTTAGTGAAAGAGGGAGATATCCAATGTAGGGAAACAGCTTTTTTCACCCGATCTGTCCATCTTATCACCTCTAAAATGTAAATAAAACACTATAAAGAGTTTATACAATGTGTCATTACATACCTATTTCAGGGTTTGTGTCGAATTTGAATGGGTTTTTTAGGGCGGCGCTAAAAGGTAAACAGCAGCTGACACGGCTTTTGAGAGTCATGATGGCTTAAAGTGATGAAGCAAAAAAGGAACGCATTAAGTTGTACAATTGACTAGATATCCTCCCTGTCCCTGTCCCTGTCCATGTCCCTGTCCCTGTCCCTGTCCCTGTCCCTGTCCCTGTCCCTGTCCCTGTCCCTGTCCCTGTCCATGTCCCTGTCCCTGTCCCTGTCCCTGTCCCTGTCCCTGTCCCTGTCCCTGTCCCTGTCCCTGTCCCTGTCCCTGTCCCTGTCCCTGTCCATGTCCCTGTCCCTGTCCCTGTCCATGTCCCTGTCCCTGTCCCTGTCCATGTCCCTGTCCCTGTCCATGTCCCTGTCCCTGTCCCTGTCCCTGTCCCTGTCCCTGTCCATGTCCCTGTCCCTGTCCCTGTCCCTGTCCTGTCCATGTCCCTGTCCCTGTCCCTGTCCCTGTCCCTGTCCCTGTCCCTGTCCCTGTCCCTGTCTCTGTCTCTGTCCCTGTCCCTGTCCCTGTCCCTGTCCCTGTCCCTGTCCATGTCCCTGTCCCTGTCCCTGTCCCTGTCCCTGTCCCTGTCCCTGTCCCTTCTTGTTTTTAAACTGAGAGCAGCGCTACACCTGGTGGAGAGAGGCTGTAAGACAGAATTAGTTGCTTTATGCGTGCTGCACGTCACGTCATGACACGTCACAGTTTAACGTCAGAGGGGTCAGTTTTTCAACTTTTCTCCAATACTATCGGGCCATTACCATGTCAATCAACGCCTGAATAGAACAGTCCCATTCGTTTTCATTGCAGCCTTGTTTGAATGCCTCGGTTGCACAAATTTGTACTGAATGGGGTTAGTCAACAGTACAGTGTCTATGTGTGTTGGGGTCATTGAGAGTGCACACATGTGGTGCACCAATATGTTTGTTTGCTGACCAAGTGTGTGATAGTGTGTTTGTGATGGAAGCGTACTGTTGAAGGTGGACAGATACAGTAAATGAGGCTTGACTGTACAGTACATCAGTCATGTGTAGGTGTTGCATGACAGTAATGAGTATGAGATAGTATGTATATAGCATCACCTGCAGTGTCCTGGTATCGTACTACAGGAGATAGAGGACAGCTGTGTGTGAAGATTTACTCTCTGTCCCATCCTTCTATCCTAGCCCACTGAGCTCCCTCCCTCCCTCCCCCTCTCTCTCCCTCCCTTCCTCTCCCAGAACCTCTTCATCTCTTCCTGAATTCAGGAATAAACTTGTGCAGAGCAGCAGAGAGGGGCCTGGTCCTTGTTCATGTTCCTCCACTGTCTGAATTACGGTTTCCCGTCTGCAGCTGAACCAGGGAACAAGTCTGAACGGACATCCATCAAGCCACTGTGTCTGCAGCTCTGCGTCCTCCTGAGCAATGTGTGACCCTCTCCTAACCCTAACGCTGGGTACACAGAGGGGTCAGGAGAGGGGTGACTTCCACACCGTGTTTCCAGCCTACACCGGAAACACAGTAACACAGCACAGTAAATCATGAAATGAAAGTGAAATAGTTCCACAGAGGTAGTTTAATATGGTGAGCTGGGAGAGTTGATGGCAACAGTGATGGGATAAAACAGCTATAGAGCATTATGTTAACCTCAAGGACATTCAAAAGACTTCATTCGAGGTCAAATCAATCTCAACCAGTACCTGACATCATGTTGCTAGTTGGATAGATGATTAACTGGTCTGAGCAGTTTCTGGTCTGTTGTCTGAAGAGGCTGACTGGGTGTCAGAAGTACTGATGCTCTCTATCTCTATAATGTCTGGGTTTAGTCTAAAACCTGTCCCCCAAACATACCCCCATCCCCCCATCCCCTCACTCTACTCCCTGCCTCTCCATATATCTATAAATCAACTCTAACAGACCACACGTACACAATCACAAATGCAGACACACGCATGTTCATGTATGCACAAAAATACACACAGACATATTTGAGCGATTTCTTATGTAACCTTGCTTGAATCTTGCTTAAGGTCTGTCCTCTTTCTCTGTTTTTTCCTTTTATGGGCTCAAAGAAAATGTATCCAAAACCTTTCTTTGCAAAGTAAGCAAAGGCTTTTGGGTAACAGTATTGTAATGTGTGTGTCATGTATATGTATGACATTGAGCGAGAGAGAGAGAGAGAGAGAGAGAGAGAGAGAGGAAGAGGAAGAGAGAGGGAAAGGGAGTGGGGGAGAGAGAAGGAGAGGGAGTGGGAGAAGGAGAGAGAGAGAGAGAGAAGGAGAGGGAGTGGAGAGAGAGAGAGAGAGAGAGAGAGAGAGAGAGGAAGAGGAAGAGGAAGAGAGAGGGAAAGGGAGTGGGGGAGAGAGAGAAGGAGAGGGAGTGGGAGAAGGAGAGAGAGAGAGAGAGAGAGAGAGCGAGAGAGAGAGAGAGAGAGAGAGAGAGAGAGGAAGAGAGAGGGAAAGGGAGTGGGGGAGAGAGAGAAGGAGAGGGAGTGGGGAGAGAGAGAGAGAGAGAGAGAGAGAGAGAGAGAGAGAGAGAGAGAGAGAGAGAGAGAGGGAGAGAGAGAGAGAGAGAGAGAGAGAGAGAGAGAGAGAGAGAGAGGGAGAGAGAGAGAGAGAGAGAGAGAGAGAATGAGAGGGAGCGGGGAAGAGAGAGAAGGAGAGGGAGTGGGGAGAGAGAGAGAGGGAGTGGGGAGAGAGAGAGAGAGAATGAAAGAGAGAGAATGAGAGGGAGCGGGGAAGAGAGAGAAGGAGAGGGAGTGGGGAGAGAGAGATAAGGAGAGGGAGTGGGGAGAGAGAGAGATAGAGAGAGAGAGAGAGAGAGAGAGAGAGGAAGAGGAAGAGGAAGAGAGAGGGAAAGGGAGTGGGGGAGAGAGAGAAGGAGAGGGAGTGGGAGAAGGAGAGAGAGAGAGAGAGAGAGAGAGAGAGAGAGAGAGAGAGCGAGAGAGAGAGAGAGGAAGAGAGAGGGAAAGGGAGTGGGGGAGAGAGAGAAGGAGAGGGAGTGGGAGAAGGAGAAAGAGAGAGAGAGAAGGAGAGGGAGTGGGGAGAGAGAGAGAGAGAGAGAGAGAGAGAGAGAGAGAGGGAGAGAGAGAGAGAGAGAGAGAGAGAGAGAGAGAGAGAGAGAGAATGAGAGGGAGCGGGGAAGAGAGAGAAGGAGAGGGAGTGGGGAGAGAGAGATAAGGAGAGGGAGTGGGGGGAGAGAGAGAGAGAGAGAGAAGGAGAGGGAGTGGGGAGAGAAGAGAAAGAGAGAGAGAGAAGGAGGGGGAGATAGAGTCAGAGAGGTGGACTCTATGGAGGTAGTGGAGGTAATGGAGGTAGTGGAGGTAGAGGCTAGCAGGATGTTATTGACATCCTGTCTGAGTGAACTGATGGTAATTGTATGTAGGGACAGCGACCCCCTGGCCTTGACAACCCCTTAGAGACAACCCCTGACCTTAACCGGGTACAACCCAGCCGTGAGAGAGCTGGGTTTAGATATCATGTCACATGATCTAGCTGCTATGTACCCATACCAAGCTAATGTCCAAATCAACAAACTCAATCTCTACATTTCTTTCTGAGCAACATAGACACACCATATGTTATTGCTGAAAGAACCCCATATCTAGAGCAGCTGTGTTTGGAGATGGGGGCTTAAATATGTGCCTTGTGTCTGCTCAGCTCATGAAAATTGCAATCATTTCTCTGTCCTCATCTCCTTATCTGAGCTCTGCTTGACACACACACACACATGGTGTAACAGTAAATTATGTCTGACATAGCTGCCCTGCCAGATTGCTATGTATTTTATTCCAGTAGTTTTTAAATACAGCACATTAACCAATGGTGTTGACACAGAGTTCCCTGGAGTCTGATATTATTTTACCCTCAACACCAGTTATGATGGAGAATACTCAGTTGTACCACAGCCGTCAGTAATGAATTCTCTTCCAATTCTGAATTTGTGGCTTTGATTTACTACACAATGGTGAGCACATTGAGACTGTGTGTGAGTGTGTTTGTCTTAGCATAGCCTATAAAACATGCACACACATACACAGTGGTGTAAAGTGATTCCCTCTCTCTTTAGGCCCATGTCAACAGATGGGGTCTCTCTCAGTGTGGTGGGACTAGCTGAACCTGACAGGGTGATATAAGGGAGGAGGGGAAAAACAGCCAAGTCAGGCTCTGAGAGTGTGTGTGTGTGTGTGTGTGTGTGTGTGTGTGAGAGATTTGACTGAATTAGCCGAGTCTTGCTAAATGCTCTTAACCCCTCACATGGTGCTGGTTCACATGGGAAAGGTGAGGGGCCCGGGGCAGACCGGGTGTCTGGGGGATGGAGGGGGGAGGCAGTCTGACCCACGATGGATGGACAGGACAGAGGAGAAAGGGGAGGGCAGAGGGGGATGATGGGGAGGCAGGGGGGTCTTCCTGCTCTTATACCAGGCTGCAACAATCCCCCTTATTCTCCCAAGACTGCGCAACAATGAATATCTCACAGACACCGCCTATGTTGACCACATATACTTACGAGAGCACAGACAAACACGCTTGCTCACACGCATTCACACAAGCGCACGCACACACAGACATCTGATAACAAAAGTGGAAAAATTATATTGTTGAATATTGCAACAAAATATTCCTCTTATAGCGCTGTAAATCATTAGTGGCAGACAAGGAGTGTACCAACATACATTACCATACACATTATCCCAAGAGATTAATCATACCCATCTTTTTAAGATGAAACGACTCCTCTTTCTGATGGGAGAGTGTTCTGAGAGGTTGAGAAAGGGCAGAATCCCCCAGTGTCCAGGTATCACAGCCTGGCATCAGCTTGTTGAGAGCCTCATCCCCACAAACTACTCTTTTATTACAGGAAATGACCACTGAAACGAGCGTCAATCTGTCTCTTACACACAGACTGGACAGAATGACGCAGGGGAGGCCAACACAATGTGGGCTGGGAATTTAGAGCACTGAAGCCCCTCTCTCTCTCTCTGAAGCCCCTGTTTGTGTGTGTGTGTGTGTGTGTGTGTGTGTGTGTGTGTGTGTGTGTGTGTGTGTGTGTGTGTGTGTGTGTGTGTGTGTGTGTGTGTGAATAGATTCACTAAATGCTAAAGGCAGGTTCTTTAGCATTTAGTGAACTGACGCTATTAAAATAGTTTGATTCACAAGTAATAACGGACATAAGGTGTGGACCAAAAAATAAGTTGCAAAATGCCTAGTTAAGTCTCATAGTCCTGGTCATCTCTGTCTGTTCTCCTCTGTCCATGAACTGATTAAAGGCCCAATGCAGCTGGTTTTAAAAAAATCTACATTTCAAATTATTTCTGGGTAACAATTACGTACCTTACAGGGATTGTTTTCAATTAAAATGGTCAAAAAGAAACAAAAATAACTTCTTAGCAAATAGCAATTCCTCAAGTAAGAGTTTTGCTAGGACTGTCTGTGAGTGGGGAAAGGAAAACTGAAAACGAGCTGTTATTGGCAGAGAGGTTTGGAACACTCTTTCTTATAAATGTACCACCTGGTGATGTCACCAGGCAGGCTAAAACTCCATCCCACCAAAACAGGTGGAAATGTTAGGCAGTCTTTTTGAACAACTGTTGCACTAAAAGGGCATTATTTGTACCATTTCACCGTATCATTCCATCCTCAGTGTAGGAATAGATTTATAACACAGGAAATCATGTTCTTTACTACACTGGGCCTTTAAAACCTTAGAATAGATTCACTGTCTGCATCACACCCCATAACGGTTATTTAGGAAACTCCAATGCTGTGTCACCATGAGTTACATTTTTAGGAATTTAGTGATGACTCATTTGTAAATGAAAACTTAACATTAGAGGTGGATGTGATGATATACCCCCATACAGAATGTAAACCTTTTTGAGATTTACTAGGAATTACTACATGTAGTCCATTTTACGAGACCAGCATTATGTAATGCAACATTAACACAGAAAGACAGGACTCATTATGTACTTCATTGAGTTACTCAACAGCACTCTGCTTCAGTGTATACTCTGCTGTCCATGACTATTCTATCTGGCATTATATAGCGGATGAGGTTAAAGAAATGTTTACTCACACGCCTCCCAGTTGCTGGCAGCTGTCCAGTGGACTGGGTCCTAGGCGAGCCCCTGGTCTGGGCCCGGCCTAGTCTGGATCCTCTAGCCCTGATTACAATGCTGTCAGAGGAAGACAGATGAACAGAGCCACTGGGACTTACTATGTTTAGCCACAGAGTGCTGGGCTGTATTATCCTCTTATCTCCTATATATATGTAAGAAAGAAAGAAAGAAAGAAAGAAAGAGAGAAGAGAGAAAGAGAGAGCGAGAGAGAGAGAGAGAGAGAGAGAGAGAGAGAGAGAGAGAGAGAGAGAGAGAGAGAGAGAGAGAGAGAAAGGAGAGACAGAGAGAAAGGAGAGAGAGAGAAAGGAGAGAGAGAGAAAAAGGAGAGAGAGAGAGAAAGGAGAGAGAGAGAGAGAGAGAAAGGTGAGAGAGAGAAAGGAGAGAGAGAGAGAGAGAAAGGTGAGAGAGAGAGAAAGGAGAGAGAGAGAAAGGAGAGCGAGAGCAAAAGAGAGAGAATGAGTACACTGCATAAAGACGTGGAGAAAGTCATGTAAGTCATCACATATACAAAATTATTCTTGGAACATCAAGTCAAATACAGAATTGTGTTACTCTACTACTCTTTATTTTATAACCACTTGAGCACACACAACACACACACACACACGCACCCACACACACATATACACACACAGGACCCTTACAGACACACAGCGTTGACAGTGACACCAGTGAATAATGACCCCTTGTCTGCTTGTCCACAGTGATAGTCTCTCTCGTGTCTTCACTCCATGTCACAGACACTGTCATCTGTCACTAGAGAAAAAGACAAAGCAACATTTACCCTGGCCTCCCTCCATCATTCCCCTCATCCTCCTCTCCTCCTCCCGTCCTCCCCCTCCCAGGGCAGTGTTGGTTTAACCCTGATGGGCAGCAGGCAGGCAGGGTGGGTGGACGCCACACATACACTGTAATGTGATTTATGGTCAGTTCTCAGTGTGGGGAGGAGATGACCACTCGGATCTGACCTACCGTGTTATCATCACTATGGCTGTATGGGACTGGATTGGACAGGCTGCCACATCAACAAACACACTACACTTAGAGTCTACAGTCTGCACACACAGCATACTGAGAGAGCACACTTACTCACCTCTCAGACACTAAGGGCGACAAGGTCACAATACTTGGAGCACAATTCATCAGGACAAAACTTCCCCTTTTACGAAATTCAGGTTCTTCCAGACTTACAATAAAAAGCATTAAAACTCAGCAAAATCTCTATCTGCAGCATTTCCAACTGGAGACGTGCACATACGCTGTCTATAGAGCATTGCAGACTATCTCCAGCAGGGGGGGCCCTTACCAATGGAATCAGACAGAAGACAGACAGTAAGAGGACCTGGTAGACCTGCACCACACCACTCATCACATTCTCTGACTAGAGCACTGGGTCTCAACTGGTTTTGCCTCAGGACCCAAATTGAACCAGGTTGTCTCAGTCACGACACAATATTCGAATTGCAGGAACACTATTTTTGATGCTATATTGATAGTAAATATTACAATTATATGACAAGGAAACAACATTCCCACCTCTTTCATTGTCAATAATAAAACGTTGCCCATCTTGATGAATAATGTTAAACTCACTGGTTTGCATCGTTGCTAATAGCTCTATATTGAAAATAATGTGATATCATTTTTTTAATGAGATTAAATGATTTAACAATTTAAATTCATTATAATTTCTACACACATTCTACCTGGTTTAAGTAATTTAATTTCAGACGGGAGTTTTTTTCTCGAATAAAAAAAATATAGAAATATGTATTTTTTAATCTTTTGTTTTTTTAACTCCCATTCCAAACTTCCCGCGGCCCAAATTTGGGTCTTGACCACCAGTTGAAAAATCACTGGACTAGAAGACTGAGGTAAAAAACCGTTATATTCTATGAATAATATTTTGATTCTTAGAAAATTGAGAATAAAATCATGTGTAACACAGCTTTAGGTGGCTCACAGGACAAGAAAGCTTACAGACCACTGGAACAAAGAACAATGGCATTTAAAATTCTTCTTCTTTTATACGAATAGCTGCAAAGACCACCGTTAATAAAGCCTCAGTGAAGACATACGGTATACCTGGTGCTTTAAATTCAAACCAGAATAAAGATTTTTTTTAATTCACTGCTGAACATCTTTGAAAACAAAAATACAGTTGGGATCTGGACAATATAAGCAGGGATCTATTTCTGTAGCTGTGACACACAGTGGTTTCTCTGGAAAAGAAACACCAAGAGTAACATCCCAACAAAGGAGGCCACACAGGCACTGGTGGTTAGGACGACTGGGAATGTCATCCCTTCCCTCTAGACCCATACACACTGGGAGGGAGAGGGGGATGGAGGGATAGAGGAGAGAGGGAGAGATGGAGAGGGAGAAAGTAAGCGAGAGATGAGGAAGGAGAAAAGAAGGAGAGGGATGGTTGATGGAGGGAGAGTGATGGAGGGAGAGTGATGGAGGGAGAGTGATGGAGGGAGAGTGATGGAGGGAGAGTGATGGAGGGAGAGTGATGGAGGGAGAGTGATGGAGGGAGAGTGAGGGAGGGAGAGTGATGGAGGGAGAGTGATGGAGGGAGAGTGATGGAGGGAGAGTGATGGAGGGAGAGTGATGGAGGGAGAGTGTCAGAGAGAGTTTGAGTAGAAAGAGAGAGAAGCGGGGGAAAGAAAGGAGTTAGCAAGAGAGAGAGAGGGGGAGGGATAGAGGAGCAGAGGAGGGATAGAGGAGCAGAGGAGGGATAGAGGAGCAGAGGAGGGATAGAGGAGCAGAGGAGGGATAGAGGAGCAGAGGAGGGAGAGAGGAGCAGAGGAGGGATAGAGGAGCAGAGGAGGGATAGAGGAGCAGAGGAGGGATAGAGGAGCAGAGGAGGGATAGAGGAGCAGAGGAGGGATAGAGGAGCAGAGGAGGGATAGAGGAGCAGAGGAGGGATGGAGGGATAGAGGGGGAGGGATAGAGGGGGAGGGATAGAGGAGCAGAGGAGGGAGAGAGAGAGGGGGAGAGATAGAGGAGCAGAGGAGGGAGAGATAGAGGGGGAGAGATAGAGGAGCAGAGGAGGGAGAGATAGAGGGGGAGAGATAGAGGAGCAGAGGAGGGAGAGATAGAGGGGGAGGGATAGAGGAGCAGAGGAGGGAGAGAGAGAGGGGGAGAGATAGAGGGGGAGAGATAGAGGAGCAGAGGAGGGAGAGAGAGAGGGGGAGAGATAGAGGAGCAGAGGAGGGAGAGAGAGAGGGGGAGAGATAGAGGAGCAGAGGAGGGAGAGATAGAGGGGGGAGAGATAGAGGAGCAGAGGAGGGAGAGATAGAGAGGGAGAGATAGAGGAGCAGAGGAGGGAGAGATAGAGGGGGAGAGATAGAGGAGCAGAGGAGGGAGAGATAGAGAGGGAGGGATAGAGGAGCAGAGGAGGGAGAGATAGAGGGGGAGGGATAGAGGAGCAGAGGAGGGAGAGATAGAGGGGGAGGGATAGAGGAGCAGAGGGAGGGAGAGATAGAGGGGGAGGGATAGAGGAGCAGAGGAGGGAGAGATAGAGAGGGAGGGATAGAGGAGCAGAGGAGGGAGAGATAGAGGGGAATGGATAGAGGAGCAGAGGAGGGAGAGATAGAGGGGGAGGGATAGAGGAGCAGAGGAGGGAGAGATAGAGGGGGAGGGATAGAGGAGCAGAGGAGGGAGAGATAGAGGGGGAGGGATAGAGGAGCAGAGGAGGGAGAGATAGAGGGGGAGGGATAGAGGAGCAGAGGAGGGAGAGATAGAGGGGGAGGGATAGAGGAGCAGAGGAGGGAGAGATAGAGGGGGAGGGATAGAGGAGCAGAGGAGGGAGAGAGGAGCAGAGGAGGGAGAGAGGAGCAGAGGAGGGAGAGAGGAGCAGAGGAGGGAGAGAGAGCGAGTTGCAGAGGTGAAGGAGACAGCAAGGGAAAGATAGAGTGGGAGAGATAGAGGAGCAGAGGAGGGAGGGATAGAGCGAGTTGCAGAGGTGAAGGAGACAGCAAGGGAAAGATAGAGTGGGAGAGATAGAGGAGCAGAGGAGGGAGGGATAGAGCGAGTTGCAGAGGTGAAGGAGACAGCAAGGGAAAGATAGAGTGGGAGAGATAGAGGAGCAGAGGAGGGAGAGATAGAGGGGGAGAGATAGAGGAGCAGAGGAGGGAGAGATAGAGGGGGAGAGATAGAGGAGCAGAGGAGGGAGAGATAGAGGGGGAGAGATAGAGGAGCAGAGGAGGGAGAGATAGAGGGGGAGAGATAGAGGAGCGAGAGATAGAGGGATGTTAGGACAGGGAGTGCGTCAGATCATCCCAGTAAAGTCACCCTGACATGCAGAGAGAGACCAGATAGAACTCTCCCCCTCATAAACTCAGCAACCAGAGCTCAGTTTAACCTGGCAAAGTGTCCCGGCGCACAAAAACAAGTACAAGTGAATGTGGACTACAGTACATACCCAAAAGTGTCTGCAAGCAGAGAGACATTGCAAAGAGATAAAAGCAGGGTGTACTTAAAAAAAATGCTTTTTCAGCTTTCATTCATCCATTTATGGACATATCAAATAACATGCACACTGACATGTTTGGGCGTAGGGCTTCATCAGTCAGTGGGGGTAGGGACATAGCCACCAAGCAGCCTGGATCAGACAGGAGACAGAGGGAGGCTAGACAAGACCCACTCTCCCCTCTCCTCCCAGACAAACCCTAGCCCACCCTATTTACCCCATCAATCAAAGGATTAGGCACCAAACACTCCCATCCCCCTCCCTTAATCCAAACAACAACATACACATGAAGACACACACGGACACACACACATGCACGCATATCACTGATTCTACCTCAATCTACGTCCTCCCATTTCTAGTCTACCCCTCTACCTAACAAGCCCTGTTTAGGATGGGTCACTATCAGCATAGCAATCTCTGATGTGTTTGGAGATGCTCTGCCTCATGTGCGGGTCACAGTAGTCATGCTCAACAGAGGTGATTGATGCTAAACATAGTGTTCTTTATGAGAAATGACCGTCTCAGATACAGTATCACTGGCGTCTTAGTAACACACTGTATCTGTGGACAGCGATTTTGTATGTGTGCAGCATGTGTGTGTGTGTGTATTTCGATCCAACCAATCGCTGTTGTTCCTCTGATGATATCTGTTGACAGTCATGTAGAAATGGTGTACAGATAAATATTCAGTTTGTTAGTTTGTTTTTGTACAGTGTTCTCAGTGCAGCATTCACACAATGAAGCAGTACCAACATACATAGGGCGGTGCGTGAGAGGACATCGTCATCCTCCTCACCACCTACGCAGTTGTGTGGGAGCAGGAAGATAAATGAGAGATGACTCGTGTAAAGTGTGTGTGGGGGTAGGAACGGGCTGGGGAGGATCAGTCGGTCCTCAGGGCATGTATCGTCTAGTCTATTGTGTGTGTGTGTGTGTGTGTGTGTGCTAGTGTGTCTCGTAGTCCAGTGGTTCCCAACCAGGGGGGGTACATGGCCTATCCACAGGGTTACGTGAGTAGATTCATGAGGCCATTGGCCTACTGGTCAAATGCACATGAGAGGGGACTTCAGGGGTACTCCGGGCAGAGCAAAATTCAGTTGGTGGTACAGTAACTGAATAAGGTTGGGAATTACTGGCCTAGTTTATGCCAGTCAGTAGATTTCACTGTTCTGTTCTGCTTGTCTCTAGACTCCTGCCTTCTGTTTTTTTCCTTGGGTTCTTTACAAAGGACCAGTCCCTTACATTGCAACTGTATCATTACAACTGTATCAAAGTACATTACAACTGTATCATTACAACTGTATCCTTACAACTGTATCAAAGTACATTACAACTGTATCAAAGTACATTACAACTGTATCAAAGTACATTACAACTGTATCAAAATACTTTACAACTGTATCAAAGTACATTACAACTGTATCATTACAACTGTATCAAAGTACATTACAACTGTATCATTACAACTGTATCATTACAACTGTATCATTACAACTGTATCATTACAACTGTATCAAAGTACATTACAACTGTATCAAAGTACATTACAACTGTATCAAAGTATATTACAACTGTATCAAAGTACATTACAACTGTTTCATTACAACTGTATCATTACAACTGTATCAAAGTACATTACAACTGTATCAAAGTACATTACAACTGTATCAAAGTACATTACAACTGTATCAAAGTATATTACAACTGTATCAAAATACATTAGAACTGTATCATTACAACTGTATCATTACAACTGCATCATTACAACTGTATCAAAGTACATTACAACTGTATCAAAGTACATTACAACTGTATCATTACAACTGTATCAAAGTGCATTACAACTGTATCAAAGTACATTACAACTGTATCATTACAACTGTATCATTACAACTGTATCATTACAACTGTATCAAAATACATTACAACTGTATCATTACAACTGTATCAAAGTACATTACAACTGTATCATTACAACTGTATCATTACAACTGTATCAAAGTACATTACAACTGTATCATTACAACTGTATCATTACAACTGTATCAAAGTACATTACAACTGTATCATTACAACTGTATCAAAGTACATTACAACTGTATCAAAGTACATTACAACTGTATCAAAGTGCATTACAACTGTATCAAAGTACATTACAACTGTATCATTACAACTGTATCATTACAACTGTATCAAAATACATTACAACTGTATCATTACAACTGTATCAAAGTACATTACAACTGTATCATTACAACTGTATCATTACAACTGTATCAAAGTACATTACAACTGTATCATTACAACTGTATCATTACAACTGTATCAAAATACATTACAACTGTATCAAAGTACATTAGAACTGTATCAAAATACATTACAACTGTATCAAAGTACATTACAACTGTATCATTACAACTGTATCATTACAACTGTATCAAAGTACATTACAACTGTATCAAAGTACATTACAACTGTATCAAAATACATTACAACTGTATCAAAGTACATTACAACTGTATCATTACAACTGTATCAAAGTACATTACAACTGTATCATTACAACTGTGTCATTACAACTGTATCATTACAACTGTATCATCACAACTGTATCATTACAACTGTATCAAAGTACATTACAACTGTATCAAAATACATTACAACTGTATCAAAATACATTACAACTGTATCAAAGTGCATTACAACTGTATCAAAGTACATTACAACTGTATCATTACAACTGTATCAAAGTGCATTACAACTGTATCAAAGTACATTACAACTGTATCATTACAACTGTATCATTACAACTGTATCATTACAACTGTATCAAAATACATTACAACTGTATCATTACAACTGTATCAAAGTACATTACAACTGTATCATTACAACTGTATCCTTACAACTGTATCAAAGTACATTACAACTGTATCAAAGTACATTACAACTGTATCAAAGTGCATTACAACTGTATCAAAGTGCATTACAACTGTATCAAAGTACATTACAACTGTATCAAAGTACATTACAACTGTATCATTACAACTGTATCATTACAACTGTATCAAAATACATTACAACTGTATCAAAATACATTACAACTGTATCAAAGTGCATTACAACTGTATCAAAGTGCATTACAACTGTATCAAAGTACATTACAACTGTATCATTACAACTGTATCATTACAACTGTATCAAAGTACATTACAACTGTATCATTACAACTGTATCATTACAACTGTATCAAAGTGCATTACAACTGTATCAAAATACATTACAACTGTATCATTACAACTGTATCAAAGTACATTACAACTGTATCAAAGTACATTACAACTGTATCATTACAACTGTATCATTACAACTGTATCATTACAACTGTATCAAAATACATTACAACTGTATCATTACAACTGTATCAAAGTACATTACAACTGTATCATTACAACTGTATCATTACAACTGTATCAAAGTACATTACCACTGTATCAAAGTACATTACAACTGTATCAAAATACATTACAACTGTATCAAAGTACATTACAACTGTATCATTACAACTGTATCATTACAACTGTATCATCACAACTGTATCCTTACAACTGTATCAAAGTACATTACAACTGTATCAAAGTACATTACAACTGTATCAAAGTATATTACAACTGTATCAAAGTACATTACAACTGTATCATTACAACTGTATCATTACAACTGTATCATTACAACTGTATCAAAGTACATTACAACTGTATCAAAGTACATTACAACTGTATCAAAGTACATTACAACTGTATCAAAGTATATTACAACTGTATCAAAATACATTACAACTGTATCATTACAACTGTATCATTACAACTGCATCATTACAACTGTATCAAAGTACATTACAACTGTATCAAAGTACATTACAACTGTATCAAAATACATTACAACTGTATCAAAATACATTACAACTGTATCAAAGTGCATTACAACTGTATCAAAGTACATTACAACTGTATCATTACAACTGTATCATTACAACTGTATCAAAGTACATTACAACTGTATCATTACAACTGTATCATTACAACTGTATCATTACAACTGTATCAAAATACATTACAACTGTATCATTACAACTGTATCAAAGTACATTACAACTGTATCATTACAACTGTATCCTTACAACTGTATCAAAGTACATTACAACTGTATCAAAGTACATTACAACTGTATCAAAGTGCATTACAACTGTATCAAAGTGCATTACAACTGTATCAAAGTACATTACAACTGTATCAAAGTGCATTACAACTGTATCAAAGTACATTACAACTGTATCATTACAACTGTATCAAAATACATTACAACTGTATCAAAATACATTACAACTGTATCAAAGTGCATTACAACTGTATCAAAGTGCATTACAACTGTATCAAAGTACATTACAACTGTATCATTACAACTGTATCATTACAACTGTATCAAAGTACATTACAACTGTATCAAAGTACATTACAACTGTATCAAAGTGCATTACAACTGTATCATTACAACTGTATCATTACAACTGTATCAAAATACATTACAACTGTATCAAAATACATTACAACTGTATCAAAGTACATTACAACTGTATCAAAGTGCATTACAACTGTATCAAAATACATTACAACTGTATCAAAGTACATTACAACTGTATCAAAGTACATTACAACTGTATCAAAGTACATTACAACTGTATCATTACAACTGTATCATTACAACTCTATCAAAGTACATTACAACTGTATCAAAGTATATTACAACTGTATCAAAGTACATTACAACTGTATCATTACAACTGTATCATTACAACTGTATCATTACAACTGTATCAAAGTACATTACAACTGTATCAAAGTACATTACAACTGTATCATTACAACTGTATCAAAGTACATTACAACTGTATCATTACAACTGTAACAAAGTACATTACAACTGTATTTCATTTTTGTATCCTTTATTTAACTAGGTAAGTCAGTTAAGAACAAATTCTTATTTACAATGACGGCCTTCCCTGGACGTCACTGGGCCAATTGTGCGCCGCCCTATGGCACTCCCAATCACAGCCGGATGTGATGCTGCCTGGATTGTAAACAGGTAATGCAGTGACGCCTCTTGTTTTAGACCACTGCACCACTCGGGAGCCCAGTAAGGTATCCTGACCTTCTCGCTGGGTCACTGCGTAATGACACTGACGATGACTAACAACCTACGATGGAGTCACCAGATCTAAAATAGAAGCACGGCAGCCATTTTTCAGGAAGGTTAACAATGACAGGATCCTAAACCCTGATGTCATCTCTCAGCGCCACAGCGTGCCATAATTCCACCGTGATGACATTTAGCAACAACACCATCATCCATCAACACCCTATCTGGAGAGAGAGGGCTGCTGTTGTACAGTGTTACAGACTGATACAGACAGTGATAAGGTCCTGATCACTGATATCCTGGATAAGATGTCTGACACGGAGTGTTCTCTTTTAAAGAGACAGTGGTGGAGGTATTGGCAGGGGTAAAATGAGGTAAGACATCCCGCCTCCTCTCCTCCTCCTCATCATGCTTCTGGTTTATTTCCATCCCGCTCCGCTCGGGTCGAGTGTGACGCACATTTGAAATGGGAAAATAATCAGCCCTTTTATTACGGTGGTGTCATCAGAAGCAGAACAGCCACAGTAAGTGACCGTTTAGTTTCTCCTGCCTGGTTTGGTGTAGTCTGGCTGCCACTAAACTCAACATCTTCCTGACTTCAGAGTCTGGCAAGGCTGCTTGATGTTACGGGCACGATGCATCCATAATGAAGGGGAGTATGCTTTTTGCTGATTGGTTCTCTTCTGTGTCTTTCTCACTCAAACACCCACATGGACAACCACATACAGTCCCCGAGCCCCGCCAACTTCCAATACAACTGTTGGATTTTCTAATCAAGACAATGTGAGGTCTCAACTCCCCAGAAAAATAAGAAAATGTTTCAGAAAACCAATCAAAGCTCAGCACATTTCTGTGCGAATGTTGCATTTCCAATGGACTCCTGTCCAGACCAGTGTGTCACCGCTCTCCCTCGTGTCAGCCAGGCTAGGCCTTGTCTGGTCTTGACTCAAACACCCGAACATGAGAGCCAAGGGGCCACGAGGACAGTAGAACCACTACAGACCTACATCCCAGGGGCCAGCAGTACAGTAGAACCACTACAGACCTACAGCCTAGGGGCCAGCAGGACAGTAGAACCACTACAGACCTACAGCCCAGGGGCCACGAGGACAGTAGAACCCCTACAGACCTACATCCCAGGGGCCAGCAGGACAGTAGAACCACTACAGACCTACATCCCAGGGGCCAGCAGGACAGTAGAGAACCACTACAGACCTACACCCCAGGGGCCA
Organism: Oncorhynchus kisutch; assembly: GCF_002021735.2. Lineage (NCBI taxonomy): Eukaryota > Metazoa > Chordata > Actinopteri > Salmoniformes > Salmonidae > Oncorhynchus > Oncorhynchus kisutch. The sequence goes on along the minus strand of NC_034181.2, from coordinate 68,773,115 downwards.
GCAGGACAGTAGAACCACTACAGACCTACAGCCCAGGGGCCAGCAGGACAGTAGAACCACTACAGACCTACACCCCAGGGGCCAGCAGGACAGTAGAACCACTACAGACCTACATCCCAGGGGCCAGCAGGACAGTAGAACCACTACAGACCTACATCCCAGGGGCCAGCAGGACAGTAGAACCACTACAGACCTACAGCCCAGGGGCCAGCAGGACAGTAGAACCAATACATAATAAAATGATGGTCAATCATTGGAGAGAACTTTAATTGAGTCCTATTCTGTTGAGAGCAATATGTGAGGGAGAAAAACTAAGCTGTCTACCACATAAAAAGCCATTTCATTAACTAGCCTGTTATATCCCTGTCTTAAAAGGTTCAATGCCTAATGTCATTTATTAGCAAATGAAAACAATTTAATGCAGAGTCATCTTTACAGTTGTAATGTGTGTGTGCGTGTGTCTGTCACACACTGGGCAAATGTAAGCTGGAGAAATACAGGACCTGTACACACAGAAGCAGAGCGCACAAACAAAACACACACACACACAGATACACCATCATATACACACACATCTCCACACACACACATAAAGACATCGACTACACAGTCCCACAAGCAGTAGAACTGTAGATCCAGAAGCTGAGATGGGATGTTTGTTTGGATTGTCTGTGTTCATCCCATTGCAGTAAGTTGAAGACACAGTTGGAGACGAGCTAAACTGATGCTGAGGACATCTGGGCCATAGAGCCATAGTCATATGCTTCAGAGAAAGACAGAATAGGGCATACAGTTTCTCTCTCAACCTATATGTAGGTAGCTGGAGGAAGGTAACATGTCTTGACCCAATCTTCTCCTTTTCCCCCATTATTCTCAAGAACTACAGTTGAAGTCGGAAGTTTACAAACACCTTAGTCAGTTTTTCACAATTCCTGACATTTAATCCGAGTAAAAATTCCCTGTCTTAGGTCAGTTAGGATCACCACCTTATTTTAAGAATGTGAAATGTCAAAATAATAGTAGAGAGAATGATTTATTCAAGCTTTTATTTATTTCATCACATTCCCAGTGGGTCAGAAATTTACATACACTCAATTAGTATTTGGTAGCATTGCCTTTAAATTGTTTAACTTGGGTCAAACGTTTCGGGTAGCCTTCCACAAGCTTCCCACAATAAGTTGGGTGAATTCTGACCCATTCCTCCTGACAGAGCTTGTGTAACAGAGTCAGGTTAGTAGGCCTCCTTGCTCTCTGACTGATGTCTTGAAATGTTGCTTCAATATATTCACATAATTTCCTGCCTCTTGATGCCATCTATTTTGTGAAGTGCACCAGTCCCTCCTGTAGCAAAGCACCCCCACAACATGATGCTGCCAACCCCGTGCTTCACGGTTGGGATGGTGTTCTTCGGCTTGCAAGCATCCCCCTTTTTCCTCCAAACATAACGATGGTCATTATGGCCAAAAAGCTATATGTTTGTTTCATCAGACAACATTTCTCCAAAAGGTACGATTTTTGTCCCCATGTGCTGTTGCAAACCATAGTCTGGATTTTTTATGATGGTTATGGAGCAGTGGCTTCTTCCTTGCTGAGCAGCCTTTCAGCTTATGTTGATATAGGACTCGTTTTACTGTGAATATAGATACTTTTGTACCCGTTTCCTCCATCATCTTCACAAGGTCCTTTGCTGTTGTTCTGGGATTGATTTGCACTTTTCGCACCAAAGTACGTTCCTCTCTAGGAGACAGAATGAGTCTCCTTCCTGAGCTGTATGACGGCTGCGTGGTCCCATGGTGTTTATACTTGCATAATATTGTTTGTACAGATGAACGTGGTACCTTCAGGCATCTGGAAATTGCTCCCAAGGATGAGTCAGACTTGTGGAGATCTACCATTTTTTTCTGAGGTCTTGGCTGATTTCTTTTGATTTTCCCATGATGTTAAGCAAAGAGGCCCTGAGTTTGAAGGTAGGCCTTGAAATACATCCACAGGTACACATCCAATTGACTCAAATTATGTCAATTAGCCTATCAGAAGCTTCTAAAGCCATGACATAATTTCCTGGAATTTTCCAAGCTGTTTAAAGGCACAGTCAACTTAGTGTATGTAAACTTCTGACCCACTGGAATTGTGATACAGTGAATTATAAGTGAAATAATCTGTCTGTAATCAATTGTTGGAAAAATTACATGTGTCATGCACAAAGTAGATGTCCTAACCGACTTGCCCAAACTATAGTTTGTTAACAAGAAATTTGTGGAGTGGTTGAAAAACAAGTTTTAATGACTCCAACCTAAGTGTATGTAAACTTCTGACTTCAACTGTATTTAGGCCCATAGCCATATTTTCAGAATATAAAATCCATGGCTCTGTGTAGGCCAATCCCTCTTTGACTCTCACTTTATCACCATCCTCTCCATCTCTCCTTACCTTCTGGCCTCCACTGTTCCCTTTCTCTCCTCTCATTCCCCCTTTCCCTCAACATGGCCAAGTTCACCTCCTGTAGGCTCATTTCTCACCTGCAATAACAAACAATGGCTGTGTGCGATGTGACATGCCACCACCGATTGGATTTTAAACCCATCTATCATGAGACCGGGCAGTCATTGGCTGTTCGAGTGATCTGAGTGATCAATAACGCCGCCCCATAAGACCCCACTCCATACTGTCTGTTTGACAGAACTCAAGTGGTGGGAATCAACAGTGCAAAGGAACATAGCCAAACACGTGGAGATTGTTAACGATGCTTCATCAAATATTCTTGGTTTAGTGATCGTTCCATCGTCAGATGATAATCATTCCTGCTTGGTGATTGGATAGACACTTAGACTGGTGTGTGGTGATAGGGGATGGAGAGGGAGAAAATAGTCCCATATGTAGCACTCTGAGCATGGTGTGTGTGAGTGTGTGTGTTAGTGTATGGGGAAGTTCACGCTGGCAGGGTCATAACTACTGTTTTCTATGAAGGGAGAAACAGTGGACATGTGCTGTGGTTTCCACCATGTGTTTCCCACAGAAGCCGACACACACGTTGGTCTGAGTGTGCTGTTGTCTGTGACCCATACCTGTGCACTGGGTTTTACAGGCTGGTTCACACCGTTGCCTCATGCGTTGCCTCATGCGTTGCCATGCCGACAGGCCCTGAACACTAGCCCTTTGTACAGCCACACTGGTGCGTGGGAAGGCCCTCTCCTAAGGTCTACTGGTTGCGTGTGTTCATCTGGCGCATCTGGCGTTCTCACCAACGGTAAGGATGAGTGTGTGTGTGTGTGTGTGTGTGTGTGTGTGTGTGTGTGTGTGTGTGTTTGGCACAGGGCATATGGTTCTGTGTGTGTATGCAGTGGGACTGCCCTGGAGGAAGATGGGACCTGGGTCCATGTATCAGAGCAGCAGAGCAGGCTGGGTAATTCAGCCCATCTGGAAGCCATTGGCCTGGGCAGACTCTTAGCCCTGCAGCTACAAGCTTCTGCCCTCCTCATCCCAGGCCAGGCCCTATACTCTGACAAACACACACAGGGGCACATAAATGCACACACACACACACACACACACACACACACACACACACACACACACACACACACACACACACACACACACACACACACACACACACACACACACACACACACACACACACACACCATAGCCAGAATGATTGACATATGAAACACACACATACACAAACAAATCCTACTATTTGGCATCTTATCCCATTTGATCCCACAGGGAAATGCAGGGTCTGGCTGGAGATGCCTATCGCTGTGGTCCCAGACACTGAACTGTGTGTGTGGAAGACGAGCTCTGTGCATGGAGACTAGTGGATGGAGAGGAGCCCTGGGGCCACAGGAAACCCATAGAGACACAGAAGTCTGTGTGAGAGAGAGAGAGAGAGCGCGAGAGAGAGAGAGAGAGAGAGAGAGAGAGAGAGAGAGAGAGAGAGAGAGAGAGAGAGAGAGAGAGAGAGAGAGAGAGAGAGACTCGGCTTCCTCCTCCCTTGCTCTGCAGGTCGGCTATCAGGCTCTTTCCCCACTCCACTGGCTCATCCATCAGTCTCTCTCTGGGGCAGCTAGCCCTCTGTTTTGCCCTCTGCCCATTATCTTGGTAAACCTCACCCTGACCCCTGACACATAAACCACATCCTTGGTCCCTGCTGGCCCCTGGCAGTGATGGATCAGCTCCACAGCCAAAGGTGAGGGACAAACCACTGGCAACACAGACAGACCACTAAGAGACCAAATAGAGAACATGGTATTCTATCTAGAGGGCACCACAAACTTCTATGAATTTGTATTCCTAATGAGCTACACAGTAAAGTTACAAATTAATAATATAGAAATGTGATTTTGATGTTGAATTGTGTTCCATAACTCTATCCCTATACCCATTTTCATGTTGTTTTTGATTGACACTGACTACCTTCAATCAAGCGTTTCCCTCAATCTTTTAAAAGCAGCTTGAGTTATGTCTCTTTTCCTGCATGTCTCCTCTCTCTCTTCATTCAGAAACGTGACTCAGACAAGCCAACCCTACATAGCGAGAGGCCACACACACACACACACACACACACACACACACACACACACACACACACACACACACACACACACACACACACACACAAACACACACACAGGGCCAGCTCTGATTAATTCAAAACCTAGCGCTCCACTCTGCTCCTACAGAGCCTCAGCCGTCCAATAATTTAAATCTATTAAAACTTTATTAGGCAGAACACGCCCCATGTGGATCTGTCCTAGTGAAAGAGGGGCTTTGTAGAGGGGTGTGCCGCAGCCCATCCCCTGCCCCTGATGGGCCTCGCCGGACAGTTTTTATACTCGTCTTTTGGGGATTTCATATCGGGGCTCGCCATGTTGTGATTTCACTCAGGCTTCTCTGCGGTCTTCAACAGTTCACTTCTGCTCAGGGTCTATAACAACGGGGGCCCCGCGCCCTCGTGTGGCGCGACCACCCACACACACACTCACACATAGACGGAGAGAGAACAAAAACACATGCATGCACACAGACATACACACATGAACACACACCACCGAGCTGTCCAAACAGAGCCAACCTGCGTCTTAATCACAGTGCTGGTAAAGAAAAACTGGAAAAAGTAGAGGGGACTGAAAGTAAAAATGAGAGAGGAGAGGAAAGGAGTCTGGGTAGGGTATGATACGCAGCTCGCTGCCTCCTCTCCTCCTCCGTCTCCCCTCTTTTCTCTATTCCCCTTGTCTCCACTCTTCCCTCTACCCCAACCCTCTCTATCTACTGTACATCTCTGCCCATCTCTCTCTCTCCTCTCTCCCTGCCCCATAAGTGCATCTGTTTGTCTCTGTCTTTGATTAGTGTGATCCTGCTCAGTCTGAGGACGCTGGATTGCAGAGAGGCACCATTACACCCCCTGGACTCCATTTAACTCCTAATCCCTGCATGCATTATCCCCTAGGTTAGCTGGAGAAGGGGATATTATCTTTGGTATGCAGACGCTAAAGGCCCCCAGAGCCCCACAGGCCCCCAGAGCACCAAGACACAACTCTGCCTCCCGGGAACAGTCTGCTCTGTCTCCATCCCCCGTTACCCCCTCACTATACCCCAATGTCCCTCCTCCTCCCCTCACCTCTTTCCGCCCCCATCCAGGCAGGCAGGGTGGCTTAAGAGCTAGACCAGAGATCAGATAGACGGCTGCGGATCCACACTAAAGCCCTAAAACTGAGCTAACAAATTACCCTCACCTCACAGTCTTCAACACACACACACACACACACACACACACACACACACACACACACACACACACACACACAGACACACACACACACACACACACACACACACACACACACACACACACACACACACACACACACACACACACACACACACACACACACACAGACACGTGCAGTCACACACACTTTACAGAGGGCTTTAGCTATGATGTTTCCACCCCCATGCTTCAAAGTAGGTATGGTGTTCTTTGGATGCAACTCAGCATTCTTTGTCCTCCAAACACGACGAGTTGAGTTTTTACCAAAAAGTTATATTTTGGTTGCAGGGATTAGGTTTCATATGACCATAAGACATTCTCCCAATCTTCTTCTGGATCATCCAAATGCTCTTTAGCAAACTTCAGATGGGCCTGGACACGTCTGGCACTGCAGGATTTGAGTCCCTGGCGGCGTAGTGTGTTACTGATGGTAGGCTTTGTTACTTTGGTCCCAGCTCTCTGCAGGTCATTCACTAGGTCCCCCCATGTGGTTTTGGGATTTTTTTGCTCACCGTTCTTGTGATCATTTTGACCCCACGGGGTGAGATCTTGCGTGGATCGAGGGAGATTATCAGTGGTCTTGTATGTCTTCCATTTCCTAATAATTGCTCCCACAGTTGATTTCTTCAAACCAAGCTGCTTACCTAATGCAGAGTCAGTCTTCCCAGCCTGGTGCAGGTCTACAATTTTGTTTCTGGTGTCCTTTGACAGCTCTTTGGTCTTGGCCATAGTGGAGGTTTGAGTGTGACTGTTTGAGGTCTTTTATACTGATAACAAGTTCAAACAGGTGCCATTAATACAGGCAACGAGTGGAGGACAGAGGAGCCTCTTAAAGAAGAAGTTACAGGTCTGTGAGAGCCAGAAACCTTGCTTGTTTGCAAATTTATTCATTAAAAATCCTACAATGTGATTTTCTGGATTTTTTTTCTCATTTTGTCTGTCATAGTTGAAGTGTACCTATGATGAAAATTACAGGCCTCTCTCATCTTTTTAAGTGGGAGAACTTGCACAATTGTTGGCTGACTAAATACTTTTTTGCCCCACTGTATACAGGTCTGGATGTACTTGAAACAGTGCGTGAGATTTTAAACAGCCAAATGTAAAATTTCTCCAAACCCAAACTCTTAAACACCAAATGTAAGCAAGTTTTCCTTCTGAGAACTCCTGACATTGCATTTTATGAGCATTGAAAAGGTCAACCTAGACACTGACAGATGCACCTTCACTCATTCACACCCTATATCCAAGAGAGCTCGCCTCTTCCTGTGTCATACACACAGACTCACACTGACCTACTGTGGCCTCATGTTTGTTTGTGTGTGTACGTGTGTGTGTGTGTGCCTGAGTGAGGGGACCTGTTAGGTAAACTGTTTGACATGAACGTGGAGGAAGTGATAAACAGGAAGTAAGGACCTCCCGCAGTGCTGACGCCCACACGCCTGGGTCACACCAAACATCCCAGTCATAAACACATGGGATATGTGGTTGTAAATATAGAAAGATGTATCCTGCCAGAATTTTATGTCAAGAGAGACAGAAACCTCACATACTGTACCTTCAGGAAGTTCAGACCCCTTGACTTATTCTACGTTTGTTGTGTTAAAGCATGAATTCAAAATGGATTACATGTATTATTTTTCTCACATATCGACACCCCATAGTGAAAATTTTAAAAAGTTTATAGGCATTTTTGCTAATTTATTGAAAATATCTAATTTACACAAGTATTCACACTCCTGAGTGTGAATACGACTACAGCTGTGAGTAAATCTGCGTGAATCTAAGTGCTTTGCACACCTGGATTATACAATATTTGCAAATTATTCTATATTTGCAAAAAAAATCTTCAAGCTTTCTGAAGTTGGTTGTTGATCATTGCTAGACACATATTTTCATGTCTTGCCATAGATTTTCATGCCAATTTAAGTAAAGACTGTAACTAGGCAACTCAGGAACATTCAATGTCATCTCAGTAAGCAACTCCAGGGAATATTTGGCCTTGTGTTTTAGGTTATTGTCCTGCTGAAAGGGGAATTTGTCTCCCAGTGTCTGTTGGAAAGCAGACTGAACCAGGTTTTCCTCTAGGATATTGCCTGTGCTTAGCTCTATTCCATAAATTTTTCTACAAAATCCCTAGTCCTTGCAGATGACAAGCATACCCATAACATGATGCAGCCACCACCATGCTTGAAAATACGAAGATTGGTACTCAGTGTATTATGTTGGATTTGCCCCAGTGTATTATGTTGGATTTGTGTTTAGGACATTAAATAACATTTCTTTGCCACCTTTTTTGCAGTTTCACTTTTGTGCCTTATTGCAAAAAGGATGCATGTTTTGGAACATTTTTTATTCTGTACAGGCTTCCCTCTTTTCACCCTGTCATTTAGGCTGGTGTTGTAAGTGCAATGTTGTTGGTCAATCCTCAGTTTTCTCCTATCACAGCCATTAAACTCTGTTTTAAGGTCCTTATGGTGAAATCCCAGAGCAATTTTCTTCCTCTCCGACAACTGAGTTAGAAAGGATGCCTTATCTTTGTAGAGAATGGGTGTATTGATACAACAGCCAAAGTGTAATTAATAACTTCACCATGCACAAAGGGATATTCAATGTCTGCTTTTTTTACCCATCTACCAATAGATGCACTTCTTTGCAAAGCATTGGAAAACCTCCCTGGTCTCTGTGGTTGAATCTGTGCTGGAAATTCACTGCTCAACATTTTTACTCCTGAACATATTTAAACTTGCCATAGAAGGGGTTGAATACTTATTGACTCAAGACATTTCAGCTTTTACAATTTTTATTAATTTGTAAAATGATCAAAAAACATTCCACTTTTACATTATGGGGTATTGTGTGTCACTGGCTTACACTCTCAATTTAATAAAATGTTCAATTCAGGATGTAACACAACAAAATGTGGAAAAAGTGAAGGGGTGTGAATACTTTCTGAAGGCATGGTATCTGTCAGACACTGATTCGCAGACCCGACTGTGTCCCCATATTGTACTGCATCAGCATAATGTATATTCTGTAATATCTTCACTAATATGCTTCTCTGAATATGGTATTATTTACATACAGTGCATTTGGAAAGTATTCAGACCCTTCGACTTTTCCCCCCATTTTGTTTCGTCACAGCTTTATTCTAAAATGTATTCTTCTTGTTTTTTCTGACTCAGCAATCTATACACACACACACCTCATAATAACAAAAACATGTAGGAAAAAAAGGAAATCTTCAGACCCTTTACTCAGTACTTTGTTGAAGCATCTTTGCCAGCGATTACAGCCTCGAGTCTAATTGGGTATGACGCTATAAGCTTGGCTCACCTGTATTTGGCCTGATTGGTGGAGTGCTGGAAAGTTCTCCTATCACCACAGAGGTGGGGACCATCAATGATGCAGAAACGTTTTGGCAGGCTCCAGATCTGTGCCTCGACACAATCGTGTCTACGGACAATTCCTTCAACCTCATGGATTGGTTTTTGCTCTGACTAACGAATACTCAGGGAGAAAAAGGTGTAGATTCACACGCAGAGGGTAGCAGGTGTTTATCGTGGTCACAGGCAGACAATAGTCATACACAGGTAGGCAAACAGGCAGGTGAATCAAAACTAGGACTGAAGGCTATAACTGATTCTCACAAGAGCTAGGAAAAGGTTTGGTAGAGTCAAAAACTAACAGTACCTCACACAGGCACAAACAGAATGAACTGAATTAAATAAGGAGCTGATGAGACCAGGTGAGTAACTAGCACAGGTGAAATCAATGAACAAAAATGAAAAACCGGGCTACGTTCAAGAACACAACGAGCCTCCCCAAGGGAGGTTCCTGATGACCCAACGGCACCGGAGAATGGAGCAGGCGGGGGAGCAGAGGTGGCCGCCTACCTCAAGGGCATGTCTGGCAGGCTGGTTCGACAAGGTCGTGGACTGACCCGATGTTCTGCGTCGAGGCTGATGTCCAGTGGTCGACCCAGGGATCGGGGAGCGAGACGATCCAGTCAGTTACGGTAGAACGGGTCGAGGATGTCATGGTTGGGGACCCAGGACCGGTCTTCAGGCCCATAACCTTCCCAGTCCACTAGATAGTGAATGCGACCTCTCAGGCGTTTGGAATCAAGGATGCCTGAATGGCGTAGCCAGGTTTCCCTCCAACGTCCAACGGTGGGGGCGCACTGCGGGGTTGAGACTGTAGGATGAAGAGGACTGTGGGTGACTGGTTTTAACCTCTCTAGGGTAGGTGAGACGCTAACGTCCCACTAGGCCAACATCCGGTGAAACTGCAGAGAGCTCACATTCTAAATACACCATTTGTTGTAAATACATGCATCTTACATCATTTAAAAGATGAACGTCTTATTAATCCAGCCGCTGTGTCAGATTTCAAAAAGCAGTTACTACGAAAGCAAACATGCTATTTTCTGAGGACGGCGCCACGCACACACAAGTATTACTATAATTTTCCAACCAAGCATTAGCGTCATGAAAGTCAGAAATAACAATGAAATAAATTGCTTACCATTGAAGATCTTCCTCTGGTGGCAATGCCAAGTGTCCTAACTACACAGTGAATGTTCATTTTGTTTGATAAAATCCATTTTTATAGCCACGAAACATTTGTAAACCGCTTGCGTCATGATTTCCGTCTCATTCAACTTTGGACGATGCGTTCGTGGTAATTACACACACTAAACAAACGTTTATCCAGTCATGGTTGGTTTCATTGCAATCCTCTGGTTGTTACTAACACAACCATACTTGATGGTTCTGTTCCCGGGACGAATTGACCAAAACAAACCGACTTGAAGACACCAATCAATGACATCATTGTGCACCAATGGTAGGACCGGTCTATCGTTGATTGACTGTATTTTGGCCCAATGACCACTGATCATCTTGAAATCTAGCTTGGAAGACAGCCAATGACCTGAGGTAAACGGCAATATGTAATGGTTATACGTTTGAAGACCAGCCTTTGTCGTAAACTATGGCGTAAAAGAGGTTCATTCATTGCAAATCCTACTTGACGGAGCCACGGGTGTTACGCATAGCAGTACATATTCAATAGCATTTTCAACAAGTTTATATATTTAAAATACGCCGAATATATCAGGAAAAGATAAAACAAAGTCTAGGTATACAGATTTAACCCAAATTATAGAGGAAATAGATAGATACAGCGAGGCCGAGTTGCTTCAGGAAGATGAATCTTTCAGCGAAGCTAGTTTTGACTCCCAGGTGGAAGACATGTTTCTGCATGGCAAGGATGCCATGCTGGATTGGTAAATTCTAATGCTAATGTCATTGTTTGAAATTACTAATATCAAATATTATTCATTTGAGATTTTTTCAAAGATTTTCTTATTTTATTTGCAATATATAAAAATATAATCTGTAATGAAATGTGTCAAGTAAACATTGGCCATACTGTGTGTGATATATTTTTTTAATGTATTTTACATAAACATGGAATGGAACAGCTCTTCACCATAGTTATTATGTTCGCTGTAATCTATATATATCTGTTTATTTTACGTGTTGATTCAGGGCTCATATGTGAAAGTATTGTTACAGATTTTTTTTAAATCTTTCACAGTGGCAGTGATTTTGATTATGAGCCGCCAATGTCTAGGTGTCCATCTCCCTCTGAAGCTGGTTCATCCAGCCGGACCCCCCGCTGTCTCCGGCTCCACACCTACCTGGCCATCTAGAGATGTGAAGTCAGTGACAAAGAAGCAGAGGTGAGGAAGAGAGAAACCTGCAGACAGAGGGCCAGAGAGTCATTGGCGCTCTGTGTTAGAAGATGATGTGGAACCAAATCCACCAGTTTTTAGACCCAAAAGGCAGCCAGGACCTCAACTAGACATGACTACAAAGTACAGCCCCCTTCAACTTTTTCAACAGTTTTTCACCTCGTCAGTTGTTGATTCCCTGGTGGCGAACACCAATAAGTACGGGGCTAAGAAGCAGGCAGGAAAGAAAGAGACATGGAAGACCATTTCCATGTCAGACCTTTTCTGCTACTTTTCAATGGTCATTTACATGGGGCTGGTTATGTTGAAACTCTAAAGGGACTACTGGAAAACGTCAGCTCTCTATCAACTGCCTTTCCCCATGACTATCATGTCTTGTAAAAGGTTTCTGACTATCTCACAGGCGCTTCACATCAGTGACCCAGAAGTTGATGGGGAGAATGACAAGAAGAGAGGCACACCAAGGTTTGATAGGCTGTGCAAAATCAAACATCTCTATCCCAACATCGTTGAGGCCTGCAAGACCTATTTTCAGCCTGCCCAGAACCTGTCCATTGATGAGAGGATGGTAGCCTCAAAGGCCAGAATCAGCCTCAAACAATACATGCGTAACAAACCAACCAAATGGGGTTACAAACTGTTTGTTTTGGCTGATTCTGTGTGTGCCTACACTTGCAATTTTTTTGTTTATGATGGGAAAAACTGTTTTGCTACCGGTAATGGACTGAGTTATGATTCCGTTATGGAGTTATTGGATTTTCAACTGCTGGGGAAGGGCTACAAACTGTTTGTGGACAACTTCTACACAAGCCTACCCTGTGTACAGGGCTGAGGAAGCGGGATGTGTGGGCTTGTGGCACCATTCGGACCAACAGAGTGGGCTTTGCAAAGACAAAGGTGAACGACATGAACGTGAACGATAAGCGGGCTGAGCGGGGTACCATCCGATGGATCCGTGAAGATGGCCTGCTCTTTGTGAAGTGGATGGATACCAGAGAGGTGGTCATGTGCTCCAGTATCCACAAGTCCTTCAGTGGAGATGCCCCGGCCGGGGCATGGACCACAAAAAATGTCCCCATTCCAGCTGCTGTGAAGGACTACAACAAGAGCATGGGAGGTGTGGGCCTGTCAGATGCGCTGATAGGATACTACAATGTTCTCCACAAGACCATGAAATGGTACAAGACATTTTTCTATCATTTCATTGACATTGCTGTGTTGAATGCCTTCATCCTCCAGAAGGAAATGGCTAAGAGCTGTGGACAGCCCCCCCATCTCACAGCTAGCCTTCAGGGAGCTGCTCATCCAGGAGCTTGCTAGCTACAGCAAGTCCACTGTAGCACCTTCTGTCCCCTCTACCTCTGTCCCTTCTGCTCCAACCAGTGGTGTTCACCTGCCCAGATTCATCTCTGCAGGCATGAATGTGCCTCAGGGCAAAAAGTGCACAGTAGGTTGACGTCGTTGTGCCCTTTGTCACAGGAAATGCCCCATCACCTGCACCACCTGTTCAGTAAGCCTTTGCTTTACAGCAGAAAGAGACTGCTATGGGCCATGGCACCAGCAGCACAATATTGTGTAGAGGACTGATGGTCTTCACAATATTGTAAATAGAAAATATGTACATAGTTACCCTTGTTAATTGTTTGTTTTAGTATTATTGTTTTATATATCAATTTTTTTTTTTTGGGGGGGGGGGGTGTTAGAATAGCATTTATGTATTTTGTATATAGTTCTTTCCTTCAAAATGTATCACTGTACCAATTTGGCTACTTGGGTACATTTGGGTACATTTGTGTGGGACACCTGGGTGACTTCATGCTCAATGTCATGTAGCTCGCTCATTTTTGAAGTTATCTTTCCAAAACTTTGCTCAGCTATTGTTGCCACCGTATGTTCTTCATTCAAATCATCCACAGCATCCTATCAGTATGTTTGTCTGTTCTTGGTCATTTGAAAGATGATGCAGCAACAATAAAAAACAGAAAACGTATGATTATTTCCTTGTATTTTCTTCTAGCAGATCTATTGTGTTATTTTCTCCTACATTTCCACAACATTCAGAGTGTTTCCTTTCAAATGATACCAATAATATGCATATCCTTGCCTCTGGGCCTGAACTACAGGCAGTTAGTTTAGGGTATGTCTTTAGGCGGAAATTGAGAAGAAGGGGGGGTACCCCAAAGAAGTTAACAGAGACACATGGAAGGACGAGGAGATGTTATACTGACGGGGTAACTGGAGGTGGTACGTGACAGAGTTGATGCGATGGGTTATCTTGAAGGGACCAATGAAGCGAGGACAGAACCTTTTGCAGGGGAGGTGGAGCCGGATGTCTCTGGTAGAGAGCCACACATGCTGTCCGGGGTAAAAGAGTGTCGTAGGTCGGCGACGTCTGTCGGCAAAGCGTTTCTGGGTATTAGAGGCTTCCTTCAGATGCTGGTGAGCAGTCTCCCATACCCGCTCACTATGCCGAAACCAGTCGTCGACAGCTGGGACAGTACCAGGCTCCGCCTCCCAGGGAAACATGGGGGGTTGGTAACCAGGTACACACTGAAATGGAGTAAGGTGGAGGGATGAATGCATGAGTGAGTTCTGAACGTATTCGGCCCAGGCCATATACCGACTCCAGTCGTGTGTAGAGCCAGAACATTGTTGGTTCAGGTGTTCCGTCTGCCCATTGGTCTGGGGATGGTACCCGGAGGAGAGGCTGAGGGCAACCCCCAGTTGGTCACAGAAGGCTCGCCACACCCGGGAGACAAACTGGGGCCCGCGGTCAGAGACGATGTCCTTCAAAATCCCATACAGACGGAACACCTGCTGGAACATACACTCAGCCAATTCCATGGCGTTAGGTAAATGAGGAAGAGGAACCAGACGACATATTTTTGAAAAATGGTCTACTAAGACAAGGATGGTGCTGTTACCAAAGGATTCAGGAAGGTCTGTGATGAAGTCAACAGCTATATGGGACCAGGGTCTGTGAGGGATTGGCAACGGTTGAAGCTTACCGGAAGGGAGATGACGAGGGCTTTTGGTTTGGGTGCAGATAGGACAGGGGAGTACGTAATCCCTTACGTCGAATGCCAGTGAGGACCCCCAGAATTTACGGGCTGGTTCGTGTAATGTGATGTCCTGACCCCAAGGACGTGTGACACCATTGCATCAGTTGGAGTCTAACAGCTGCTGGTACGTAACTCCTCCCAGCTGGTGTCTCAGGAGGAGCTGGGTCTGAGGATATGGCTTCTTGTATGGAAGAGTGGACCTCCCACTGTACCGGTCCCATAATTCAAGAGCAAGGAAGAATGGGTGTAGGGTCTGAGTTATCAAGCTGGTGGGAGAGAGCATCAGCTTTTAGCTTTTCTTTCCAGGGATGTAAGTAACATGAAAATGTAAGCGTGTGAAGAGCCCAGCGGGCTTGTCTGGAGTTTAACCTCTTGGCCCCTCTGATATATTCCAGATTATGATGATCTGTTATGACGAGAAAGGGATGCTGTATGCCCTCCAAACAGTGGTGCCACTCCTCGAGGGCTAGCTTGATGGCGAGGAGTTCTATGTTCCTCACATCGTAATTCCTCTCAGCGGAGGATAACTTTCTGGAGACGAAGGCACAGGGATGTGATTTTGGAGGTGTTCCCACCCGCTGAGAGACTATGGCTCCTACTTTGGAGGCATCCACCTCCAGGGTGAAAGGAAGGGTCAGATCAGGTTGGCAAAGGACAGGAGCTGAGGTGAAGAGGCATTGAAGAGAGAGTCCATTGAAGGGTCCGGTCTTTTGGCTGGTAAGGGCAGTGAAGGGAGCGGCAGTAGAACTGAAGTTCTGAATGAACCGGCTAGTAGTTGGAGAACCCAACGTTCCTTAAAACCTTTTGTGACTAGGGGGCAGTATTTTCATTTTTGGAAAAATAACGTTCCCGTAGTAAACGGGATATTTTGTCAGGACAAGATGCTAGAATATGCATATAATAGACAGCTTAGGATAGAAAACAGTCTAAAGTTTCCAAAACTGTAAAAATATTGTCTGTGAGTATATCCGAACTGATATTACAGGCGAAAGCCTGAGAAAAATCCAATCCGGAAGTGCCTCATGTTTTGAAAGCGCTGCGTTCCAAAGCGTCCCTATTGAGCAGTGAATGGGCTATCAACCAGTTTACTTTTTCTCCGTATTTCCCAAGGTGTCTACAGCATTGTGACGTAGTTTTACACATTTATGTTGAAGAATACCCGTAAGCGGCAACATTGCGCAAGTGGTCACCTGATGCTCTCAGAGTGATTCTCGCGTAAAATACAGAGGTAGCCATTATTCAAATCGGTCCTACTGAAAAAAGAATTGTCCGGTGGATATATTATCAAATAGATATTTGAAAAACACCTTGAGGATTGATTATAAACAACGTTTGCCATGTTTCTGTCGATATTATGGAGCTAATTTGGAATATTTTTTGGCGTTTTTCCTGGTGATTTCTCAGCCAAACATGAAGAACAAACAGAGCTATTTCGCCTACAAAAATAATATTTATGGAAAAAAGGAACATTGGCTATCTAACAGGGAGTCTCGTGAGTGAAAACATCCCAAACTATTTAATTTGAAATACTCTGATTTCCATGACCAAGTTACCTGCTGCCAGCTGGACAAAATGCTATGCTAGGCTATTGATAAACTTACACAAATGCTTGTCTAGCTTTGGCTGTAAAGCATATTTAGAAAATCTGAGATGACAGGGTGATTAACAAAAGGCTAAGCTGTGTCTCAATATATTTCACTTGTGATTTTCATGAATAGGAATATTTTCTAGGAATATTTATGTCCGTTGCGTTATGCTAATTAATGTCAGTCGATGATTACGCTCCCTCATGCGGGATGGGGAGTCACTAGAGTTAACGGTGGTGGGTTTGGACCAGTTACTGACAGCGGGGACTTTGTTCTCATCCATGCTGACCACTCCTGGTGTCAGTACGAAACCGAGGAAGTTAACCGAGGTTACATGGAAGGGGCTCTTTTCAGTCTTCACATAAAAGGTTATGGTCAAGGAGCCGTTGAAGAACCTTTTGCACATGCTGTATGTGTTCCTTTAGCGAGTAAGCCAGGATGTCATCAATGTAGATGATGAGAAAGCTGTTGATCATAGCCTGGAAAACCTTGTTCATAAAGGACTGGAAGACGGCGGGGATGTTAGTAAGGCCATAGGGCATGACCAGGTATTCGTAGTGCCCTCGTGCAGTGATAAAGGCCGTCTTCCATTCATCGCCTTCACGTATACGGACATGGTTATATGCAATTTGCAGGTAGAGTTTTGTATAGATATAGATGTTGGCACAACCCACTTGTTCAAGGGTCGCTGGGATCAGAGGGAAACAGTTCTTGACCGTGACGTTATTCAGGGAACGGTAATCAGTACATGGACGGAGACCACCGTCCTTTTTTCCAACGAAGAAGAAGCTGGACGCAGCCGGGGAAGAAGGATGAATGAAACCGTTTGAGTGTTTCATCAATGTAGTTCTCCATTGTCTCATTTTCCAGGATAGATGGAGGGTAAACATGGCCCTTCGGTGGGGACACTCCAGGGAGTAAGTCAATAGCACAGTCTCCTGGGCGATGTGGTGGCAGAGTGGAGGACTTGATTTTGCTGAAGACATTGCTGTACTGGCCGTATTCAGATGGTATGGTGAGTGGCACTATAGAGGCAGAGTCCTCAATGGTGGTGGCTCACACCATCCACTCCCTGCAGCCATGGTGCGGAACTCGAGGGCATACTCGGCAGCTGAATTGCGTCCTTGTTGAAGTTCTGTGAGGTCTCCTATAGGATGACCGGAGGGAGAGTGATTGAATACCTCTCTGAAGAGGGTGTGGAAATGAGTCTCGGATCCGAGTTCTATGCTGTAGGCAGTCCATATGGCAGTGGCCCAATCCAGGGCTTTTCCTGTGAGTAGAGACAACAAAATACACCCTGCTCTTGTCGGTGGTGAAGTTAGTGGGTTGTGCTCAATGTATTTGCTGCATTGCATCAGAAATCCCTGACATTTCCCAGGTGAACCGTCACATTTTCCAGGCATGGGTATGAACGAAGGAGGGCTATGGGTTACAATACCTGGCATCGGAGGAGTAGGGATAGGCTGGTGGAGAAGATGGCAGATTTCCTCCATACTCTCCTCTTGCTGGGTTAGGTGCCACTGTAGCTGCTCTGAATCAGAAAAAATGAGGCAATACCCTCCATCTATCCTGGAATCAATGAGAAAAAGGTGTAGATTCACGCGCAGAGCGCGGCAGTTGTTTATTTCGCCCTCACCGAAGGCAGGAATCATGGTCACAGGCAGGCAATGGTCATACACAGGCAGGCAAACAGGCAGATGAATCAAAACTAGGACTGAAGGATATAACTGATTCACACAAACGAGCTAGGAAAAGGCTTAGTAGAGTCAAAAACGAACAGTACCGCACAAAGGCACAAACAGAATGAACTGAACTAAAAAAGGAGCTGATGAAACCAGGTGAGTAACTAACACAGGTGAAATCAATTAACAAAAAGACAGGGCTACGTTCAAGAACACAACGAAACAAGGCTATGTTGAAGAACACAATGAAACAGAGCACAAGGCTTTGACTAAGAAAATAAATACAGAACCTTACACTGACATGCACTGTCAACTGTGGGACCTTATATAGACAGGTGTGTGCCTTTCCAAATCAAGTCTGAATACTTATTTAAATGTAGTATTTCCGTTTTTTTCCCAAATAAATATTCAAACATGTCTGAAAACCTGTTTCTGCTTTGTCATTACGGGGTATTGTGTTTTTATTTATTTAAGCCTTAGAATAAGGCTGTAACGTAACAAAATGTGGAAAAAGTTAAGTGTTCTGAATACTTTACGAATGCACTGTAGATGAAATGAAGTGTCTACCAACCATAGCAGTCAATGTAATCAACACATTATATCAGTTCAATATGATCAACTAACAAAATAAGTTCCTACTCCCCATTTACAGTATAATCATGCCAGAAAGCTACAGTATGCTAATTGCCTACTTGCATCTTATTTTCTACAGTAAAATTATATCTGGCATAGTATGAATCCTGCTCAGTGTGTACAAGAGTAAATGATGGCAGATTCCCCATCTTGTCACTGGTGTATATAGACAGAGAGAAAGAGAAAAACAAAGGCTCCTTGGCTCTGAGGCCTGTTTCTGTGTGTGGCACCACGTCACTCTTCTCTGGCAGTCATGTGGTAAATATTGTGTCTCCTGTCTCCTCAACTGTTTTGGAAATTGGCTTGTGTTAACCCTGTGACCTCACGACCCCAGGCCTGGCAGGAGGGTGTGTGTGTGTGTGTGTGTGTGTGTGTGTGTGTGTGTGTGTGTGTGTGTGTGTGTGTGTGTGTGTGTGTGTGTGTGTGTGTGTGTGTGTGTGTGTGTGTGTGTGTGTGTGTGTGTGTGTGTGTGTGCGTGCTTGTGTGTATACAGTATGTGGCAGTTGCAGTAAGAGAGAGCAGGCCCTGACGCTAGCTAGCTCACAATGCCCTCCCCTGTCTCCCAAGCAATAGTCAGGGCTGCCTGAGACATGGTTCACACTGACAGAGATAAGTGATTCCTGCTCTGCTCTGACTGCTCCATACTCAGGCCATTTCAGAAGGTTATGTCAACTGACCACCGCCTCCCAACTCCCCAGGCAGGGACCCCCTAGTAGGAGGAAAGACCTGTACCAACCAATGGCGAGAGGAGGTAGATTATCTCCATGTTGCTATAAAAGTTACAAAATTATTGACTGTCCAAAGATTGACTACAACATTCTCTAAAGTGCTGGTTATTGTCATTTGTGTTTTTCACTAAATGCTTGAAACAAAATGACATTCTAAATGATATGCTTACACACTATATAATCATGCTGTCTTTGGGCATGTCTAGTGTACGTCTAATATACATATGTGCATGTGTGTATGTAGTTAGTGACAGGAGGGCAGAAATCAGGGGCTGAAGAAGGGGAGCGGTTAACCTCCCTGAGTGGTTGGAGATACAGAACAAATGAGTCATTAGGGATCTCCACCGTGACCTCCTCTCCTCCCTCTATCCAGATTAGAATTGCCTACGATGCGCTAACAAGCAGGGAACATGATAATGTGCTCTCTCTCACACACACACGCACACACGCACACACACACAAGCACACACACACACACACACAACCAGTAGAGTTCTGTCAATTGTATAAAGACTCATTTCCTGACGTTGGAAGACAGTCTATTTTCTCCTGAGAGAAGCCCTTCAGACGAGAACATGTAATGTGCTGAATACCACACAGACTCTTGGGCATACTAAGCACACACTCATTTCACCTGAATAATGTACTGAAAACAAATCACTGTCTTATCACCAGTTCTTTATCCCAGCGGCCATTGGTTCAGAAAAAACTCTATTCTGATCAAGGAGTCACTTCCATAGCCAAAATAAGCATACATATCCTAGGTCTCAGTGATCAGTGTGTGCTTGTGCATACTGTATGCAAGTGTGTGAGTGTGTAAGTGTGTGTATGTGAGCCAAAATGACATCACAGTGGGCCAGGTGGCCAAACGTGTGCCGTCTCAGTCAGTGTCCAATTAAGTTGCGGTAACTTCCACCCTGACATCCGGCTGTATTACAGTCAGAGACACGGAGCAGCGTCCAAACACAACATCTCTCTGTTTCTACTGGCACCCTCCATACTGCAGCCCTGGTCAACTCTCATCAGCTATCAACTCTCTTACAGTACAGCAGCTGTGTGTGTGTGTGTGTGTGTGTGTGTGTGTGTGTGTGTGTGTGTGTGTGTGTGTGTGTGTGTGTGTGTGTGTGTGTGTGTGTGTGTGTGTGTGTGTGTTTGCATGATCAGTGCGTTCGGAAAGTATTTATTTTGTTACATTACAGCTGTCACGTCCTGACCTTAGTTCCTTTTCATGTCTCTGTTTAAGTTTGGTCAGGGCGTGAGTTGGGGTGGGCATTATGTTGGGGTGGGCATTACAACTATGTTGTGTATTCTAGGTTTTGTATTTCTGTGTTTGGCCTGGTATGGTTCCCAATCAGAGGCAGCTGTCGATCGTTGTCTCTGATTGAGAACCATACTTAGGCAGCCTGTTTTCCCACTATGTGTTGTGGGTAGTTGTTTTCTGTCTCTGTGTCTGCACCAGACAGAACTGTTTCGTTTTTGATCATTCTCTTGTTATTTTGTTTTGTGTTCAGTTGAAATAAAATTAACATGGACACGTACCACGGTGCATATTGGTCCGTTCCTTAAAACTCCTCCTCAGAAGAGGAGGAAAACTGTTACAGAACTACCAACTAAAAAAGGACCAAGCAGCGTGGTAACCAGGAGCTGAGGGTTCTGGACTCCTGGACTTGGGAGGAGATACTGGAAGGCAAGGGACCCTGGGTACAGGCTGGGGAATATCGCCGTCCCAAGGAAGATCTGGAGGCAGCGTGAGCTGAGCAGCGGCGATATGAGGTTAGGCAGCGCAACAGGCACGAGAGGCAGCCCCCCAAAACATTTTGGGAGGGGCACACGGTGAGATTGGCGGAGTCAGGCGATAAACCTGAGTGCTTACCGGAAGAAGCACAGTACTGGTCAGGCACCGTGTTATGCAGTCAAGCGCACGGTGTCGCCAGTACGCGCTCATAGCCCGGTGCGCTATAGGCCAGCCCCCCGCAAGTGCCATGCGAGAGTGGGCATCTAGCCAGGGCGTATTGTGCCGGCCCAGCGTGTTTGGTCTCCGGTACGCCGTTTCGGCCCAGGGTATCCTGCGCCAGCTCTGTGTGCTGTGTCTCCGGGGCGCTGGGAGGGTGCAGTGTGTCCTATGCCTGCGCTCCACCCATGCCGGGCGAATGTGGGTATTGAGCCTAAGGGAGAGGTGTGAGTGGTATGCACCAGATCTCCAGTGCTCACCCACAGCCCGGTTCAACCTGTGCCTGCACTCTGGAGGGTCCGGGCAAAAGTGGTCATCCAGCCTGGAGGAGTGGTGCCAAGGCTGCGCACCAGAGCTCCAGTGCTCCCCCACAGCCCAGTTCATCCGGTGCCTCCTCCACGCACCAGGCCTCCTGTAGGTCTCCTGTGGGTCCTGTGGCAGCCCCACGCACCAGGCTGTCGCTCCGTCTCCTCCCTCCAGGTTCTCCGGTACTGCCGGAGTCTCCCGCCTGTCCAGCGGGTACTGCAGAGATGTTGGAAGGTTCTCCCATCACCACAAAGGAACTCTGGAGTTGTGTCAGAGTAACCATTGGGTTCTTGGTCACCTCCCTGACCAAGGCCCTTCTCCCCCTCAGTTTGGCCGGGCAGCCAGCTCTAGGAAGAGTCTTCTTAGTGGTTCCAAACTTCTTCCATTTAAGAATGATGGAGGCCACTGTCTTCTTGTGGACCTTTAATGCTGCAGAAATGTTTTGGTACCCTTCCCCAGATCTGTGCCTAGACACAATCCTGTCTCTGAGCTCTACGGACAATTCCTTCAACCTCATGGCTTGGTTTTTGCTCTGACGTGCACTGTCAACTGTGTGACCTTATGTAGACAGGTGTGTGCCTTTCCAAATCATGTCCAATCAATTGAATTTACCACAGGTGGAATCCAATCAAGTTGTAGAAACACCTCAAGGATGATCAATGGAAACAGGATTCACCTGAGATCAATTTCAAATCTCATAGCAAAGGGTCTGAATACTTATGTAAATAAGGTATTTCTGTTTTTTACTCTTTATAAATTTGCAAACATTTCTAAAAACATTAATTTTTTAAAATCTTTTTTTTATGGGGTATTGTGTGTAGATTGATGATTTTTTAAATGTATTTATCAATTTTAGAATAAGGCTGTAACATAACAAAATATGGAAAAAGTAACGTGACAAAATGTGGAAAAAGTCAAAAAGTCTGAATACTTTCTGAATACACTGTGTGTGTGTGTGTGTGTGTGTGTGTGTGTGTGTGTGTGTGTGTGTGTGTGTGTGTGTGTGTGTGTGTGTGTGTGTGTGTGTGTGTGTGTGTGTATAGTAAAGCAGCAGAAGTGAAATACTGTATGTAGTTATCATTTACCCAAAGCAATCACAGTACTCATTACCAAGGGGAGGGTGATCACACACGTCAAAATAAATATTTGTGTCTGTGTGTAAGTGTGTGTGTTTGTGTGTTTGTACATGCCTGTGTTTGTGCGTGTTTACAGAAAGCAGAGTAGCATGTAGCCCATGTGGTGTGTGCATCTGTTACATTCCCACAGTGAGTTAGAATGGATTTTCCGCGATTGAGAGGGAAATTATGCTGATGTCGAATGCAATTGGCAAGTTTGAGTGCATTTTCCAACCCCCAAGGAATTGACATGCCATTGTTGATCAAAAGAGTCTCTGTAAGTTATACCAGACCTGGACAAGCAGGAAGCGACTACCTACCTGGCAAACAACTCTGTCAATATGCTTCTACTTTCTGAAGTGAATAGTTTTCAAGATGCAAGTACTAACTATATATTTTGGTTAGCAATTCAGAGAACTTCTCTGACCCCCTCTTCATCACCATCACTTGTCCAAACAGAGTGGTTCTCTAACTGCTAACCTAGTATGCACGTCATCCCGCTAGGCATTGCATTAGTCTCAGTGGATACAATCAGTCTGTGTGATGGGAAAAACCCATGATGGTCTGAACCTAGTGACTCACCATTGGCCTAGTTATTCACGTACATGCACCACTTAGTGATAGTGACGCAAAATGATTCTCAACATTACATTTGTCACCATGAATTCCCTGGATGTCACCATCTCCAAACAGAGTAAACAATGGGGAAAACAACAAGTCATCCTTCCGTGACAACCCAGTATTTCTCCATGGCAACCAGGACGTTTTGGAGGACTAATTTAGGGCGGAGTATTAGGGCCATCCCATAGGGACAGCAGGGATATGAGGACGACGAGAATTTGTCATTTCAGAATACAAGAACCCCAGAGTGTAAACAGTGGCTGTGTGTTAGGACAGGACAGGGCTCGTCTCCTGCCAAGAGACAAGGCTCTCTGAGCCCACAGACTGCTATTAAACAACCTACACTCAGAGAGAGAGAGAGAGAGAGAGAGAGAGAGAGAGAGAGAGAGCCTATGCCCTCCGCACCACATCCTCCTGGGTGGTCCCTGTTTCAGGGAGTATAAAAGACTGACAAACAGGCGGACTGTAAACTGTGAACCAGCCCCACAATACACTGGGCCAAAACACAGCTAGGACGGGCCATGGAAACACTAGCTACTGCTGGTGAGGGCGGGGGAAAGAAGTGACCGAGAAACAGAGAAGGAGAAAAATTAAATACTTGACCCAACTGTAACGGAAGAAGACAGGGAGGAACGGGGAAGATATATATAGAGAGAGGGATATAGCAGAGGCATCAAGTTCTGTCCAGGTTCTGCTTAATGCCTCTATTCAGACAACTGTGTGTTGTAGAACGACTAACATTATAGACCAATTAACATCACATACAGTACAGTAAAAGTACCACCTCCACAACTACCTGCAGGCCTGTTGTTACACTGGGCTGCAGAGGGGAGGAAATTACACAATTTGCCCCTGATTCCAACTGTCAAACATGAGGATGTGGAGAGATGTTGACCCTTAAGATGAAAGAGAGTAGGGTAACTCAGAGTAGTCGCCTAACTACTGTACCCTGTATGTCTGTAGTCTGTGGTTAGTGTTGGGGTTAGGACTCTGCTTCTGGGATAGATTTGGGCGGCTCAATGACAACAGTTCATAGTTTAGGCTTCCCTATTGGATATACGACCCTGGAACTACAATGTGTGGTTAGATTATTTCTGTTCCTCTGAATCTGATAGCTCAGTGGTCTGGAATGGGAGACAGGGTAGGGAATGGGAGTTGATCGTTCAGAAATGTCTCGACTCCCCCAGTGGATACCCAGGTTGTAGTTGTGAAAGAGGATTGGTTCTCATTGACTTCCTAAAGTGCAAAATGTAGATAACAGATGACAGGCAGGCAGGTGCTCATTCTCCTTTACCACAGGACATTAAAACAAACAAGCAGAACCTCACATCCTGCCCACCAGGCCATGCCATGCTCTGTCACACAGTGGAGGAGAACATCACAGGGCATTCTCTGTGTGTGTGTGTGTGTGTGTGTGTGTGTGTGTGTGTGTGTGTGTGTGTGTGTGTGTGTGTGTGTGTGTGTGTGTGTGTGTGTGTGTGTGTGTGTGTGTGTGTGTGTGTGTGTGTGTGCGTGCGTGCGTGCCTGCGTATGTGTGTGTGTGTGCCAACCCCCAGGGTGGAGATTTCGTAATGGTCAGTCTGAAAAATACTAGTGTCCTGGTTGTGTCGCCTTGACGACAATGACACCATATTCAACATGACAGCTGGATTATATTCCTTTGCCACCCAGTGGGACACTGGAAACAAACACACACACACACTAAAGCACACGCACCACAATTTGCAATGGTTCAATTCAAATGTATTGTGTTTTATTTATTTCATGTATTCATAATACAATAAGAACTGTTATTTTATATATATTTTCCAGCTCAGGCAGGTGCAGGCTGTGTTCAGACCCTGGCCGTGTATCTGAGCTGGAACATCCAGGACACCTGGCCGCCCGCCTCCACCTGACCAATCCATGATGCCACCGTCCATGCTACAGCCTGGACAAATAGCTGGATATATTGATCCATGATGCCACCGTCCATGCTACAGCCTGGACAAGTAGCTGGATATATTGATCCATGATGCCACCGTCCATGCTACAGCCTGGACAAGTAGCTGGATATATTGATCCATGATGCCACCGTCCATGCTACAGCCTGGACAAGTAGCTGGATATATTGATCCATGATGCCACCGTCCATGCTACAGCCTGGACAAGTAGCTGGATATATTGATCCATGATGCCACCGTCCATGCTACAGCCTGGACAAATAGCTAGATATATTGATCCATGATGCCACCGTCCATGCTACAGCCTGGACAAGTAGCTGGATATATTGATCCATGATGCCACCGTCCATGCTACAGCCTGGACAAATAGCTAGATATATTGATCCATGATGCCACCGTCCATGCTACAGCCTGGACAAATAGCTGGATATATTCGCTTATTTTTTGTTAAGTGGATCGATCTTAGCAGAAGCAAGTCACACTTCTAGTCTTTGCTTTGTTGTCCCCCACGATGAAATCAGGGAGGAGACTGTTGATCTGCCTCCGTCGTCTTTTTGATCGTACTTTAGTCACATGCGATATCTCAGACAGCACTGGCCTGATTTTGATGTGTTTTGCCATAGAGATCTGGCATTTACAAAATTACACTGACTGGCCCAAGACGGGAGCTAGAGTAAATAACTGAAATGTGTTGGTCACCCGCAATACCTCAACTGGCCCAAGGGGGGCGCTGCGTCATTCATGGGAGATGACATTTAATGTTAGCACTGCATCATATTCAGTCACACACACACAAATGCACGTCTCTTCATAGACTTCAATCCCTATGACAGCCATGCAGACCTTTTTGACTGTATGAGTCTCTGTGTTGAACAAACCAGCATTTCCTCCTTCCCTTCTAGTTGTCCTGCTTTCCTCCTCATATTCTCCTCCCTAATTCCTCCCCTTTTCCTCTTCCTCCTCTTCTTCCTCTTCCTCCACCTCCTCTCCTCCCCCCTCCACACTCCACCTCCCCCTCCGGGGCTCTCGGGTTACCCCACGTTACAGGGCCAGACAAGCTGGGGAGTCTTTCAACAAGCAAATTACAGGCAATTAGGAGCCCAAAGGATAACATTCAGAATGCAAGGGAGGGCTGGGGAGAGGGCTGAGGACAGGCCCGGGGAGAGGACTGGGGAGAGGGCTGAGGACAGGCCTGGGGAGAGGACTGAGGAGAGGGCTGAGGACAGGCCCGGGGAGAGGACTGGGGAGAGGGCTGAGGACAGGCCCAGGGAGAGGACTGGGGAGAGGGCTGAGGACAGGCCCGGGGAGTGGACTTGGGAGAGGGCTGAGGACAGGCCCGGGGAGAGGACTGAGGACAGGGCTAGGGAAAGGGCTGGGGTGGGCTGGGGAGAGGACTGGGTAGAGGGCTGGGGTGGGCTGAGGAGAGGACTGGGTAAAGGGCTTTGGAGAGGAATGGGGGGGACTAGGTAAAGGGCTGGGGAGAGGACGGGGGAAAAGACTGGGGGGGAACTGGGTAAAGGGCTGGGGAGAGGACTGGGGAGAGGACTGGGGAGAGGACTGGGTAGAGGACTGGGGAAAGGACTGGGGGGGGGACTGGGTAAATGGCTGGGGAGAGGGCTTTGGAGAGGACTGGGGAGAGGACTGGGGAGAGGACTGGGGGGGGAACTGGGTAAAGGGCTGGGGAGAGGACTGGGTAGAGGGCTGGGGAGAGGGCTGGGGGGAGCACTGGAGAGAGGACTGGGTAGAGGGTGGGGGAGAGGACTGGGGAGGGACTGGGTAAAGGGCTGGGGAGAGGACTGGGTAGAGGACTGGGGAGAGGACTGGGTAGAGGGCTGGGGAGAGGGCTGGGGAGAGGGCTGGGGGGAGGACTGGAGAGAGGACTGGGTAGAGGGCTGGGGAGAGGGCTGGGGGGAGGGCTTGGGAGAGGGCTGGGTAGAGGACTGGGGAAAGGACTGGGGGGGGGACTGGGTAAATGGCTGGGGAGAGGGCTTTGGAGAGGACTGGGGAGAGGACTGGGGAGAGGACTGGGGGGGGAACTGGGTAAAGGGCTGGGGAGAGGACTGGGTAGAGGGCTGGGGAGAGGGCTGGGGGGAGCACTGGAGAGAGGACTGGGTAGAGGGTGGGGGAGAGGACTGGGGAGGGACTGGGTAAAGGGCTGGGGAGAGGACTGGGTAGAGGACTGGGGAGAGGACTGGGTAGAGGGCTGGGGAGAGGGCTGGGGAGAGGGCTGGGGGGAGGACTGGAGAGAGGACTGGGTAGAGGGCTGGGGAGAGGGCTGGGGGGAGGGCTTGGGAGAGGGCTGGGTAGAGGGCTGGGGTGGGCTGGGGAGAGGACTGGGTAGAGGGCTTGGGAGAGGGCTGGGTAGAGGGCTGGGGTGGGCTGGGGAGAGGACTGGGTAGAGGGCTGGGGAGAGGACTGGGGGGGGACTGGGTAAAGGGCTGGTGAGAGAATGGGGGCTGGGTAAAGGGCTGGGGAGAGGACTGGGTGGAGGGCTGGGGTGGGCTGGGGAGAGGACTGGGTAGAGGGCTGGGGAGAAGTGTGGGGGGGGCTGGGGTGGGCTGGGGAGAGGACTGGGTAGAGGGCTGGGGAGAGGACTGGGGGGGGGCTGGGTGGAGGACTGGGGAGAGGGCTGGGGAGAGGACTGGGGGGGGACTGGGTAAAGGGCTTGGGAGAGGACTGGAGAGAGGACTGGGTAGAGGGCTGGGGAGAGGGCTGTGTAGAGGGGTGGGGAGATGGCTGGGGAGAGTGTAGGGAGAGGACTGGGGAGAGGGCTGGGGAGAGGACTGGGGAGAGGGCTGGGGGGAGGGCTGGGGAAAGGACTGAGGAGAGACCTGGGAAGATGGCTGGGGAGAGGCCTGGGGAGATGGCTGGGGAGAGGCCTGGGGAGATGGCTGGGGAGAACACTGAGGAGAGGCCTGGGGAGATGGCTGGGGAGAGGACTGAGGAGAGACCTGGGGAGATGGCTGGGGAGAGGACTGAGGAGAGACCTGGGGAGATGGATGGGGAGAGTGTAGGGAGAGGACTGGGAAGGGGGCTGGGGAGAGGACTGCTGCTGAACACTGAACCCTCAGCAGAGAGAGCACGGGGAGAGATAGCCCCTCTCTCTCTCTCTCTCTCTCTCTCTCTCTGTGTGTGTGTGTGTGTGTGTGCGCGCGTGTGTCAGCAGCCTAAGCTGACAGAGGGCAGAGAATGACCCCTCCTCACCTCCCCTCAGGCACTGAGGACATGGTCATTGCCCTGCCAACGACCCCAGAGCGGACACACGGACACACACACCGCGCCAGTGCCAGATAAGATGACCAGGCCAATGTCTGAGGGCATTATGACACAAGGTTTTTTCTGTGTCCTAGGAATGGTACATTATCCAATCAGCGCTAAATGGAAATATATAAATAAGGACTGTCACACACCTGATGACACTGCTAACAACCATATCAGAAACTCAGCCCAAAAGAAGTGGTTACACATCCCCATACACACACCACTTCTGGTCAATAGCACACAAACATCCCAAAAAAC
Organism: Oncorhynchus kisutch; assembly: GCF_002021735.2. Classification (NCBI taxonomy): domain Eukaryota; kingdom Metazoa; phylum Chordata; class Actinopteri; order Salmoniformes; family Salmonidae; genus Oncorhynchus; species Oncorhynchus kisutch. The sequence continues at coordinate 68,744,438 of NC_034181.2, read as the reverse complement.
ATTCACTTCTCGTGATCAGCTGTTTGTCAGCTCTCTATTTACACTATGGATGTCAAATGGAACAATTTACAGTTGTTTAATGTAATTCCGTGACATTGCTGTAATTTCAGTCATTAATTAATGTGATAAACATAAATGTTATAGCAAAAATCTCTGACAACAAAAACCTTCAACAATTCACCACCAAGGGTGGATAGAGAGAATCTAAAATAACCAAAGAAAATGGACAGAAACGGAGAAGGAAAGTACAGATGGAGGATCTTAATTTGATCCGTCTTTTGTTGCTGAGAATCTCCCTGCACGGCAGGAAATGTAAACTTGTTTTGTATTCAAGGTTTAAAAAGGCTTCTAAAGTTTGTCATTTCCACTTTGAAATGTCAGACTTGATTTTAATGAAAAATGTATCAACCCCTACAAAAAATCCATTCATGAAATAATCAACATAGTAATTCACATTTCCTGTTGCTGCAGGATTTTTTTCCTGATGTTGCGAACATGTTCAAAATAAGATCCTACATCTATAAGAGTCATAAGATTATAGGTCTCCCACACAAAAGAGGCTTTAATGTTGCAACATGGAGGCCTGAACCACACTGGAGTAAACTGAGGCATTCTTCAGAGCTGAGACGATTGGAAACTAACATGCTCTTGGGTTAGCAATGTGTGTTCACAGCCGTCACAAATGTATCATTGTGAAACATCAGCAAGCAAGGTTTTAGGAGATTAGATCAAAGATGTGGATATATATTGAGAAGGGATGGAAAAATGTATCTCACCGTGGCTATGCTGCGGCTCTCTCAAAACCCGAACATCTCAAATGAGTCCAATTATGCCACAAGAGCTTTGTGGAGTTAGTGCTAAATTCCCAGTGGGTTTGTGTTCCGTCTGACTCGGGTGCAGAAGGTCATTCTCATCTCACCGATCACTGCTAATGAGAAGTTTCATCAAACAAAAAAGACAGGAAAATACAGGGATACAAGCAAACGACTCCAGATGCTCATACCTATTAGTCAGCATGCTTTGTGTACAGTGTCTACCTTTCAACAAAACTACATTTCTACACATTGTTTCACACTGTGAAGTTTCATTGCATACAATACAGAGCAGTGGCGTAGCCATAAATTCATTGGAAGATGGGCTTGCAGCTAACAATTCTACACATTTTGCCATGGGGCAGAGAGGAAAATGTGCAGTTTCATAGCTCATCTCATGCGATTTTTTGGGGTTGTTGCTCAGTCTGATTGGGTGGGCCCAGCTTCCCAGTGCCTATGCCCCTTGTACACATGTGGATGCCAGTCATTTGGCACGGTGTCTGTAAAGTGTTAAACATGTCCATTCTTCTGTTGGGGAATTAGAGAGCTCTTAAAACTGATCCCTGTGGATCCCCTGAGAGGTCTGAAGTGTTAGGAATAGGCACAGTAAAGCCTGTCTGAAGTTCACTAAACACTGTGTGTGTGTGTGTGTGTGTGTGTGTGTGTGTGTGTGTGTGTGTGTGTGTGTGTGTGTGTGTGTGTGTGTGTGTGTGTGTGTGTGTGTGTGTGTGTGTGTGTGTGTGTGTGTGTGTGTGTGTGAGAGAGAGAGACAGAGAGAGAGAGAGAGAGAGCTGTGCACACACCAAGGAGCCAAAATCATAATTCCAGGCCTATCATTGTAATCACAGCTCCATCAGAAAATGGATTTTGTCAGAGCACGTCAAGTCCATTAAGAACTGGCGCAGCAAGATGCTGAGCAGCTGTGTGCACTCTCTGTCTCTCTATCTTTGACTCTCTCCTTCTTTCTCACTCCCTCATTCTCCCAGGGCTTATAGGATACAGCCAGGTCACCGTGAAACAAGTCGATATTCAACGTCCATCCATGTCTGAGGACATCAGGAGATGATGTGGAAATTGGACACAGTGAGAGCTGTTACCTTCAAGTAGGCTTTGGTTTTTGCTAGGGCATTGTGGACGAGGATAGCGGATGGGCGTACGAATCTGCCTCTGATTCCAAAGGTTGCATGTTCGAATCCAGCGATAGAAAGTTGTTATTTAGATTTTTGTTTTAAGCCTATCCCAAACCTTAACCCTTAACCCTTACCTTAACCATTCAGTGTTAATGCCTAACCTTAAGACTTTGGAGGTACAGTAGTGCCTAAACTTAACCCTAACCTTAAAAATGTGGAGCTAATGCCTAAACTTAACCTTAAACACTTTGAAATGTAACATTTGCAACAACTTAAAAATGTGACATTTGAGAAACATGGATGAACGTCTAATTCTGACATGAGACTGTGAGATCTAGTTGCAGGATGAGGGGGCTTGTTAACTTCTATGTAATTGTTGTTGTCTGTTGGATCGTATTTATGTGTATTTTGTGTGTCTTTGTGTGTGTACGTGCATGTGTAGCAAGAGAGAGAGGGAGAGTAAGAGAGTGAGTGAGAGAGGGAGCGAAGGAGAGAGAGGGAGTTGGAGAGCGGGAGCGAGGGAGAGAGTGGTGCAGGCTGGGGCTGGTTTAGATTAGCTTTCTGTCCTGTTGAATCTGACAGTGGTGACATGTGCCCTGCCCCGGTGGCCTTAGCCAGTAACAGCCGTGTGTGTATGTATGTGTGTGCGTCAGGCAGATCACTCAAGAGTGAAATTGGATGTCCCATGACTCCGGATCACACATGGATCAGTCGTGTGTTCAATCCCAGTGATGGACACTCATTTTTATTTTATTTTAACACTATTACCTTACCTTAACCATTACCTTAACCATTCGGAATTCATGCCTAAGCAAAATGATTGTGAACCCTATCCCAAACCTTAACCCTTAACTTCGAAATGTGATGTTTGAAGAAACAGAACAATGCTGAGCAGGAGGAGTCAACCCAAGGTGTCCAAAATAGAAATGTGAAGTTTGGAGCAACTTAAAAATGTTATGTTTGGAGAAACGTGGATATAATTATGCAATAAGACTGTGAGAGCTTGTTGGTGTGTGTGGTGTGTGGTGTGTGGTGTGTGGTGTGTGTGTGTACCTCCCTCTTCACTGCCGGCCATACGGAATGCAGGGAATGCTTCTGGCTCTGACCCCACCCCTGTCCTGTTGGCCCGGCCCATTCCAGAGGGACAAGGGGAGAGGGGCTGTTGGGAGAAGCAGTGACAGCTCAGTAACACTCACCAGAGCCTGCCGTCCCCCGTCGCAGAGTGGCATCGCCTACCCTTTTCCAGAAGAGAGAGTTTATTTTTGCTCCTGCTCTCCCCAGTGCCGGCTATAGAGGACCACCGAGCACGGGGCCCCTCTCCCTCTGCCCTGCCCCTCCACTCTCCTCCACTCCCCTGACCCGGAAAGAGATTTATTGGGGGAAAACGAAAGAAAAAATATCTGTGACCTCCACTTAGCCAGGAGTAAACACATGACTGGTGTGGTTTAATCAGAAGAGCACAGTCTTCCCTCAGCGCCAGAGCACCAGGTTTATGGGACAGTTGTAAACAGGTTGTAATATGTGTTTCTCTGGCACAGACTGGGGAACGTGAAGATGTTGTGACTGTAATGACTACGCTGCCATGTAGTAGACGTTTATATCATATTCCTGGTAGGTGATGGTTTTCTGGTTTTCTCTAAGTAAAGTGTGTGTAGGTATACTCAGTCATCTCACACGAGTCCTTACATCTGGAATTAAAATTATGGTTTTGTATAATTTCAGCCAGTAGTTTTGAAGGTAGTGTTCACTAGCCAAAACGGGTCCCCAAAAATGTAGCACAATTGTGTACCACGTTCCTTTGTTTTTTAGTTTTTTTATACGAATTCCAATTTGCATTTGTAAGTGCTTAAGATCCCGGACCACATCTTTAAATAAGGCTAAAATAATTCTAACTATACTATAATCATAGGTTGAAGGAGATATGTTACGGTTATGTATTTCAGTCACATCAGTTCAAGATCTTGCTTGCTTATAGTTATAGCTTTGTAAAATAGGACAACCTATCATTCAGAGTATCTCCCTCGGAAATCAAATCCAATCTTCCTGTCTGACAATTAAAACAGACACGGCTGATGACTATCTGTTTGACATTGTATTTATTTGACATGGGGGAAGGCCCGACCACTTGTTTGGCTTGTAAAATGCAGTGCTCAAAGAGTAGGCTTGGAGTGTGTTTTCTCTGGACCTGTGGTTCCTCCAGCATCCAAGAAGCATTTGCAGCAGGGATAGGACTGGAATAGGACTGGGATAGGACTGGGATAGGACTGGGATAGGACTGATACTCTATAGGCCGCAGATCAAAGGGTCTTTCCCTTCTGTCTTACAGAAAAATGTTAAGGTCTGATGTCAATATTCTACTGTAACCTGAAATTACAAACACATCAGTTATCTTACAGTAAATTAACTAAACATGCTAATATGTTTAGCTTCATATCATATCATTCTATTATATAATATACTTCAATAACCTATGAATAGTACCTAAACTGAGTTTTGGCAAAAAACATATGGTGATGAAATGATTTGGTGTCACAGAAATGTACAATGTTAAACACAAACCGATGGCAAAAAGTGAGTTATTCCATCAGGACGTCAAGAAAACAGGTGTGAATACGTACTGATACACTGAGTGGGAGTGAGATGAGATATTGTGTTAAACGACTGTTATTACACAACTAGTCATACCAATGCCAGTGATTACACAATTAGGAACACTTATCACTGAGTCAGACAGTTCAGTGGAAGAATGCAGATTCTCTGGACTATTGATTCAGCTCCCCACTCTGCTCTCCTTCCCTTCCTCCTCCTATCCATCTTTCTAATCCTCTCCTCTCCTCTCCTCTCCTCTCCTCTCCTCTCCTCTCCTCTCCTCTCCTCTCCTCTCCTCTCCTCTCCTCTCCTCTCCTCTCCTCTCCTCTCCTCTCCTCTCCTCTCCTCTCCTCTCCTCTCCTCTCCTCTCCTCTCCTCTCCTCTTCACTTGTCCTCTCCTTTCTCCTCTTGTCCTGTCCTGTCCTGTCCTCTCCTCTCCTCTTCACTTGTCCTCTCCTTTCTCCTCTTGTCCTGTCCTGTCCTCTCCTCTCCTCTTCACTTGTCCTCTCCTTTCTCCTCTTGTCCTGTTCTGTCCTGTCCTGTCCTCTCCTCTCCTCTCTCCTCTCCTCTCCTCTCCTCTCCTCTCCTCTCCTCTCCTCTCCTCTCCTCTCCTCTCCTCTCCTCTTCACTTGTCCTCTCCTTTCTCCTCTTGTCCTGTCCTGTCCTGTCCTGTCCTGTCCTCTCCTCTCCTCTCCTCTCCTCTCCTCTCCTCTCCTCTCCTCTCCTCTCCTCTCCTCTCCTCTCCTCTCCTCTCCTCTCCTCTCCTCTCCTCTCCTCTCCTCTCCTCTCCTCTCCTCTTCACTTGTCCTCTCCTTTCTCCTCTTGTCCTGTCCTGTCCTGTCCTGTCCTCTCCTCTCCTCTCCTCTCCTCTCCTCTCCTCTCCTCTCCTCTCCTCTCCTCTCCTCTCCTCTCCTCTCCTCTCCTCTCCTCTCCTCTCCTCTCCTCTCCTCTCCTCTCCTCTCCTCTCCTCTTCACTTGTCCTCTCCTTTCTCTTCCTGTCCTGTCCTGTCCTGTCCTGTCCTGTCCTGTCCTCTCCTCTCCTCTCCTCTCCTCTCCTCTCCTCTCCTCTCCTCTCCTCTCCTCTCCTCTCCTCTCCTCTTCACTTGTCCTCTCCTTTCTCCTCCTGTCCTGTCCTGTCCTGTCCTGTCCTGTCCTGTCCTGTCCTCTCCTCTCCTCTCCTCTCCTCTCCTCTCCTCTCCTCTCCTCTCCTCTCCTCTCCTCTCCTCTCCTCTCCTCTTCACTTGTCCTCTCCTTTCTCCTCTTGTCCTGTCCTGTCCTGTCCTCTCCTCTCCTCTCCTCTCCTCTCCTCTCCTCTCCTCTCCTCTCCTCTCCTCTCCTCTCCTCTCCTCTCCTCTCCTCTCCTCTCCTCTCCTCTCCTCTTCACTTGTCCTCTCCTTCTCCTCTTGTCCTGTCCTGTCCTCTCCTGTCCTCTCCTCTCCTCTCCTCTCCTCTCCTCTCCTCTCCTCTCCTCTCCTCTCCTCTCCTCTCCTCTCCTCTCCTCTCCTCTCCTCTCCTCTCCTCTCCTCTCCTCTCCTCTCCTCTCCTCTCCTCTCCTCTCCTCTCCTCTCCTCTCCTCTCCTCTCCTCTCCTCTCCTCTCCTCTCCTCTTCACTTGTCCTCTCCTTTCTCCTCCTGTCCTGTCCTGTCCTGTCCTCTCCTCTCCTCTCCTCTCCTCTCCTCTCCTCTCCTCTCCTCTCCTCTCCTCTCCTCTCCTTTCTCCTCTCCTCTTCTCTCCTCTCTTCTCTTCACTTGTCCTCTCCTTTCTCCTCTTGTCCTCTTCTCTCCTCACTCTGACCTCAGTCTCTGACAGCTTCTCAGCTCTGGGACCAATCAGCAAACATGAGGACAGACATCTCTTCTGAGCACGCTCAGTGTGAGAATCCTGTGAATAGAGCTGAAGCATGAATAAGCCATTTTGAACAAACAGACGGTGGTACATGCAGTACACAACTAGGGCAAAACAAACAGCATGCTGCCTCCCAGGGGCTCGGCAAGCGCTGACCCAGCCCCAAGATCAGCTCCCTCAACAGGGCCATGGTTGTGTGGGGCCAGGCCTGGTCCTTCCTGTCTAGACCAGGGGAGATAGGGTTAATGAAATGCTCAACGCCGTCTGAGCGCTGTCTGTGGCATCCATCCTCAGCTCGTTCCCCCTGAAGCAGACCGTCACAGCTAGGGAGCCCGACACACACACCTCCGTCTCTTTCTCCCTTGGTCTCTTTCCCTCGTTCTCTATTTCACCCCCCATCTCCTCTTCATCCCCTCCACCCTCCTTACTTACACTCTGTTTCATTGCGGAATTCTAACTCCCCCCCAGCTGCCTACACCTCTCTTGCCTCTCTGGCCTCTCTTCTCCACTCTTCTCCCTTTCCATCTCTCTTTCAGTGAAGAAGCATCGTTTATGAGACAGTCTGAGAGTAAGAATAAATGGTGGTCAATAGTTCAGAGTGTTGGCTCATCCAGCTTTGTAAATATGGATGACTGGGCCCAGCCACGATGGGGAAATGTGTGTGTCTCAAGCAGCAGCAACAGTGGGCGGTGGGTGGCCAGGCCTGCCAACAGAGCACCTGGACGGTGTTAATCATAGCATAGCATAAACACTGCCCCGGACCGGCCCGCCTCGGCCCCAGACACCCAACACACGGCCCAGCGAGCTGTTCCTCCTTTACCGCATACACACGCATCCAAGCAAGCATGTAGCGTTGCACGTACAATAACATGCATCTACACACACACGTACAAGTACGCATGCATATAAATACACACACACACATGGACACATGTTCAGATTCCGACATACTGCAGGCATACAGATACATATTTAACATCAGGCTTATCATCTTATAGAAAATAGAGGATCTTCATTTGATCACCCTGTTGCAGGAGAACTTTCCTGCAATGTAGTGGATTTGAGTTTTAAAGAGGCTTCTGAACTTTGTGATTTCCACTTTTACATTTCAGACTTGATTTTCTGTTACAAAAAATGCATTAACCACTACAAAAATGTCAATTTATTATAATCCATGTAATAATTCACATTTCTTGTTGCTGCAGTGTTGCTGCAGGATTATTTTCCTGCTGTAGCAAAACGGCAAAAAATATATAAAGATCCTGTACCTGTAGTACAAGTCATGTTAATTTCACATTTTACATACCAAATACACAGCATACCAAATACACAACATACCAAATACACAACATACCATATACACAACATACTAAATACACAACATACCAAATACACAACATACCAAATACACAACATACCATATACACAACATACTAAATACACAACATACCAAATATACAACATACCAAATACACAACATACCAAATACACAACATACCAAATATACAACATACCAAATACACAACATACCAAATATACAACATACCAAATATACAACATACCAAATACACAACATACCAAATACACAACATACCATATACACAACATACTAAATACACAACATACCAAATACACAACATACCAAATACACAACATACCATATACACAACATACTAAATACACAACATACCAAATATACAACATACCAAATACACAACATACCAAATACACAACATACCAAATACACAACATACCATATACACAACATACTAAATACACAACATACCAAATACACAACATACCAAATACACAATATACTAAATACACAACATACCAAATATACAACATACCAAATACACAACATACCAAATACACAACATACCAAATATACAACATACCAAATACACAACATACCAAATATACAACATACCAAATAAACAACATACCAAATACATTAACATACCAAATACACAACATACCATATACACAACATACTAAATACACAACATACCAAATACACAACATACCAAATACACAACATACCATATACACAACATACTAAATACACAACATACCAAATATACAACATACCAAATACACAACATACCAAATACACAACATACCAAATACACAACATACCATATACACAACATACTAAATACACAACATACCAAATACGCAACATACCAAATACACAACATACCAAATACACAACATAACAAATACACAACATACCAAATACACAACATACCAAATATACAACATACAAAATACTCAACATACCAAATATACAACATGCCAAATACACAACCTACCAAATACACAATATACCAAATACACAACATACCAAATAAACAACATACCAAATACACAACATACCAAATATACAACATACCAAATACTCAACATACCAAACATACAACATACCAAATACACAACATACCAAATATACAACATGCCAAATACACAACATACCAAATACACAACATACCAAATACACAACATACCAAATACACAATATACCAAATATACAACATGCCAAATACACAACCTACCAAATACACAATATACCAAATACACAACATACCAAATACACAACATACCAAATACACAACATACCAAATACACAATATACCAAATACACAACATACCAAATATACAACATGCCAAATACACAACATACCAAATAAACAACATACCAAATACACAACATACCAAATATACAACATACCAAATACACAACATACCAAATACACAACATACCAAATAAACAACATACCAAATACACAACATACCAAATATACAACATACAAAATACTCAACATACCAAATATACAACATATAAAATACTCAACATACCAAATACACAACATACCAAATACACAATATACCAAATATACAACATGCCAAATACACAACCTACCAAATACACAATATACCAAATACACAAAATACCAAATATACAACATACAAAATACTCAACATACCAAATATACAACATACCAAATACACAACATACCAAATATACAACATACCAAATACTCAACATACCAAATATACAACATACAAAATACTCAATGAACCAAATATACAACATACCAAATATACAACATACAAAATACTCAACATACCAAATATACAACATGCCAAATATACAACATACCAAATAAACAACATACCAAATACACAACATACCAAATACACAACATACCAAATATACAACATACCAAATACACAACATACCAAATAAACAACATACCAAATACACAACCTACCAAATAAACAACATACCAAATACACAACATACCAAATATACAACATACAAAATACTCAACATACCAAATACTCAACATACCAAATACACAACATACCAAATATACAACATACAAAATACTCAACATACCAAATACACAACATAACAAATATACAACATACCAAATACACAACATACCAAATATACAACATACCAAATACTCAACATACCAAATATACAACATACAAAATACTCAACATACCAAATACACAACATACCAAATACACAATATACCAAATATACAACATGCCAAATACACAACCTACCAAATACACAATATACCAAATACACAAAATACCATATATACAACATACAAAATACTCAACATACCAAATATACAACATACCAAATACACAAAATACCAAATACACAAAATACCAAATATACAACATACCAAATACTCAACATACCAAATATACAACATACAAAATACTCAACGAACCAAACATACAACATACCAAATACTCAACATACCAAATATACAACATACCAAATACACAACATACCAAATACACAACATACCAAATACACAACATACCAAATACACAATATACCAAATACAGCGCAGATATCAGAAAGCAGCTGAAGGTTAATGTCTTACAGTACCTCCACTTCAAGTGCATCAGTCTGAGCAAAGCAGACAGTCTGTCCACCATTTGGATCCCAGAGAGCAGACATCAGGAGGAAACAAGGCTTCATTTCAGAGAAGATCCATTTTGTGCTCCAACGCCCAGCAGTAGAGACATCCTCCATTAACTAAGAATGCCATTACAGTCCCACTACACAAGTACCCACTGCTAAGCACTTCTGGGCAGTGGAAGGCAGTGTGTACAGCACTAGATGTGGCTCAATGGCATAGTGTACCATTTAGTATGAAGGTATATTAAAACGTCAAATGTGATTCAGATGGAGTCGATTAATTTGTGGATTTGTAGAGGAAGCACTGTGCTCTGTTTGGCTGTTATGATGAGTCCCATGAAATTGTAATAGTTTATTTTTAGACAACTTTTTATGTATGTTGAATTTATGTTGTGGAAAAGATACCAAACTTACTTAGAAAAATGTACATTTAATTAAGATAATGAGGGTTATTCCACGAAGCAAACTAGATCTATTTAGGGCTTTCTAAAGCTAACCAGCATCAGTTAACTTCACATTCCAGCTCAGGCTTCATGACGGTGGATATTGCTCGTCCGCCTGCCGCTAACTTGTGTGCATGCTAGTCGAACGCCCAACTCTTCATTGTGATAACGTTGAAACATAAATTATTGGGCGAGTCAGTGCCACATTTTAATTTGTGCCAAAATCAAAATGAAACAAAAGTTATCTTGAAAATTCAGCAGGCTATGGTGTGAAATAACCTTTTAGAAGTGGCATCTTTATTTTATTACTTATCGTTAATAACTCCTTTGGTGTGCTTTGGTGTGTTTTGGTGTGCTTTGGTGTGTTTTGGTGTGTTTTGGTGTGCTTTGGTGTGTTTTGGTGTGCTTTGGTGTGCTTTGGTGTGCTTTGGTGTGTTTTGGTGTGCTTTGGGGTGCTTTGTGTGCTTTGGGGTGCTTTGGGGTGCTTTGGGGTGCTTTGTGTGCTTTGGTGTGCTTTGGGGTGCTTTGGGGTGCTTTGGGGTGCTTTGGGGTGCTTTGTGTGCTTTGTGTGCTTTGGTGTGCTTTGGGGTGCTTTGGGGTGCTTTGGGGTGCTTTGGGGTGCTTTGTGTGCTTTGGTGTGCTTTGGGGTGCTTTGTGTGCTTTGGGGTGCTTTGTGTGCTTTGGTGTGCTTTGGGGTGCTTTGGGGTTCTCATCAATGGCACTAGCACCTTTTCCCCCACTGCTTTCAATAGTTGTGTTATTAAGTCATACACAATAATTGCATTGCGTGAAGTTTACAATGCATTCTGACATTACTACATGTGATATATTAAAAAAATGACTATTTTAAAACCCACCATTTTGGGGGGGATTAATTACATATTTATTCAGTCCTTTTCCTCAAATGAAGGGGATGATGACGCAATCTTTGCAAGAGGGAGGGAATCTGATTTAATTGGTTCTCGACTAGTGACTCAGTTATTTCATTCAGCTTAATTGGAGTTAGCCGTGAGTTAGTTCTGAAGGATTTGTTGCCATAGAAATTTACCTGGCTAAAATGTGAAACACTTTCGTATGACCGGTTATTCCGAGTATAACTCAGAGTTGACCAAAGTTACCTCACTAACTCCTCAAACCTGCTTCGTAGGATACCCCTCTAGTCTTCTTCAAGTCCCCATATTTTGGTTCCAGTTTCAGAGGTGAATGTTAGTATTTTAAGTAGCTCTCTCACACACTAGCTAACCTCACCGACACTATTGTTTCACTATCAGAGACATTTCCTTCCCTGTCACATAAATGAAATACAACCGTTTTCAGTATCATATTTCACACACACACACACACACACACACACACACACACACACACACACACACACACACGCACACGCACACGCACACGCACACGCACACGCACACGCACACGCACACGCACGCATGAATACACACACACACAGGCACGCATGAATACATACACACAGGCACGCATGAACAAACACACATACACACACATACACAGACACGCATGAATACACACACAAAAGCGAGTGCACACACACATAGACAAACATTCACACAGAGGAAAAATACCTTTTCACTGAGATCCTCACTTTAACCTCAACTGACCAAAACAGTGTAAATCATCACGGTGGCACACAGCCACAACAGTGTTTATCTCTGTGAGTCCTGGAGAAGGATAATGTATCATCATCACTGTCACTTTGCATAAAGTCAACCTTTTAATAACTAAACACACATTCACAGAGGAATACACGTCAGACACCCAGGACTCTCCACGCTCTCCAGAGGAGGGGGCTCTTGGTCAAGTGCAGCTCCCCAGGATAGTGGAGTGTTTCTGGGGTAGAGGAGTGTCCATCCCTGGCCTGGACACTGGAGAACCTGGATGCTTTATCGCAGTGTGTCTGGGATGGGGTAAACACAGTCAACCTGCCATGCGAGGGAGGAGATGGAGTGTGTGTGTGTGCGTGTGAGTGTGTGTGTGTGCGGGTGCAATGTGTGCTGGCGTGTATGTGTGTGTGTTCTGGCGTGTATGTGTGTGTACCATGTGGGGGAGAGGCATTATCTGTTTAAACTGCCTCAGCACTGCTAGGCCACACAGCAGGCCAGCAGACTATTAGAATCTTACACAAGCTGCACCCCTCTCATATCTGCCATAGTTAACATTTTTGGAGGAGCACAACTGTTGGATTACATTCCCTATGAGTCAATGATCCAACCTGTCAGTGTGTGACAGAGTGGCCCACGCAGCCAAACCTACTCTCAGTCTAGCTTCATCTGTCTATGCTTGGGTAGAGCTGAGAAGAGTCATGAACAATATAGAAGGGGAGGTGAACACATATTATTTGTTACACCTCTTCTCCACTGCCATCTCAAAGCAGCTATAGTACCTTGCTCTCAGCCCATTAGAGCATCTCCACTAATACAACACATTGATGCAGTACACTCAGAGTCATCACTGATACCCCACAAGCACAGGGCAGTGTCTACCACAGATTACATGTCTCACACACATCTTCTGCACCCTCTCAGCTCACAAGGTTAAGCTCCAAGGTTGCATATCTGTAACACACACACACACACACACACACACACACACACACACACACACACACACACACACACACACACACACACACACACACACACACACACACACACACACACACACACACACACACACACACACACACACACACACACACAGTGGCCTGTATAGCTGTGAGCCCCAGCCCTGCTCCATCCAGTCACACATTGATTAACCCTGTGAGTGTTTGCCCATTAGAGCCTGATCTGGACAAATCAAACCAATATGTGAACTCTGTGATTACAGTCAGAAGTATTAACACGCCTTTCACTCAGAAACCAGAGCCAGGCGCATTCCATTGGCTCTCGCCTATCTTTGGAATAAAATACAAATATGTCACGATGAGGGAGGGAAATGTTGGAGGGTGGTGGACTTTATCAGGCAGTAACATTTATTCACATTTTCCTTCAATTTTTATGATTTGGGAGCATAAGGCACACACATACACATGCACACACGACAGCACCCACACACACACACTGACACATAATCAGTTGTGAAAATATTTTGCTAACTTCAACTATCCAGAGGTCACTTAAGCTGCGCCGCTCTCCCAAGTGGGCTCCAGATCAGAGGGGAACACTGTAGTCTACCCCACCTTCTCTGCTGACAGACCTCCCTGAAACCCACCAGCCTGCCCTGGCCGAGCCTGGCTGCCTTTCACCTGTAAAGACTCTGGCTCCTCTAGAATACAAGCCAATAACACCGCAGGGCGAAGGGAAGCCATACAACAGAGTCTTTCTTAGTGTACAGACAGAGACCCCGACACTGAGCTACTGCCAAAGACATAAATGCCCTTTGTATCATTTACACTGTCCAAAAACCCCAAGCAAAAGAAAATAGGGAGAGAGGGAGAGACATTGGAGTACAATGGCTGGATAGTGATGTAAAGGGGAGGTAAAGGGGAAGTTGTTTCACCACACTGTGTGGGTGAGGCCACAGAGACGTTAGGCTACAATGGTAAAGTGAGGATGTGTATTTACTCTGGGGGAGATATTCCTTTGCCCTTCCCCATCCACACGCTGACTCAATGGCTAATATGAGTGGAAACTATTGGACATTCACTCTCTTTCCCTCTCCTTTCTACCACACCCGTATTTTAACCACTCAATTGACTTGTTTGCGACTTAAAAATCTGTTTGCTATCTTGAATCAAAGTGAAAATAAGGTGTATTCCCACATCAGAATAGTTCTCTCTTTTCCTTTTTTAAATGGTCAGTCATATTTTGGCGATGGACTGATATGATGATATCACCCATCTCCAAGAGAGCTGGTTGGCATGGATGTTAGACTGAACAGGAAGTGAGCGTTAGGAACAAATTGTCAAGAGGAAGGAAATGTTTAAGTCCAGAGATCATAGCTCGCTGGTGATTCTCCTGCAGCATATCGGATTGTTACACAACCATTTAGTTCATCTGGAAGCCAGTAACGTGCCTCAGATAAGAGCAATACACACAACCTAGTACTTGAAAAAATTGCAATATACAGCAATGTTGTACGTGATTGTTCAAGGTACGATACCATCGCAAAGAGATTCATGCAAGTTGGAAAAACGTGGATGGATTTTGATTTGTTAAATTATTTTAGTTTATTTCTGCAGAACAGGACTGTACATATTTCTGCAGCACAGGGCTCAAAATAAAATAAAATAAGATAATTAAGCAAATCAACATTTGAGCAGTCCATTTGTGTCATTTTATGCAAGTTGAGGATAACAAGGTCATTTATGTTGAAAATACAACCAAGTTAATTCTCTCTGTTCAATATCTAACTTCACCAGTGCTTTGTTGCAACCTTACCTTCTAGTATTTCATCCACTAGGAACTAGGATCCTCATAGACACCCCACTTCTGGAACCATCACCCATTCTCCAGATCCCCTACCTCCCCCTTTCTCCCTCCATGGGGTGGCCAGTGGAAACGTGTCACATCAGCCAGCGTGGTGAATGGGAAGACACGCTAAGGCTTGGCCCTGCTCTCCATTTACAAATTCATTCAGGTGGATTTGGATCCTTGGCCAGATACCATATGTACACTGGACCCCGACACCAAAACACTTCACGTATGACTGGACTGAACATCCCTACCCACACTCAACCCACACTGCTTTTTCCTTTCTCTCGTACCTCTACTACCTACAGTTCCTATATCACTGCCAGCCTCCCACACTGGGAGATTCCATTGACCTCTGTGGCACCGGGGGGGGGGGGGGGGGGGTAAACGATCAGGGCATTAAAGTGCATAGCAAGGTTGAGAATGGTAGGTCAACCAACTACCATTGATGGTTCAGCAAACAACTGAACAACAACATATCAAACCATGAGATCATGTATTGTCAAGGGCCACACTCAGGGCTAATAGGCTAACATACAGCCTAAATGAAGTCAAAGTGACACATTGTGTAAAGGCTGCAGGGTTAACGCTGATGTTATGACCCACAAGGTCAGTCTCTACCTGTTATTCCAGGAGGGGAAAAAGTGGGACAAAATAGGTATTTACCGTTTCCATCTAAACCCCTTTCCCCTAAACCCCTTTCCCCTACCCACCTGTGTGATGCAACATTCCTACCTTATTGATGAGTTTCAGTTGGAGATGGGATATGTAACGTGGCGCGCCCATCCGAGCGGGTGGTAAGGTGCACATGTGGGCAGCAGATCTGTAACTGTGGCGTTTTGGAGAATCTTTCTCCACACAGGTTTAGTCTAGCAGCCCGGTGGCCCCACATCTGGCCACTCTGACCACCAACACCATCATCACAACCACAACCACCACCTCCACAACTACCTCCACCACAGTAAGGCACGTGTGACTCTCTACCCCTTCCCTGCTCCATTATCAAGACACATTGACAATAGGAAGATTGTGGGAGCAGCTTTTGACATCATCGATCATAGTCTGCTGTTATGGCTTTACATCAATAACATGCCTGTCAATCTCTCCTGGCATACAGAAGAGGAGAGATTGACTGCATCACTACTTGTCTTTGTGAAAGGTATTGACATGTTGAAAACACTGAGCTGTCTGTTTAAACAGCTCAGACATCCATACATACCCCCACAAGACATGCCACCAGGGCACCTCTTCAGAGAAGAGGGATCCTAATAAAATACTAAAAGTGCTAATGTTTTATGATGTACTGTTTGATTTGTGATGTAATTGCCTTAATCTGAATCTTGCCAGAAAGGGGGATACCTCATCTGTTGTCCAACAGAAATGTGTCTTCCGCATTTAACCCAACCCCTCTGGATCAGAAAGGTGCAGGGGATGCCTTAATCAACATCCACAGCACCTGGGGAACAGTGGGTTAACTGCGTTGCTCGGAGGAAGAATGACAGATTTTTACCTTGTCAGCTCAGAGATTCGATCCAGCAACCTTCTGGTTACGGACCACTAGGCTACCTGCCATCCCTGAAGCAATTGGGGATCCTTAAGAAATACAAGTACATGAATTGTGAGTGAGTAATCGACCATGAGAGTATCAAAACAACATTTTATCATTCTTTATTATAGCAGGTAAATGATAGTGTAGTGTTGGCAAGAGACACCAAAGTGAAACTGTTACACTTGCTGTTTGTGATATCCCACCTCCACTGGTCTGGGTTCTGTGTTTATTCCTCCAGGGGATTTTATAGAGCATATCGTGCTCACTGCCTGTAGTTCTATTATCATCTTCATATGACTCTTCGCTCTGGCAGTGAGATACCCTGAAGGAGCAGAGCTCTAACGCTAAAACTATCCATTGTTATATTTTCTAATACATGTTTAAACGTACATGTGGTGTTTCCTTTCTGAAATGAAAATAATCCAAACTGAAATCTAAAACTGTGATTATTTTTCAATAATCGAAACGAAACCGAACCGACCTTAAAAAACACTAAATCGCTCAGCACTAAATCTCACGTGATTTGCTGATAAGCCATCACTCATAAAACAACTAGGTAGGCAGGACCTCCACTCACAACAAAAGCCTGGTCCTAGATCTGTTTTTACTTTTGCCTACTCCATTGTAATTTTCAAGATAAAAATGCATACCATTTGCATGACACAGAGTTGCCAAGAGAGCAGAAACAGGTTAGCACCAAGGCAAGATAAATGACTGCCCTTCCATGTTCCCAGAGCCTCTTCTTTTCATTGTGAGCGCCATACTAACATTACAACGTGTCAACAACAAAGCATTTATAGAAAGTTTGACTTTAGAACGCTGTTGCTCAGAGTCAGAGTTAGTGTTGATCTGAAACCAGTCTATGTCATTTCCATGGTGATTCTAAATCATAAGAACACAGTGCATTGATATTTTAATAATGATATACAGTATAATTATTTATTTTGTTGTAGTGGAAGTAAGATAAGATTCAACATGATTGGAGGAGATAAGATGTATTATCAATTTATTTATGAATACCTTGTTCTTAAATCAATTATTTAATTAAACTATAAATAATGGTGGCGTCTGTCTGTCTGTCTGTCTGTCTGTCTGTCTGTCTGTCTGTCTGTCTGTCTGTCTGTCTGTCTGTCTGTCTGTCTGTCTGTCTGTCTGTCTGTCTGTCTGTCTGTCTGTCTGTCTGTCTGTCTGTCTGTCTGTCTGTCTGTCTGTCTGTCTGTCTGTCTGTCTGTCTGTCTGTGTGTGTGTGTGTGTGTGTGTGTGTGTGTGTGTGTGTAAGCAGTAGCAGTGAGGGTGTAGGGGGTTATAAACAGGGATGGAGCAGAGCCATCTCTCATGGTCTGCCTGTGCCCAGGCCTCTCACAGTGCAGCACACGAGGTACAGCATTCTGAACCTGCTGTCGTATACTCCCTATCTCCCTCTTTTCATCTCTCCCTCCATCTCTCTCATACTCTCTCCTGTAATCCTATTACCTACTATATCCCAACCTACCCAGTCCTCATCCCAATGGTCAACTATTTAGTATACATGAAGGCATTACTGATAAATACATCAGAAATATACAGTATTTCTTATATATTATATGAGAAGGCACTTCTGTAAATGTAAGAGGCTGGCAGCACTCCCCCACTCCCCATCTTCCTCCTCAAAGTACAGTATATATTTCCCCCAGCCACCTCACACATAAGACTTATGTTCTTTTTCCCAGTCATCAGATCATTTTCCACTACCCTCCATCCCGCCTGAGATTCCTCTCACATACACACGGGAGATCGGGAGTGCCGGGGCTCACATGCAATGACAGAATTCCAGCTGCGATGTTCGGATGTCCTCTCTTCCTGCTATTCTATACATGTCACCAGGCTGTTCTGTATGGTGCTCTTATGGGAGACGAGCTGGCGAGAGATTTGTCTGCGTCAGGCCCTGAGAGGTGCTCATACACACACACACACACACACACATATCCCCTGAGGGGGGAATAGTGAGTGATCTGTCACTGGGCCCAGGTCTGTTGTAGCTGCAGGCCTGGCGTCTCCAGCCTGATGGCTTACTCTGTCTGAGTCCCTGACTTACAACATGGAAAAGGCCAGCCTGGGAGGTCCCTGGTCTTTGGCTGATGGCTGATGTGATAGGCCAAGTCAGGATGTGTTTCCAGTGGCAGGTTTCTAACCTCACGACAGGCTGAAGAACCTGTAGAGGAAGTCATCATCACCCTCTGGCCCTCTCTGTCTCATTGGAGTGTGTTACTCCATGGCGTAACAGTAGTCCAAAATTGGACATGTTTCCTACCAAAGGTCTCTACCTCTGGTTATATCTCCACCGACTAGTTATAGATCTATCAGCATTTGGCATTGAGCTCAATGTTGACTGAACATCACAGCCAGATTTCTCTTTCTACCTCTGACCACATTCAACATTTATTATGTTAACAGGAATCTATATACAGCATCTGACAGCCTATAAGAACAGTACCTCACGGTGTTATATTGGCCAGACGAGTCAAGCAGGAATCAGACAGTGCTGTAATAGATGTAATTTCTCCCTGTAGCTCTCTATAAATCATAAAGGCTCATTATACATCAATCATTTCCATTCAAAAGCCGTCCAGCGTTTTAATTGTTCCCATCTCGCTGCGGGCTGAGTTCCTCTGACAAGAATATGAATCGTTCCTGTGGTTAATGAGCTCTGACCATCCCTCCCAGCCTTCACTCATATTTCCTACCTCTCTTTTTTTCTATATTTCTCGCTTTCTCTGTATCCCTCTCTCTCACTCTCTCTGTCTCCATACCCTTCTCTCTCTTTTTCTCTTCCTGTACCCCTCTCTCCCTCCTCTACCTCTCCCTCTCGCCCCGGCCTGCTGATAGAATTAGGCAGGTCTTGAACCATACTGATCACACTTCCTGATGCAATTACCGTTAACCTGTGTGGGCCAGTCATCCCAGCATGCCCTGGGCTCAGGAGGGGGCGGGGTGTTTAAACAGCGCTCTGCAGGGAGCAGCGTGCCCCCCCCCCCCTCCCAACGAGGAGCGTGGAAAACACTTCAGTAGACAGAAAGAGTTTCAGCAGGGGATGGTGAGAGAATGGCACGGGGGTTGAGGAGGGGCGAGGGGGCACTGATCTGTTTTCACAGGGTGAGAGCAGTCAGGAATTACCCACTTGGAATGAAATGTTAGGAAATGTTACATTACAGACAGATGTCCTTCAGTCTTATGTGGAAACCCTGGGGTCCAGTTACACACACTGTATACAGAGAGACAGGGAAAGAACCAGAGATGAAGGGAGGGAGAGAGAGAGAGAGAGAGAGAGAGAGAAAGAGAGAGAGAGAGATGGAGGGCTTTTGAGGTGTAACGAAAACCAGGATTCTTTAAATTCATAGTAATTTGGGTGTTGTTACAGAAGAGAGACCCCCCCCCCCCCCGGTAGTGTATGCATGTTTTTGTAATTATACCTGAGAAACTACCATACAGGTCGGAAAGCTGAGTTCTGAGGTTTGACATTACACGACTGCTATGTCAAAATGCCAGAATGGCTCCAAGTGCATAACAACAGAATGTATTTTATTAACCGTTTAGAGCCTCAGGTTAGTTCTCTAGCGCTCTATACTCAGGACATCATCCAGATGATCATATATAGAGCTCTATATTCAGGACATCATCCAGATGGTCATATGTAGAGCTCTATATTCAGGACATCATCCAGATGATCATATGTAGAGCTCTATATTCAGGACATCATCCAGGTGGTCATATGTAGAGCTCTATATTCAGGACATCATCCAGATGGTCATATGTAGAGCTCTATATTCAGGACATCATCCAGATGGTCATATGTAGAGCTCTATATTCAGGACATCATCCAGATGGTCATATGTAGAGCTCTATATTCAGGACATCATCCAGATGATCATATGTAGAGCTCTATATTCAGGACATCATCCAGGTGGTCATATGTAGAGCTCTATATTCAGGACATCATCCAGATGGTCATATGTAGAGCTCTATATTCAGGACATCATCCAGGTGGTCATATGTAGAGCTCTATATTCAGGACATCATCCAGATGATCATATGTAGAGCTCTATATTCAGGACATCATCCAGATGATCATATGTAGAGCTCTATATTCAGGACATCATCCAGGTGGTCATATGTAGAGCTCTATATTCAGGACATCATCCAGATGGTCATATGTAGAGCTCTATATTCAGGACATCATCCAGATGATCATATGTAGAGCTCTATATTCAGGACATCATCCAGGTGGTCATATGTAGAGCTCTATATTCAGGACATCATCCAGATGGTCATATGTAGAGCTCTATATTCAGGACATCATCCAGATGATCATATGTAGAGCTCTATATTCAGGACATCATCCAGGTGGTCATATGTAGAGCTCTATATTCAGGACATCATCCAGATGGTCATATGTGGAGCTCTATATTCAGGACATCATCCAGATGATCATATGTAGAGCTCTATATTCAGGACATCATCCAGGTAGTCATATGTAGAGCTCTATATTCAGGACATCATCCAGATGATCATATGTAGAGCTCTATATTCAGAACATCATCCAGATAGTCATATGTAGAGCTCTATATTCAGGACATCATCCAGATGATCATATGTAGAGCTCTATATTCAGGACATCATCCAGATGATCATATGTAGAGCTCTATATTCAGGACATCATCCAGGTGGTCATATGTAGAGCTCTATATTCAGGACATCATCCAGATGATCATATTTAGAGCTCTATATTCAGGACTGTCACGTTCTGACCTTTATTTCCTTTGTTTTGTCATTAGTTAGTATGGTCAGGGCATGAGTTGGGGTGGGCAGTCTATGTTTGTTTTTCTATGATTTGGGTATTTCTATGTTTCGGCTTAGTATGGTTCTCAATCAGAGGCAGGTGTCATTAGTTGTCTCTGATTGAGAACCATACTTAGGTAGCCTGGGTTTCACTGTGTTTTTGTGGGTAATTGTTCCTGTCTCTGTGTTTGCACCAGATAGGACTGTTTTGTTTTTTCACGTTTCTTGTTTTTGTATTCAGTTGTTCATGTGTACATTTACGTATTAAAAGAACCATGGACACTTACCACGCCGCATATTGGTCCTCTGATCCTTTTCGCCTCTCCTCTTCGGAAGAGGAGGAGGAAATCACTTACAAGGACATCATCCAGATGGTCATATGTAGAGCTCTATATTCAGGACATCATCCAGGTGGTCATATGTAGAGCTCTATATTCAGGACATCGTCCAGATGATCATATGTAGAGCTCTATATTCAAGACATCATCCAGATGGTCATATGTAGAGCTCTATATTCAGGACATCATCCAGATGATCATATGTAGAGCTCTATATTCAAGACATCATCCAGATGGTCATATGTAGCTCTATTCAAGACATCATCCAGATAGTCATATGGTCATGGGTAGATGCACATTTTATAGGTCTTTAGAATACTATACAACAACTGGCAATCATGGTCATAGCTAAAATCTCCCAGCAAACAGAACACAAACATTTTTGTTTAGGGCATTTTCACATGAAATACTTTTTACTTTCACAAGACCTGACAATAACTGGTTCAGAGTATGATTTGCGAAACGCACATTCTACATGAAGTTAGCAAGCTGGCTTGTTTACAACAGTCAAAAATGTCCACACTACCTGGTACTCAGGTCCTGGATATTGGACCGGTTACTCACGGAGATCCAGGATTTGTTTCATGCAGGGTTTGTTTGCGTTTGACACATGCTTAATAACGCAGATTAGGGTATCAAATGCTCTGGGATCGAGATCATTCCTGGGATATGTGAAACAAAATCCTTCCAGTCCTGTCATTTAGCCAGTCTCCTCCAAATCAGCGTATCGCTTTATTCGTTACCACTCTCCACTGGACCAACTTAAATATTATCAGGCTGTTTGTTTTCAGAGCGGTCTGCTTTAGATCTAATTAGCACAGCATCATGATGGCCACTCAAAGCCAGCTGAATCCCCTGCAGCTCAGACCAGGACCGGACCAGGAAGCAGTGGAATGCTCTCCCCAGAGGTCAGCGTTCCAGTCTCCTGGGTTACGGGTGCTGCTGAGCTGGGGCTGGGGCGGGGTCGAAGGTCAGCAAAGGCTGGCTCATTCTGCTCTGCCCTGGCGCCTGCCGGCACAGCCCTCAATTTGTAAAGAGACAGAGGGCAACCCCAGAGGGCCTCCCTAAGCTTTCCTGGCCAAACACAGGGCTTAAACACTACCTTCTGTCTTTACCCTTGCCTCCCCCTACCTCCCCTCTGTCCTCTCCATGTCTTCCCAAGCCCTAAAACCACAGTCTAGAACCAACCAACCCCCCCCCCCCCCACCCCCACCACCACCACCACCGCCATGCCAAACCACCCTTAATAAGAGGAATTCCCCCAGGCAGGGAGCAGGGTAGGGGGTGAGGGGGGCAGGTATGCCGGCGTCTCCGCCTCATTACTCAGTAGATTTATGTAGGATCATATATTCTGTGTGTGGTGGCACACTCGGCCGCTTAACTCCTTGACCCACACTGTAAATAAGGAAATTAATAAATAGGAAGTTAATCTATCTGGGGATAGAGGTGGATCAGACAAACACAGCTCTAATACACCAGGGTGAAGGGCAACACAATCTCACAATATTTCAGCAGATTTTGAGCGTTTTTGTGTGGCTTAATTTGTGTGAAAAGACAACAAAAAATAATTCATAGGAAAATACCTTTTTGGGGACCAAATTTCGGAAACAATCTTTTGAAATATATTAGAGCAATGCATGATGGGCAATGGTGTTCTACACTGTCCCACATTTTTAGTCCCACATTTATATAAAAATTCAAAAATAACTTGTTAACAACCCAATATTGATAATCAACCAGGTTGTCACCAAAATAATTGGAATATAATAGTAGCCTTACATAGTTTTTTGGGATACTGGTGCACTTGTAGTCAGAAAGGCCCTTTTTCCGTGAAGGCAACAGTAGGTCTACACAATTTTCTTCATAACACATTTTATATTTCGTTACACAATTTTCTTCATAATGTATTTAACACAAGGCTCCACTTTTTCATGTACATTACATCATTTCTTTCATAGTGCATTTTATATAAGGCTATGTAGAAAATTATGACAGTTGCCAGATTGGAGAAAAAATATAGATCATTATTTTGTACAGTTTTTTGTATCGATGAAGGTATTTGATTGAGGAAAGGGGATACATTTTTATGATGGGACATTATAATACACACCATAATACACACACATGCACACAAACACTTACACACATACAGTTGAAGTCGGAAGTTTACATACACCTTACCGAAATACATTTAAACTCAGTTTTTCACAATTCCTGACATTTAATCTGAGTAAAAATTCAGGATCACCACCATCATCACCACCTTATTTTAAGAATGTGAAATGTCAAAATAATAGTAGAGAGAATGATTTATTTCAGCTTTTTCTTTCATCACATTCCCAGTGGGTCAGAAGTTTACATACACTCAATTAGTATTTGGTAGCATTGCCTTTAAATTGTTTAACTTGGGTCAAACATTTCAGGTAGCCTTCCACAAGCTTCCCACAATAAGTTGGGTGGATTTTGGCCCATTCCTCCTGACAGAGCTGGTGTAACTGAGTCAGGTTTGAAGGCCTCCTTGCTCGCACATGCTTTTTCAGTTCTGCCAACAAATGTTCTACAGTATTGAGGTCAGGGCTTTGTGATGGCCACTCCAATACCTTGACTTCGTTGTCCTTAATAAGTCATTTTGCCACAACTTTGGAAGTATGCTTGGGGTCATGTCCATTTGAAAGACCCATTCGCGACCAAGCTTTAACTTCCTGACTGATGTCTAGAGATGATGCTTCAGTATATCCACATCATTTTCCTCCTTCTTGATGCCATCTATTTTGTGAAGTGCACCAGTCCCTCCTGTAGCAAAGCACCCCCATAACATGATGCTGCCACCCCTGTGCTTCACGGCTGGGATGGTGTTCTTCGGCCTGCAAGCCTCCCCCTTTTTCCTCAAACATAATGACGGTCATTATGGACAAACAGTTCTATTTTTGTTTCATCAGACCAGAGGACATTTCTCCAAAAAGTACGATCTCTGTCCCCATGTGCAGTTGCAAACCTTAGTCTGGCTTTTTTTATGTCAGTTTTGGAGCAGTGGCTTCTTCCTTGCTGAGCGACCTTTCAGGTTATGTCGATATAGGACTCGTTTTTACTGTGGAAATAGTTACTTTTGTATCTGTTTCCTCCGGCATCTTCACAAGGTCCTTTGCTGTTGTTCTGGGATTGATTTGCACTTTGCACACTAAAGTACGTTCATCTCTAGGAGACAGAACGCGTCTCCTTCCTGAGCGGTATGATGGCTGTGTGGTCGCATGGTGTTTATACTTGCATACTATTGTTTGTACAGATGAACATGGTACTTTCAGGTGTTTGGAAATTGCCCCCAAGGATGAACCAGACTTGTGGAGGTCTACCATTTTTTTCTGAGGTCTTGGCTGATTTCTTTTGCTTTTCAAATGATGTCAAGCAAAGAGGCACAGAGTTTGAAGGTAGGCCTTGAAATACATCCACAGGTACACCTCCAATTGACTCAAATGATGTCAATTAGCCTATCAAAAGCCTCTAAAGCCATGACATCATTTTCTGGAATTTTCCAAACTGTTTAAAGGCACAGTCAACTTAGTGTATGTAAACTTCTGACCCACTGGAATTGTGATACAGTGAATTATAACTGAAATAATCTGTCTGTAATCAATTGTTGGAAAAATTACTTGTGTGATGCACAAAGTAGATGTCCTAACCGACTTGCCCAAACTATAGTTTGTTAACAAGTAGTTTGTGGAGTGGTTGAAAAACGAGTTTTAATGACTCTATCCTAAGTGTATGTAAACTCCCCACTTCAACTGTACGCACTTTGTTTGTATTCATGTTATAGTCAACTCTTGACTTTGGTAAGAAAATATTTTCATCTAGTTATCATGTATTCATGATCTTAAACTGGTTAAATGTTTGCAGTTTGCGTGGTTCAGTAATGATTAACATACTGTAGTTAAATAGTCATAAATCTCTACTTGACTTAGCTTTTGGTATATTTGGCATTTTTATACATATTCTGTATTTCCACCGAGGAAAGCAATAATTAATCATCACACTACCATAAATAAATGGACACTACCTGTTATAAAAAGGAAATTTCTCCCCATAAACAAATGCTGTCAAATATTCAGTCTGAAACCATTCGGCTATGGGTTTCTATGCCCCATAATAATGACACAAGTTACAATGTGTTTGGAAAGTATTCAGACCCCTTGACTTTTTCCACATTTTGTTACGTTACAGTCTAATTCTAAAATTCATAAAATATTTTTTTCTCTCATCAATCTACACACAATGCCCCATAATTGCAAAGCAATAACACGTTTTTAGAAATGTTGCAAATGTATTAAAAATGTAAAAAGTGTTCCAGACCCTTTACTCAGTACTTTGTTGAAACACCTTTGGCAGCGATTACAGTCTCGAGTCTTCTTGGGTAAGATGCTACACCTGTAGAGTTTCTCCCTTTCTTCTTTGCAGATCCTTTCAAGCTCTGTCAGGTTATATGGGGAGCGTCGCTGCACAGCTATTTTCAGGCCTCTCCAGAGATGTTCATTCAGGTTCAAGTCAATACATTCAGAGACTTGCCCCGAAGCCACACCTGCTTTGTCTTGGCTGTGTGTTTGGGGTCGTTGTCCTGTTGCAAGGTGAACCTTCGACCCAGTCTGAGGTCCTGAAGGCCACCATGAAGGCCTGATTGGTGGTGCAGAGATGGTTGTCCTTCTGGAAGAGAACCATCTCTACAGAGGAACTCTGGAGCTCTGTCAGAGTGACCAACGGGTTCTTGGTCACCTCTCAGACCAAAGCCCTTCTCCCCCGATTGCTCAGTTTGGTCGGGCGGCCAGCTCTAGTCAGAGTCTTGGTGGTTCCAAACTTCTTTCATTTAAGAATGACGGAGGCCACTGTGTTCTTGTGGACCTTCAATGCTGCAGACATGTTTTGGTACCTTTCCCCAGATCTGTGCCTCTACTCAATCATGTCTCGGACAATTCCTTCGACCTCATGGCTTGTTTTTTGCTCTGACATGCAATGTAAACTGTGGGACCTTATATAGACAGGTGTGTGCCTTTGCAAATTATGTCCAATCAGTTGAATGTACCACAAGTGGACTCCAATCAAGTTGTAGAATTATCTCAGGGATGATCAATGGAAACTGGATGCACCTGATCTCAATTTCGAGTCTCATAGCAAAGGGTCTAAATATTTATGTAGATAAGCTATTTCTGTTTTTTTGTTTTAATACATTTGCAAGAATGTATGGGGTATTATGGGGTATTGTGTGTAGATGTATTTAACACATTTTAGAATAAAGCTGAAACGTAACAAAACGTGTAAAAGGGAATGGATCTTAATATTTTCTAAATGCACTGCATATCACCTTAAACATGTTTTATTTACAAGCTCTGGGGTATAACATGTTGGGCAAAGTGGTATAGGAGAGTCTGACATAACCCCAAACTTGAGTTCAGTCTTCACCAATGAGAACCAAGAGGTGCCTAGCTTTGTCCTTCATGATTGGGAAAGGTCTTGATTCTAGGTCATAGGAAACATACATCCATCTCATTAGATCAGAACAGGATGGTACTGTTTTTTATCCTAAAGGTTACTTGTGTTTTGCTGCGTAATACACTGACATTATTTGTCTACCCATATGATGTGGATCATTGTCAGGTTATTAGATGTAAGCTTCAGTAACAAAAGAACACCATGGTTATAATAACTGGTACTTTGTAAATGTGTAGAATGTGTTTGTTTTGGGTCCACACTGGTATGTAAACTAGACAGTCACAGAGGATTTTCTTCTGAATAACTGGTCAGGGCATAGCATTTTCCATTCAGCTTCAGGCAACTTTGATGTAAGGCTTGTTCACTAGATATATCAGTGTAATTACACCCAACACAATGTTGAAAAACAGAATGCTTGTAATGGTTTTCTTCATCTGAAGGAGAGGTGGACCAAAGCGCAGCGTGGTGGTTATTCATATTCTTTCATTTATAAAGAAACTACACGTGAGATAACTAACAAAAACAACAAATGTGAGAAAACCTAAAACAGTCCCATCTGGTGCAAACACAAAGACAGGAACAATCACCCACAAACACACAGTGACACCCAGGCTACCTAAGTATGATTCTCAATCAGAGACAACTAATGACACCTGCCTCTGATTGAGAACCATACTAGGCCGAAACATAGAAAACCCCAAATCATAGAAAATCAAACATAGACTGCCCACCCAACTCACGCCCTGACCATACTAACTAAATACAGAACACAGGAAATAAAGGTCAGAACGTGACAATGCTTCCCACCACTAGATCACATAACTAGACGTGAGCTGGACGTGATCCCAGCGCTGCCACCAATGTAGCAGAATAAAGTGAATGCTGCAACACAGACTCTAACCAGGGCTCATACGTGGCAAAGTGAACTCTAATGGCCGTTGTCATGAAATCCTAGTATTTCTCTGGGCAGAGACAGTAGGTCTACAATGCTGGCATATGCCTTGTTACAATAGCGTAAATATATAACACGATTGACCCAACCGTAATAATCATCATGATTATTAATTTCCCATCATGAAAATGTAGCCCCATTCCCCAATCAAACACCTTTATCGATACCACAAAAAAACAGAAAATACAGATTTTTACTTCAACCTGCTAGCCCTCATAAAATCCGACATAGCACCAGTATCCCAAAGTATTAAATGATAGCAAGCATAGAAAACTTATACTATAAGTATTTTGGTGACAACCTGGTTGATTAAAAATATTGGGTTGTTAGCATGTTTATGTTTTTATTTAAAAATATATGGGACACAAAAAAGGTAGTGTAGGTTGAATGCTGTGGTTGCCATGCTGGTTAAGTGTGCCCTGAATTCAAAATAAATCACAGACAGTGTCACCAGCAAAGCACCCCACACCATTACACCTCCTCCTCCATGCTTCACGGTGGGAACCACACATGGGGAGATAATCCGTACACCTACTCTGCGTCTCACAAAGCCATGGCAGTTGGAACCAAAAAAATCTCAAATTTCACTCACCAGACCAAAGGACAGGTTTCCACTGGTCTAATGTCCATTGCCCGTTTTTCCTGGCGCAAGCAAGTTTCTTCTTATTATTGGTGTCCTTTAGTAGTGGTTTCTTTACAGCAATTCTGCCATGAAGGCCTGATTCACGCAGTCTCCTCTGAACAGTTGATGTTGAGATGTGTCTGTTACTTGAACTCTGTGAAGCATTTATTTGGGCTGCAATCTGAGGTGCAGTTAACTCTAATGACCTTATCCTCTGCAGCAGAGGTAACTCTGGGTCTTCCTTTCCTGTGGCGGTCCTCATGAGAGCCAGTTTCATCATAGTGCTTGATGGTTTTTGCGACTGCATTTGAAGATACTTTCAAAGTTCTTGACATTTTCCGAATTGACTGACATGTCTTAAAGTAATGATGGACTGTCGTTTCTCTTTGCTTATTTGAGCTGTTCTTGCCATAATATGGACTATCTTCTGTATACCACCCTTACCTTGTCACAACACAACTGATTGTCTCAAACGCATTAAGAAGGAAAGAAATTCCCTGAATTAACTTTTAACAAGGCACACCTGTTAATTGAAATGCATTCCAGGTGACTACCTCATGATGCTGTTTGAGAGAATGCCAAGAATGTGTAAATCTGTCATCTAGGCAAAGGATGACTACTTTGATGAATCTAAAATATTAAATATATTTTGATTTGTGTTTAACACTTTTTTGGTTACTACATGATTCCATATGTGTTATTTCATAGTTTTGATGTCCACTATTATCCTACAATGTAGAAAATAGTAAGAATAAAGAAAAATCCTTGAATGTGTAAGTGTGTGCAAACCTTTGACTGGTACTGTATATTTCCAAATTATCATTAAGAATCAGTTGAAATATGAACAATGTGTTAATTAAAAATAAAACACAAATAAATTATGAGAGAAAAATGAGGGGGCTTGAGTATTTATATTATATTTTTAAAGTAAGAAATTATGGGTTATTAAGATTCAAAATGTCAAAAAACTGTGATAGCTGTCAGTCACTAATGTTCAGCCTAATAATAAAGGTAGCAAAATAATCTTGGTCGTTCCACCAATTCTGTGCCTTCTAAGAAGTGTAACTGCTTTTCCCATCTCAAGAGGTTCAAGGTGCAATATGCATTAAAGGTGCAATATGCAGAAATCGCTCTGCCATTTCCTGCTTGCTAAAATTCTAATAGTTTGCCTATTTTCAGTTTATGTGCAAAAACAAGCAATCTATGATGTAGAGAATCATTGTTTTATTTATTTATTTGAGAACAAGTTCCCATTTACAACTGCGACCTGTCCAAGACAAAGCAAAGCAGTGCGACAAAAACAACAACACAGCTTTACACATAAACAAACATACAGTCAATAACACAATAGAGTGTGTGCAAATGTAGAAGAGTAAGGAGGTAAGGCAATAAATAGGCCATAGAGGTGAAATAATTACGATTTACCATTAACACTGGAGTGATAGATGTGCAGATGATGATGTGCATGTAGAGATACTGGGATGCAAAAGAGCACGAGGGTAAGTAATAATATGGGGATGAGGTAGTTGGGTGTGCTATTTACAGATTGGCTGTGTACAGGTACAGTGATTGGTAAGATGTTCTGACAGCTGATGCTTACTAAAGTTAGAGAGGGAGATATAAGACTCCAGCTTCAGTAATTTTTGCAGTTCATTCCAGTCGTTGGCAGCAGAGAACAGGAAAGAAAGGTGGCCAATTATTATTATTTATTTTTTTTTATTTTTTTTTTCACCTTTATTTAACCAGGTAGGCTAGTTGAGAACAAGTTCTCATTTGCAACTGCGACCTGGCCAAGATAAAGCATAGCAGTGTGAGCAGACAACAAAGAGTTACACATGGAGTAAACAATTAACAAGTCAATAACACAGTAGAAAACAAAGGGGGAGTCTATATACAATGTGTGCAAAAGGCATGAGGAGGTAGGCAAATAATTACAATTTTGCAGATTAACACTGGAGTGATGAATGATGTACAGGTAGAGATATTGGTGTGCAAAAGAGCAGAAAAGTAAATAAATAAAAACAGTATGGGGATGAGGTAGGTGAAAAAGGGTGGGCTATTTACCAATAGACTATGTACAGCTGCAGCGATCGGTTAGCTGCTCAGATAGCTGATGTTTGAAGTTGGTGAGGGAGATAAAAGTCTCCAACTTCAGCGATTTTTGCAATTCGTTCCAGTCACAGGCAGCAGAGTACTGGAACGAAAGGCGGCCAAATGAGGTGTTGGCTTTAGGGATGATCTGTGAGATACACCTGCTGGAGCGCGTGCTACGGATGGGTGTTGCCATCGTGACCAGTGAGCTGAGATAAGGCGGAGCTTTACCTAGCATGGACTTGTAGATGACCTGGAGCCAGTGGGTCTGGCGACGAATATGTAGCGAGGGCCAGCCGACTAGAGCATACAAGTCGCAGTGCTGGGTGGTATAAGGTGCTTTAGTGACAAAACGGATGGCACTGTGATAGACTGCATCCAGTTTGCTGAGTAGAGTGTTGGAAGCCATTTTGTAGATGACATCGCCGAAGTCGAGGATCGGTAGGATAGTCAGTTTTACTAGGGTAAGCTTGGCGGCGTGAGTGAAGGAGGCTTTGTTGCGGAATAGAAAGCCGACTCTTGATTTGATTTTCGATTGGAGATGTTTGATATGAGTCTGGAAGGAGAGTTTGCAGTCTAGCCAGACACCTAGGTACTTATAGACGTCCACATATTCTAGGTCGGAACCATCCAGGGTGGTGATGCTAGTCGGGCATGCGGGTGCAGGCAGCGACCGGTTGAAAAGCATGCATTTGGTTTTACTAGCGTTTAAGAGCAGTTGGAGGCCACGGAAGGAGTGTTGTATGGCATTGAAGCTTGTTTGGAGGTTAGATAGCACAGTGTCCAAAGACGGGCCGAAAGTATATAGAATGGTGTCGTCTGCGTAGAGGTGGATCAGGGAATCGCCCGCAGCAAGAGCAACATCATTGATATACACAGAAAAAATAGTCGGTCCGAGAATTGAACCCTGTGGCACCCCCATAGAGACTGCCAGAGGACCGGACAGCATGCCCTCCGATTTGACACACTGAACTCTGTCTGCAAAGTAATTGGTGAACCAGGCAAGGCAGTCATCCGAAAAACCGAGGCTCCTGAGTCTGCCGATAAGAATATGGTGATTGACAGAGTCGAAAGCCTTGGCAAGGTCGGTGAAGACGGCTGCACAGTACTGTCTCTTATCGATGGCGGTTATGATATCGTTTAGTACCTTGAGTGTGGCTGAGGTGCACCCATGACCGGCTCGGAAACCAGATTGCACAGCGGAGAAGGTACGGTGGGATTCGAGATGGTCAGTGACCTGTTTGTTGACTTGGCTTTCGAAGACCTTAGATAGGCAGGGCAGGATGGATATAGGTCTGTAACAGTTTGGGTCCAGGGTGTCTCCCCCTTTGAAGAGGGGGATGACTGCGGCAGCTTTCCAATCCTTGGGGATCTCAGACGATATGAAAGAGAGGTTGAACAGGCTGGTAATAGGGGTTGCAACAATGGTGGCAGATAGTTTCAGAAATAGAGGGTCCAGATTGTCAAGCCCAGCTGATTTGTACGGGTCCAGGTTTTGCAGCTCTTTCAGAACATCTGCTATCTGGATTTGGGTGAAGGAGAACCTGGAGAGGCTTGGGCGAGGAGCTGCGGGGGGGGCGGAGCTGTTGGCCGAGGTTGAAGTAGCCAGGCGGAAGGCATGGCCAGCCGTTGAGAAATGCTTATTGAAGTTTTCGATAATCATGGATTTATCAGTGGTGACCGTGTTACCTAGCCTCAGTGCAGTGGGCAGCTGGGAGGAGGTGCTCTTGTTCTCCATGGACTTCACAGTGTCCCAGAACTTTTTGGAGTTGGAGCTACAGGATGCAAACTTCTGCCTGAAGAAGCTGGCCTTAGCTTTCTTGACTGACTGCGTGTATTGGTTCCGGACTTCCCTGAACAGTTGCATATCACGGGGACTATTCGATGCTATTGCAGTCCGCCACAGGATGTTTTTGTGCTGGTCGAGGGCAGTCAGGTCTGGGGTGAACCAAGGGCTGTATCTGTTCTTAGTTCTGCATTTTTTGAACGGAGCATGCTTATCTAAAATGGTGAGGAAGTTACTTTTAAAGAATGACCAGGCATCCTCAAATGATGGGATGAGGTCAATGTCCTTCCAGGATACCCGGGCCAGGTCGATTAGAAAGGCCTGCTCACAGAAGTGTTTTAGGGAGCGTTTGACAGTGATGAGGGGTGGTCGTTTGACTGCGGCTCCGTAGCGGATACAGGCAATGAGGCAGTGATCGCTGAGATCCTGGTTGAAGACAGCAGAGGTGTATTTGGAGGGCCAGTTGGTCAGGATGACGTCTATGAGGGTGCCCTTGTTTACAGAGTTAGGGTTGTACCTGGTGGGTTCCTTGATGATTTGTGTGAGATTGAGGGCATCTAGCTTAGATTGTAGGACTGGCGGGGTGTTAAGCATATCCCAGTTTAGGTCACCTAACAGAACAAACTCTGAAGCTAGATGGGGGGCGATCAATTCACAAATGGTGTCCAGGGCACAGCTGGGAGCTGAGGGGGGTCGGTAGCAGGCGGCAACCGTGAGAGACTTATTTCTGGAGAGAGTAATTTTCAAAATTAGTAGTTCGAACTGTTTGGGTATGGACCTGGAAAGTATGACATTACTTTGCAGGCTATCTCTGCAGTAAACTGCAACTCCTCCCCCTTTGGCAGTTCAATCTTGACGGAAGATGTTATAGTTGGGTATGGAAATCTCGGAATTTTTGGTGGCCTTCCTGAGCCAGGATTCAGACACAGCAAGGACATCAGGGTTAGCAGAGTGTGCTAAAGCAGTGAGTAAAACAAACTTAGGGAGGAGGCTTCTGATGTTGACATGCATGAAACCAAGGCTTTTTCGATCACAGAAGTCAACAAATGAGGGTGCCTGGGGACATGCAGGGCCTGGGTTTACCTCCACATCACCCGCGGAACAGAGAAGGAGTAGTATGAGGGTGCGGCTAAAGGCTATCAAAACTGGTCGCCTAGAGCGTTGGGGACAGAGAATAAGAGGAGCAGGTTTCTGGGCATGGTAGAATATATTCAGGGCATAATGCGCAGACAGGGGTATGGTGGGGTGCGGGTACAGCGGAGGTAAGCCCAGGCACTGGGTGATGATGAGAGAGGTTGTATCTCTGGACATGCTGGTAGTAATGGGTGAGGTCACCGCATGTGTGGGAGGTGGGACAAAGGAGTTATCAGGGGTATGAAGAGTGGAACTAGGGGCTCCATTGTGAACTAAAACAATGATAACTAACCTGAACAACAGTATACAAGGCATATTGACATTTGAGAGAGACATACAGCGAGGCATACAGTAATCACAGGTGTTGAATTGGGAAAGCTAGCTAAAACAGTAGGTGAGACAACAGCTAATCAGCTAGCACAACAACAGCAGGTAAAATGGCGTAGACTAGGCAACGGGGCCAACAGATAAAACAAACAAGCAGAATGGAGTACCGTGATTAATGGACAGTCCAGCGTGCATCAGCTATGTAGCCAAGAGATCAGTGTCCAGGGGGCAGCGGTGGATGGGGCAGGGAAGCTGGACTGGCGAGTGTTATCCAGGTAAAAAAAAAAAACGAACAATGACTAAATAGCTTGTAGCTAGTTAGCTGGTTAGCTTCTGGAGGTTCTTGAGTGTGTTCTAAAAATCAAAAAATAATAGCGATTCCGTATCACATTGGGTGAGGCAGGTTTCCGGAAGGTATAAACAAATCAAAAGTCAAATGAGATAGAATGTAAATATGGGTCCGGTGAGCGTTTGGGACGATTCAGGCGGTTAGCAGGCCTGTGCTAACAAGCTAACAGTTTGTAGGCCCGGGCTAGACAAGGTAGCAGTTAGCGGACCTGAGCTGGACAAGCTAGCAGTTAGCAGGCCGAATTAGCAAGCAGGGAGGTAGCGAGGGCTAGAGAGTTAGCCTTTGGGGGACGTCGCGATGGGGTGAGTCTGTTTATTCCTCTTCATGCGGTGACATCGATAGACCGGTCGTGGGCCCGGGTATTGTAGCTCAGGAGTATGCTACGGTGGTAGCACAGGTGCGCAGGCCGGGCTAGCTTCAAGCTAAGTGGGTGGAAACGCTAGCCAGGAGTAATCATCCGGGGTTGCGGTTTAGCTAGATAGCTAGTTGTGAAGATCCAGCTGAAAAATCCAGCTGAAAGATGTTCCGTTTGCGGTGGGAATCCGGGGATGAATCCGGGGATGAAAAATAAATAGGTCCGTTATGCTCTGGTTAGAGTCGCGTTGTTCGAACTGGCTAGAGCTTTCCGAACTACAGGTTAGCTGATGACCGGTTAGCTGAAGACCGCTAGCATAGCTGGTGGTTAGCTGGCTAGCTTCAGTTGAGGGGTTCCGAAGTAAATATAAAAACTTTAGGAAAAATAGCTATTGGGTGAGGCGGGTTGCAGGAGAGTATTTGGAAGCTTAGGTTTAGCAAAATGTTTTTAAAGAGATATGCGGAGAAAAATATGTAAAAAACGAAAAAGAAACGATATATACAGGGACACGACAGGACAGGACGCCGACCGCCGAACACTGCCCGGAAACGGCGGGTGAACTCCGTGAAGTCGTCCAACGCCGCATCTCTTTCTCCCCACACGGCGTTAGCCCACTCTCCCTGGGTGGCAGGAGACGAGGGAGGACACTCTCTTCCTTCCTGAGGGAGCCGGGTAAACGGTGCTCAGGTATAGGTCTAGCTGTAGCAGGAACCCCTGGCCTCGTGCCACTGTCCCATCATACTTCCCGGGAAGGGTGAGACACATCCCACTGGAACCGGGTACAGGAGAGAAGAGTAGCGGGAACCCCTGTTGTGCTGGGGGAGGCACTAGGGGGATTCTCTGTCTCTCCCAGCAGTCCAGGGTTTGGACAACGCGGTCCATGGCGGCGCTGAGATGGTATATCATCGCCGCTTGCTCCAGGACGCTCCTCGATCCCTATATCAGGGGCACCTGCTCCGGCTGACTACATGTCCCGGTGTGGAATTATGGATTGGCGTGCGTAACTGGTGGCAGTGAAGTCAGATGCAGGAGAGCAGAACTAGATAATAGACGGAGCAGTTTAATACAAAACCAATGGCATAAAAATAACCATCATGGGTACAAAACCCGACGCGCAGCAGTAACAAATGTGCATAAGCACAACAAACAAACAATTCCACACAAAGACATGGGGAGAACAGAGGGTTAAATACACAACACTTAATGAGGGAAATGAGAACCAGGTGTGTAGGAAAACAAGACAAAGCAAATGGAAAATGAAAAATGGATCGGCGATGGCTAGAAAACCGGTGACGCCGACCGCCGAACACCGCCCGAACAAGGAGAGGAACCGACTTCGGTGGAAGTCGTGACAAGGAAGCTGATTCTAGATGTAATTTTGGATTGGAGATGCTTAATGTGAGTCTGGAAGGAGAGTTTACAGTCTAACCAGACACCTAGGTATTTGTAGTTGTCTACATATTACAGACATACAAGTCAGAACCATCCAGAGTAGTGATGCTAGTCGGGCGGGAGGGTGCAGGCAGCAATCGATTGAGCATGCACTTAGTTTTACTAGATATAGGTCTATAACAGTTTGGGTCTAGAGTGTCTCCCCCTTTGAAGAGGCGGATGACCGGAGCAGCTTTCCAATCTTTGGGGATCTCAGACGATACGAAAGAGAGGATGAATAGGATAGTAATAGGGGTTGCAACATTTTTGGAGGATAATTTTAGAGGGTCCAGATTGTCTAGCCCAGCTGATTTGTAGGGATCCAGATTTTGCAGCTCTTTCAGAACATCAGATGTCTGGATTTTGCTAAAGGAGAAGCGGGTCGGGGCTTAGGCAAGTTGCTGCAGGGGGTGCTGAGATGTTGGCCGGGGTAGGGGTAGCCAGGTGGAACGCATGGCTAGCTGTAGAAAAATGATTATTGAAATGATGATTTATCGGTTTCCTATCCTCAGTGCAGTGGGCAGCTGGGAGGAAGTGCTCTTATTCTCCATGGACTTTACAGTTCCCCAAACTTTTTGAAATTAGTGCTCCAGGATGCAAATTTCTGTTTGAAAAAGCTAGCCTTAGCTTTCCTAACTGATTGAATATATTGGTTCATGACTTCCCTGAAAAGTTGCATATCGTGGGGCTATTCGATGCCAATGCAGAACGCCACAGGATGTTTTTGTGCTGGTCAAGGGCAGTCAAGTCTGGGGTGAACCAAGGGCTATTTCTGTTCTTAGTTCTCAATTTTTTTGAACCGGGCATGCTTATTTAAAATGGTGAGGAAAGCACTTTTGAAGAGCAACCAGGCATCCTCTACTGACAGGATGAGGTCAATATCCTTCCAGGATACCGTGGGCCAGGTCGATTAGAAAGGCTGATAAGGGGTGGTCGTTTGACCGCGGACCCATTACGCACGCAGGCAATGAGGCATTGATCGCTGAGATCCTGGTTGAAGACAGCAGAGGTGTATTTAGAGGGCAAGTTGGTCAGGAGGATATCTAAGAGGGTGTCCATGGTTACAGTTTTAGGGTTGTACCTGGTAGGTTCCTTGATAATTTGTGTGAGATTGACGGCCGGGATGTTAAGCATGTCCCAGTTTAGGTCACCTAACAGTACGAACTCTGAAGATAGATGGGGTGCGGTCAATTCACATATGGTGTCCAGGGCACAGCTGGGGGCTGAAGGGGGTCTATAAAAAGCGACAGCGGTGAGAGACTTGTTTCTGGAAAAAGTAGAAGCTTGAATTGTTTGGGCACAGACCTGGATAGTACGACAGAACTCTGCAGGCTATCTCTGCAGTAGATTGCAACTCTGCCCCCTTTGGCAGTTCTATGTTGTCAGAAAATGTTATGGTTACGGATGGAAATTTCAGGATTTTTGGTGGCCTTCCTAAGCCAGGATTCAGACACGGCTAGGACATCCAGGTTGGCGGAGTGTGCTAAAGCAGTGAATAAAATAAACTTAGGGAGGAGGCTTCTAATGTTAACATGCATGAAACCAAGGTTTTTATGGTTACAGAAGTCAACAAATGAGAGTGCCTGGGGAATGGGAGTGATGCTGGGGGCTGCGAGGTCTGAGCCTCTACATCACTAGAGGAACAGAGGAGGAGTAGGATAAGGGTATGGCTAAAGGCTATAAGAACTGGTTGTCTAGTGCATTCGGAACAGGGAGTAAAAGGAGCAGATTTCTGGGTGCGGAAGAATAGATTCGAGGCATAATGTACAGACAAGGGTAAGGCAGGATGTGAGTACAGTGGAGGTAAACCTAGGCATTGAGTGACGATGAGAGAAGTTTTGTCTCTAGAGGCACCATTTAAGCCAGGTGAGGTCACTGCATGTGTGGGGGGGTGGAACAAAAGGGCTAGCTATGGCATATTGAGCAGGGCTGGAGGCTCGACAGTGAAATATAATAATAACCAAAACAGCAATAGACAAGGCATATTGACATTAGGGAGAGGCATGTGTAGCCAAGTGATCATAGGGTCCAGTGAGTAGCTAGGTGAGCTGGAGACACGGTGATTCAGACAGCTAGCAGGCCGGGGCTAGCAGGCTAGCAGATGGGCCTCCGGGGGACGTCGCAACGGAAGAGCCTGTTGAAACCCCCCGGACAGTTACATCGACAGACCAGTCGTGATGGATCAGCGGGGCTCCGTGTCGGCAGTAAATGGTCCAGGCCAATTGACAAAATAGGTATTGTAACCCAGGAATTGGCTGATGGATCTCTTCGGCTAGCCGGGAGATGTGCCTAGCTCCAGGCTAGCTCCAGGCTAGCTCCAGGCTAACTGGTGCATGCTTCGGGACAGAGACTTTAGCCAGGAGTAGCCACTCGGATAGCAGATAGCTAGCTGCGATGATCCGGTTTAAAGGTTCAGAGCTTGCGTTAGGAATCCGGAGCTGTGGTAGATACAAATCAGTCCGATATGCTTGGGGTTGATATCATACTGTGCAGACTGGCAGGAATTGACCGGCCTGAGGCTGGCTGATGTCCGAGTTAACGGTGATGGCCTCTAGCAGTGGCTAACTGACTACTAGCTAGTAGCTAGTTAGCTGGCTAGCTCCTGGTGGGGGTTCCGGTTCTAAATTACAAAAAATAGTAGATCTGTACCACATTGGGCGAGGCGGGTTGCAGGAGAGTATGTTCAGTCAGTAGATGGAATTTGAGATTAAAAATACATACGAAATATATATCAAGAAAAATAAATACAAGGGACAGGACAAGACCAGACAAAACAGACGTCTGACTGCTACACTCCATCCAAACCGCATTTCAATATCCCAAAATATTGTATTTTCAGCTGTTTGGAGCTTCTGTGCAAAACTGAAAGGAATTCGGACTTAGGAAATGTACACCTTTCCTACACGCCCCTTTCTTATGCACTTCACAGTAGTTGCTATTCAAACTTACCTTTCTGAGTGTACTTGCATACTCCCTTAAAATACCTTTGCTTGAAAACCCATAGCCAATATATGCTTCCTCAAAAGTCAGATTTATTTTTAAATAATGAATGGAATCTGTCATTCATTTTGACATATTTGTTGAGGAGATCTCAGTCGCCCAATTTTACATCTAACTAAATCTAACTAAATATGGACAGAACGGTTCAGAATATTAGGGATCAATGAAAGAAAGCCATGTAAATAGACATATATTCGTCTCCTTTTCAGCACAAATTGGTATATTGAAAAATGATCTTATATATTATTTAGGGTTATGAAATTTTGAATAATAAAGCAGGTTTGGAGAGCCTTTAGTGCGAAATATATTGGTGAATCAAAAATACAGTGGTTTGACTTGTCCTGAAAGTTGACATATTCAATTGTTCAAGCCAGGAAATATTGGAAGGTGAGAAAAGTGTACAATAAGGGTTGAACAGTAGTCCTATAAATAAACCCTAGTAATCCTCACTAATCATGGAACTTTGATGACAGTCCAGTTGTCCTGAACCCTCTGCCAGGCTCCAGGTTTAAACTGCTA
This sequence comes from Oncorhynchus kisutch, assembly GCF_002021735.2. Taxonomy (NCBI): domain Eukaryota; kingdom Metazoa; phylum Chordata; class Actinopteri; order Salmoniformes; family Salmonidae; genus Oncorhynchus; species Oncorhynchus kisutch. The sequence continues at coordinate 68,704,488 of NC_034181.2, read as the reverse complement.
CCAATGATCTGTGTTCCATAATGATTCAAATAGGCTACATGTCCCAAATTATTGCACAACTTCTAATAAGTTAGACTAATACTTCTAATAAGTTGGACTAATAATAGAGGTAAACTGACGATGCAATGGAATGATGCAAAATGTAAGGAAAGGAACACTAAAGTGACATTTAGAAACGACTGTGGATATAACGGATGGTGCCTACCATGATATGTTGATATACTCCAGTTTGCTACCTCGTGACTGGTTTCACATTTGTCTCCAGCGATCATAAGGTAAAATGCTATCAGGAAAAAAAGTATTAGATGTCCCACTTCGAACCGACAGGTTTCTCAGAATTATCCATCGTTTCCTATGAGGGAATTAAGTCAAGGTCAGAATATGGCGTGTTAGTAGACACACCTCAGCCACACCTTCATTTATTTTGAACCATTTTAATTGAAAACAATCACAGTAAGGTACTTCATTGTAACCCATGAATGATTTGATATTGAAATAAAAACAGATGCATTGGACCTTCTCCATGTGGTCTATAATAACGGATATAACAGGCATTTAAAACTCCATATTGGTGCACGATTTCTACTTAAAATATCACAGAGAAGCAGAAGGCACTAATTTCGTGGAGTGACCCATCTACTAGAAAAAGTGAGAGATTCATATTGCTAGTATTGTCTGTATTTTGTCAGTAATTTTTTTACCACATCAAAGCAGCCAAACCAGCAGACAAGCAAAGCATTTCCCCAGTGAAAAGAACTCTATGGCTTTGGTAAAAAGACTGTATCCTATGGTAAACCTCCACCTCGCGTCTCCATTTCTGAATGTGTTGTCAGTCTGTGTGTTTCCCTGAAAGAGAGGCAGGGTACTGACTGTTACATCAATTACCATAGCCAATGAGGATAGGCCTCTGACAACATAATTACAGACA